>NC_134373.1:17314642-17624285 GCF_035582795.1 Mycteria americana
TATTTTCTGAGATTTCCAAGAAAATATTGTCCTGAATTCAAAATCAGCATAATTCCGCACGGCCAGCCCTCACCTCACGGCTTTGCCGCTCTGCCGCAAACATAATGCTAAAAGGCTGTAATTTGCAGACCAGCTGCAACTCTTGCTGAAGTCAATGAAGGCTGCAGTGGTTTGGCACCACTCAGATTCATAATCATTCGTGGCATTGAGAAAATAATGATCAATGGGGAAACTGTAAATTAGAAAAATCTCCAGATTGTTGCTATTAATGGAGTTAATGATCCCTCAGACTAAATACAGTACAGTAAATACAGAATTGCTCTGCAACTGAGATAAGAGATGAGGGTTAAATTAATGTTACTGTGGCCAAGAGACTGAATTCAATGCAACTAATATCCAGTGATTTGTTAAATATAGATTTAAATGCATTCCTTTTATGTAAAAGTCCAGTGTGTGCTTTCAACAGCCTTCAAATACAGTTCTTAAGCTTTCCTCTAGGAAAATCAATTCAGAGGTCTCGCAGTTCAAATTTACATTAACAAAAAAGGGCCAACTTTGGCTGTCATATATAGGTTCAAATCTGTTTGATCCAATTCAGTTCACTCTGAGTGGATATAAACAGCAAACCAAGTCACAGTAATTGCGTAATGTATAACGTCTTAATCATGGCTATGGCTTATTTACTTCACGGCTGCAGCTGGCGTTGTGTACTCGCTTATACCAGTTAAAACCTGCAAGTAAATTTTCCACTGTCTAAAGATCTGTTGAAATATATGGATCTGGTCTGAAAAATACCACAGCATTTATCCGTCTTCAACTTAGGCTGTTAATGAAAGATAACTTGGTTTCTCTTTAAAATACAGAAATTAAGCTGCCTTTCATCAAACAAACTGAAAGGCAAGCTTTTTCCTCCCTCTCAGAGGAGAGCAATGTTAACCCTCAGACTGGCACGTAAGATGCGAGATGACTTCTGCCTCACATTTTCCTTATTGTTCTGTTTTTCTCATGGTAATGCCCAACTCTTCCAGCTGAGGTCTCAAGCTGCGTCGTGCTCATCACTGTGCAAACCTACACACCAGCGCCGTGGCCAGGGCAGGCGCCAGCTCGCTCCCCCGGCAGATCCGAAACCCGGACCCCAGGGCCACAGTCCTGAGCCTGTGCTGGAGAGAAGGGCGTGCGGACTTGGCCTCTGCAGGATGGCGGAACGTGGTCTGCTTGTCATTTGGAGCAATCACATATATGCCCAGGATATATCATTTAAATATATGCAAGAGTTCCTGCCCTAAAGAGCTCTGAGGTCCGAACCAGTTCTTTAGGACCTTATTTTTCCAGATCTTTTACTGGGGAAAAAAAATGAAGAAAATAATTGAACTAGATTTCCTTGACTGAACAAATAGTGCTGAAAATAAGAAAGGAGTTTATAAATCTAATTACGAATTTTATTACCATCATTTTATTTCCATGTGTTGTTAAACAGCTGTCACGTTTCCTGACGGTTTGGCTACACTGTGAATAGTGTCTTGCTTTTCCCAGACGTGCTGTTCACAGAGGTATGTCGTTATCAGGTTAGAATTGAAACTCTGCCGCTAACATGAGCTTCAGTATGTATTTATTATTAACACAGAGAATCCAGTAACGTTGTGAGCTTGCTGAATTAAAGGCGAAATCAAAGGCATTTTACCTGTCAAGACCTTGGTTCAGAGTTCTCAGTTTATCTTGCACTGGATGACAATGTGTCATTGACTTCTGAAACGGAGCAGGCTGCTACCTTCATTCTACTGAACTAGTCTGGCAACTTTAAATCTGTGAGCAGTGGCAAATATACCGCTTGTTCAAACCCTGGATGGAACTTCCCATGATAAGCATGTTGTTTCGCACTGCTATATTATTGAACGTATTGAGTGTGCATTTACTAGATGCATCTATCAATGGTGAAGGTATCAATTGGTAAGGGTTTGATGAACAAAAAAATGGTGCCCCAACAAAATGCAAGATTCATTTTGGGAGCTTGTGAAAGCTCCCATTCAATGTGAAAGCTTTCACATTCAATTTGGGAGCCCTATGGCAAGACGTGCATTGCAGAGCTGGGCCTTAAACCTCTGCCCATGGCATGGATGGCTAGCATGTTCTTTGCTCCATCTATTTTTAGGTTGACTCCAGTCAAAGGCAGGCTACAAACAGTTACTATTATTTTAAAAGCACACACTGTTCTGTGCAAAATTTAGACGTGACCAATCCTTAATGGACTCCTTACTGAACACAGCAATAAGCTTCTCCATAGTTCTCCAGGAAAATGTACCTGTCTTTTCAACCATCTCCACTTCAAGCGTCCATAAAATATCACAGGAGGTATCCCCTGCCTCAAAGGCCGCGAAATGGATTTTCTGGCACACTGAGGAGGCGAGAGAGTCCCAAAGCTGTTGGAAATACCTAGCCAAGACTGCATCAGCAAAAGGGCCCGAGGAGCCAAGCTGGTACGCCTGTGGTGCAGAAGGGCAGCTCGGCACCTCAGCTGGACACTGTCTCGGCCAAGTGCTTTAGCTCCTGTTCTGCATCTCTTCATTCCCTTGTCCTGAACCACATCAAGCTAATCTATGTCTAATGCCAAAGCATCCTGAAGATATCAAGTGTTGTGTTCAGATGACCTGTGTCCATCCTTTATGCTCATGTCAAGCATTTTCTGTCAGCTGACCTGAGGCTTCAGAAATGCCTGCCTGATATGAAATACTGGAGAAAGGGATGGTTTGGGTTGAACATGCTGAACCCGGTGCTGAGGGACTGGTTGGATGATTATAGCTGGTGCACGTCCTGTGTCAGACCCGAGTTTGAATTCAGCCCTATATGTGACTTTAAAAGTGCAGTTGTTTTCTCCCCAGTTCCCATAATTATCTTTCATTTTATTTTGCTAGCTTCAGTCAGGACTTGGAAAAAAGCTTTTCAGGGAAGGCTTCCAACTCTGCATGCATAATCTTCTGCATTTATGTTCATCCGAGCTATGCTTATACTATATATCATCACAGAAGAGCGGGCAATTAAAAACGCAATTAATTTCTTGCTAATTGAATATTTTCTGAGTAATTCACAAACCTGGATGATTACCAACAGCAGGCAAATATTTAGAACTGTTAGCCAGCGTCTAAAAGCATCAGAAATAATAATCTGGATTTGCACAACTTCTGGTCCATCCGTGTAACACAATATATCCCCTGTCTTCAGTTAGAGAGGGTGTGAAGACCTGCTCCTTAGGAGAGGGAATGTTACATATTTAGGAGACGCTATCTGGGCTTTCCTCTGATCACTTCTGCTGCGGGGTGGAATTCTGCTCTAAATCCGCTTTTGAGGAGCTGCATGTGATGCTCAGCAGAGGCCCTCCCTGCACCATTGCCAGCAGGAGGCAAAGGAGGGAGTGTAATAACACCTCAGCCTTCCTACGGAGAGGGCATCTGAGGGGCTGGGAAAAAATGAAGCAAGGTGTGGATGCTCACCATCTGGAGATCAGACTCCAGGCTTGAAGAAGGGCCTAGATTCCTTAGCTTTTTCACATGGTTCAGGCAGACCTGAATCAAAGAGGAGCGATGTCAGGAGCGTGGGAAATTTGGAAATGAACTGCTGAGTCCAGAAGAAGCTAGCCAAGAGCTGTCACAAAGTAGGGAAAGCCTGCCTGGACTGTCTCCAAAGAGACTTGAGACTAAGCGGAGCAAAGCCATCTCAGTACATCGCTGGAATGAACTTGCAGCATGGCAGTATGCCCAGGTTAGAGATGGCATCAGGACTCTCTTACGATCTATGTGCAATAAATAGAATGTTCACTCTAATGCAAGAACATGATATGTCCTTCTCCAGAAGGAATCATTGTCCTTCACCCAGAGATCTGCATTGCACAGTGGATGCTGTATAAAAAGCCCTCGCTGTGCCCAAGCAGGGGTTTCCTATGGGGCAGTACTGGCAAATGCCAAAGGCCTGGCCCCAGTTATGTCTTTTCTGCAAGAAAGACACTGCTAGGTGATAGTAGATGTTTTTACTTGTCCTGTCTCCTCTGAAACCAAGAATATTGTGTCTTGGTTGGTGATTTTTGTGGACAACGTTTTCTGTTACCTCTACATCTCATTTAGCCCAGAAGAACAAGGTTTGGTTTCATCCTTTGCCAAGAGCAAGAAAGGAGAAAATACTTCTCTGCCTCCTTAGCCTTTCTCTCATCTTGATCGCTCAAGCCCTTGTCATCTTGACAGACAACTGTTGCCTGCTCTAGTACCGCTATCAGCCTCACAAGCTGTAGAGGATTGCATAGCCTCCTGGGAAGCCAGCAAGGGAAGTTTTGGCCATTGATTAAACAGAAAATCATCTACCTATGTCCCTGTGTCGGACCTTGCCAGGGTGAAGTCAAGGAAGAACCAGCTTATTTTGAAATCCATTTCATTTTGCTTATGGTAAACATTTGAACATTCCAAAGAGAATGTGATATTAGGAAATGATCCTCTGCTGCATGCCAGCTTCAAACAAATCTCGAATGGCATTGATAAAATCAGGAAATCTTTTTTGCTTACACTGTTTCAAAACAAGTTACTGAATTTTACTTTATCCTCTAGGTAACGTGAAATTTTAATCATTCTACTACAGCGCTTGGAGTCTAATATTTGGCTCTTTCACATCACTCGTTACCTCACTGAGCCCCACATACCAGTTTTTGAAAAGGTTTGCTTTTAAACCTTCCAAGGACAAGCGTGTCTTTAGTAACATTTGGTGGCTCAAAATATCCCAGAGAGAAAACACTTGCTGTGCTGCTGGCTCTAGTAACTGCATTGCTTCCCATGGACGTTAAAAACCAGCACCTCACCGTGGGTGCGATGGGACGAGCTTTCAGAATTCTCCTTACTATAGCTGTGACTCGCTCGCTCTCTTCTGGTTTTGTCCCTCGAGAGGCTGCAACCTTGGTACCCACGTATCGTGTGGGGATTGGGGGTTATTCTGAGAACTGGCCAGGAGGTCTGAGTAGATAATTAGCCTGAGGGACAAATGCTAATTGCCCAGCCTCACTGGGGATCCCAGACCGAGGGAGGCAGAGCCAGTGGCCTGCCGGAGGAGTATTTAAGGACAGCTCTCAAAAGCGTGGGAAGGAGAGACTCCAGGGGGAGGAGGAAGAGCTGCAGGGCCGATGAAGGCCTGCGTTGGCTGTAGACACTGTTACAGTGCCTGCGTGCTCTCCTGCCTCCTGTCAGGGCTGTGTGTCCTTTAAAGACGAGTAACAGAGGTAGGATGACCTGTACAGCACGTCACTTGGGAAAGCGGGTGGTGGCCGAAGGAAGAGGCGTAGCTGCTCGGGGTAGGAACATCTGCTCTCTGCTCCCCATTCAGAGAGGTGTGATCCTCCCAGACTCCAGCTTTCACAAGGCAGGACCAGACCGGGGGGTGCAAACCCCTGGTACTGACACATGTAATTATTCTTTCCTGCCCATCCTTATTTGCCCAAGTTCTGAGCCCCTCATCCCCCTTCCCATCTTCTCTTTTCCCTAATCTCTATTCCCATAAGGATATTTCCGGTATAATTTTTTAATCACTTGCACTTATACCAAACTACTGGGAATTTTTAAGTTATGTTTCTCAAAGGGATAGAAATAGAATGATGACTGTACGTAGCACAGACTATGTTGAATACGCGCAGTACCTGTGACGGCTCGAGGGCCCCGGCTCCTGGCGGGGCTGGAGCTGTTACGGGTGTGCTCATCGCAGGTCGGTACTGCTCGGGCACAAACTGATCCACGCACCCACAGATGAGCAGCTTCCTCCCATTAAAATGTCAGTACCGTGGCAAATAATCACTGACAATAAAACTGGTCAGCCCAGATGTAAATCAGGCTATTCAGAAATCTAGATCAGAAATCTTTTTTTCTTTTGCCAAGACTAGGTTTTGATCTGGCAATATCTGCATCTGGTTCAAGTTCTGTAACTGAGTTGCAGTCAGACAGGCTATCTAGAAACTCTTTAATTAGTCTCTTTTTACAGCAATGTATGTCCAGACATATATTCGCTCTTAAGTTATTTATCCTCCTTACACGTTGCCAATTTCCAGATGATCTAAGTCGGTATTTAGATGTAAAAATGCTTAGGAGTTTCACAGTGAGGGTTCGAGGGGGGATTTATTTTTTCTTTTTCAACTTTTTTAATTCCAATCCTAGGCAAAAAACAGCACACCAAACTAAGATGCTTTTTTTTTCTGCATCGATCAAAATGTTTTTGAGGCGTAGGCAATTGTTTGCCTTTCTTCAGAGAGAGAAGCACAGGCAGAGTCAGCTGAAAACATGGTGTTAGCCAAAATGACCCAGTAAGAGGCAAAATGCGACACAGAACATAGCTGGCCTGTTCCTCCGTTGACATAGCTGTGTAAGACCTTTGCAGTACTTAGCAGCAAAAGAGCAAATGACATTCAAATAGCATGTTCAACACCATTCAGTTTAAATTTAACCTTCTAAAAGGTATACTGAAATCACCAACTTGGAATTCGCCTCACCTAATTTTACATTCTGAAATACTTGTCCTGCATCCAGTGCTGGGAACAGCTTTGCTGCCGAGACCATCGCTGCCACTTCTCCATCCGCTTTTATTGGCTGATGTTCAAATTTTATTTCTTTAGTTAAATTTTCTGGTTAAACATTATGTACAGGCACACCTCATTTGATCAGTTATAGCTATAGAGTTTAGCCAATTTATGGCTAAATAGCCCACTCCTGTCAAGGAAGGGATGGAATTCACTGAATTAATATAAATTCTTGAGGCAGTAGCTGCGTCTGAGCAGCGCTAAGGGGAACCAATCCTGTTATATTATGATAGTTCAGAGACCTACAAGTGTTGCCCTTTTCAGCATGGTAAAATCCACATATGATGCATTTTAAGGTAAATGGAATCTCTTTTTTTGATGGATAGATGATGGGAATTATTGATGTGTCTGTCTAATGTGCTGTTCTCTTGGCAGACAGCCTAGTCTTCAGAGGATAACTGAGAGCTCTCATATGCTGTTAGTGTTTTTTGCAAGTGTTCTCAAATCGCATACAAACAGACCAACTCTTGCTCTGCAAGATGCATGTAATGGCATTGATCTCAGTGGCTGATGCTCACATCCAGCCAGGAGAGAACTGGGCCCACATCCTTTAAACCCACTGCATGGTTAAGTAAGATTCGGTCCCAGGAGGCGTATTTCACCGGCACGCGCTGCCCGCGGTCTTCCAGGTCTGGCTGCTCCAGAAGGCGCATTTCACTCTCGGTGTGCTATATAGGTTTCTGTGCCTATTCCTTAAATACAAAATAAGCATTCTTATAGCCACGTCAAATGACGCATCTCTGCTACTAAAGTTGCACCCATGTGAGGCAGTGAGGACTGCACAGCCACCGTACTTTCAAAGCATGTAGTACTGTTGCTCAACGCTCTCCAGCCAAGCAAATGCTTTAGACTTCTCTCCTTGCATCTTTTTTGACAGGTTTTATGAGGATACGTAATGTATCAGTGGCATGCCGACAGCTAGCAAGTGTTTCACGTAGATGTGGCCATTGAATACGCTCTAGATGAGCAAGGCTATTTCAAAATAAACCTTTAAAGAACAAAAACTACACGTAGAAATAAGGAACAAGCTTCTAGACGTCCTTACCGGCACTCAGGGCATCAAAGGATATTCTTACTGCCCACGTGCCGAGTGTATGGGCAGCGTGGACTGTCAGCACTCGTTCTGCTGCGCAATTTCCCTTCTTCAGATCTGCATCTAAATAGGCCTAAAATGAAACACCATTAAATTTAGCTGAAAACTTGAACAAACATAACAACTGACTGAACCACTCATGCTACTTCAAACACAAGTTTACTATGGCCCAACGAGAACGGGGTGGAGTCTGCAACTTTTCCTGAAGTGCTTTTTTGTAGGCAAGTATGCAAGGCATTAAAAGTGAGGTTGTTCAGTCTCAGTCAGTAATGTGATGAGTTTGCAAGTTATCTTCTGTGTGTGTTCATCTGTATTCTGGGATATTTTGGGAGGATGCCCGTGTTTTACATGTTACTTTTGCCTTCATATGTGACCAGAGTATGCAGAAGATGATTACTGAGTCTTGACTGCTTCAGCTCCTGTAGCCATATTTTCACTGTATCAACATACTAGATTTAGGATTGTTTTAATTTGCAATATTATGGCTGTTTCTTCTTCCATGGTGTCTTGCTCCCTATCTATCTCCCTAACAATCCTCTTTCCTACTGTAGCTGTCAGCTGAGCGGGGGCTTGCTGTGCCCATTGCAGTTGCTGCATGGTGCAACATATGGCCCTTCTGTGGAAACCTGGTTTGCGTCCTTCCATTTTGAAATAAATTCTTTCCTATATACTGTCTGTTTATTCATTTAACTCACTAACTAGAAGAAAGCTGGCTAGAGGTCTCAGGCTGAAAGTCACTAATGCAAGCCAACTGGAGGACTTTGCTGTTCCTGAGCTGGTGCTCATCGTGCATTTCCATGGCACAGCCGTGGGCACAATGCCTACTGGAAGACCAGTGACACAGTCCTGTAAGTCATACGCTCACAATTTCCTCAACCAAAAGCTGTCCATTTTCACTCTGGCCAATGTCACTTGTGACTAGTTGAGATGGTATGATGGGCACTTTTCTCTGGGAATCCTTATACGTCTGACAAATTCACTACTTTGGTATGCATTTCTTCCGTGTCATTAATCATACTGCTCTTCTATTTAATTTGATCAGCCCACAACGCATTTGGGAATCCCCGCCAATACTTTCTTTCTCCTCATTTTGAGAAGCATGATTTGCGTAACCTTCAAGAGCATTCCTGGCGTTACTGAAAGCTCCCTTTTATAGTTGGAGTTCATGGATGGGGATACGTTGACACTTCCTTTTTCCTCTGTTACGAATGGTTGCTGTTGCCATGTGTGCCAATTACCCCTCTTGCGCTACCCATCTTCAGATTTTTCCTATGGGTGTAGACAATGACATGAAGCTCTCTTTATGACACATGCAAGTCTACTGCTGGTTTATATCAGACTGACCATGTGATGGAGGTGGAGCACATGCTCTAGAAATGGTACCTTACTGGTATTGAGTAGGGCCAGGTCTGCTACACAGGAATCGCTTCATGTTTCTGCATTGTTTCCCTCGTGCTTCTTTTCCCAAGTCCTTTTCCAAGTATTTTCTGTGGGGTTTTTTTGCTTTTAAGTCACACCTACAGTCATGAAATACTGACTGTTCATATACTAAGCCTAATGCATCTCTTTCAACTTTAGCAGACACCCTTCTTGGGTTTTTTCTAGCTACAGTAGTCCTTGACTGAGTCACTGCTTGCTGATGTTGAATCTGACAAAACTGAAGTGGCCCGTGAGTCCTTCCTACAAGGACTGGATTTCATTAAACACTCCAGTCTGCTCACTGAAAAGCTGAAGCTTCTAAAAGCAACACTAGTAAGGTTTGTTACCTTTTTTTAAGGACTCGGTGTTTCTAGAAACCAGCAGAGTCCTCTTCAAACTGTATTTTCTCCCTGCTTATGCATCCTATGTAGGCTACTGCCTATGCTTTTACATTTTAACTTGGAAACCACATAGGAAAAAATGAAATGCTCAAGTAGTGCGTACTAGATTTAGATGAGTTCAAGTAAGCACTTAAAAATAACTCTCGGATGCTGTGCTTCATCCCACTATCACTGATTCTGTACTAGAAATACTCAAGGGGTGCACAAATTTTGTTTGAAGGCCAAATGCAGATAAGAGAACAAGCCAGGCGAGGGCTGTGGCAGGTTTTCTGTTTTGCTTTTGTTTCTCCCCAGTATAAATCAGTGATCTTGAGAGATTTTTGCCTTCCAATGCTATCCTCTTCCTGTAACATCTTGTCCCCAGCCACTTTTGTACTTATGTCAGCTTATTGAGCCTTTCATTCAGCTCGCACTGCTGAGAGCAGGTGTTGAGAGCATGGCCTTGGGTGCTGCATTCTTCAGTGCTGAGGTTTTTGCACATAGTCCTTCACTGGTCTGTAAGAAAAGTGCCAAAACCTTCAACAGAGGGCAAAGCAGTTACGTTGGTGCGATAAGCAGCTATATGAAGGTGAAACTTTGGAGGGCTTTAACCTTAAACTTAGCCTTAGTTCAGTAACGCTCCAGGGAAGTGGTGCATTTTTGGGTGCAGTGGGTCATTTTGTTGTGTTTTGTTTTTTTTTTTTTATTTTGTCACCAACTGAAAAGATGTAACATAAACTGTCTTAGTCAAATTACACCACGTTTTACAGCTTGGAAGCTGTATTGCCATCATACTGTCGTGTATTACTTATGCTGTTGTCTCTTTTTTTCTGCTCATCCCATTACAGTCAAAAAAATTTACCTTTCATGAAGCTTTTCTACTGCCCTGTCAATATTCTTTCTTCTATTCTGCTTGGCCCTTCTCCTTCACAGACAGTGAATCCTCCACCTCGATCTCTGATTAACTAGTTCACTATCTAGGTGTGGTATTTTGTTGGTTTAGACTATATGCTATCAGATTTCATGGCAACTAATCTCAATTCAGAGGTTCGATCTCATGTGTGGGTTTAGTGTGAGGTGCTTTGAGAGTTATTTTAAAAGCTGTTTGGGAAATTCGGTGCATCATTTTCTCTACAGCCTCCAGTACTGTTTCTGAGCTGAGCAAGGCTATGCTAGCACGAACAGCAGCACCGCATTTTCTTTGGGGGGGAACTCAGAAACTCCTTGTTCTGCAAATTATAGTTAATGTTCTAGTATAAAAATTAAGTAAGACCACAGTTAATAAGAATATCTCGTGTACACATTAAATTTTAAGGGGTATATTCTCCATTCGTTTCATGTGTGATTACTCCTCTTTGACATTAATTGGAATTCTGTGTAGAGGCTGAACAGAGACCATCAGTGGTAATGTAAATTGAAACAAATCTCTGATATCATACAGCTTTTAAAGAAAGAGTCATTCAAGCAACACTGCTGCAGTATCCAAATATTCTGTGTAATTAATGACTCCAGGATCCTTTGGACTGTTAATAATTATGTAGTAGAATGGTATAATCTACTGTTGCTACGTGAAGGCATTAAATAAATATTATCAGCTAATAATTTCATGTAGCAAATATTTGAAATTGGCTACCTAAGATGGGCTGAGCTCTGTTGCAGACTCACAGCCCACCGCAGCGAACTGAGAAGGGAGAGCTTCAACGTAGTTTACAGCACCTATAAAAAATGATTGGAAAATTGATAAGAAAGATGTTGGTTCCTGACTTGTACATCTTTAGTCAGCTGAGCTGGAGACAAATTACAAGAACAGCCAGGTCTGACTGCTTCCTTATGCAACCGGGGAAAAAAATCCCTCTTTCTGTTGACAGGCAGCTTGGTGCTCCGTCACTGCGGTTCAGCTGGGAGAGGCAGAAACGGGGGATGCTGAAGCGCAGCTTGCTTCTCCTCGGCTCCCAGACGGCTCTCCGGCCGCGGCTGCTGCGCTTCCTACGGCCGCGCGCCAGGGCCCCCTCGCCGGCTCCCCGACGTGCCCTGCCTGCGGGTCTGCACGGCCGCGGCGCAGACGGAGGCCTCCCTCACGGTAAGGCTTTCCAAGATCTATCCTTTGAGAGAAAAGATCATTTATAACGTATTCTACTGTCTCCATCGAAGTCCTTCCTTTACAATGGTGCCTGAAGGGGTGGTGGTTGTTGTTTTTAAGCAATTTTCCTAAATGGGATCGCTGCCCTGATTTCATTTACCATGCAGCCACACCAGCTGCGGTATCAGCACCAGGCAGAAGAAGAGCACGGGGTAAGAAGGGTGTAGGGGATGCTTAAGCTGGTTTTACTGCTGAGAGAAATACTCATTTATCTCAGCTTTGCTGACACTTTTCTCCTTGAAAGCACTGCTTCAGAACTCACTTCTGTAGGACCTCAAGTGCCAGCCCTCCTTCGTTACGAAGGGTGTTAAAACAGTGGAAAAACAGCTATATACACCCTCAGAAGGAGAAATACAGCAACTGGTGCTTCTGATGTGTCTTTTTGTTCTGTCCCAGTTTAGTTCTCCAAGTGATGCTTCACTCTCCTCCTACCTGATGAAATGCACTTGTAGAAGTTGACTCCAGCTTCTTAAGCACACACATACACAGATCAGGATTTGCTCAGACTAAATACTTGTTTCCTTTTTAAATGGAGTTAATTGCTAATTAGCTTGATCTAATTAATGGCAGTTAATGCAAATTTACACCTTCCCTAAGAATTTATTCCAGGAAACAAATAGCTGTTTCTAGTCTCTGCTTGTTCTAAGGCAAGCCAGGACAAGGCGTGAGCATTTGTGTCTTGAAGGAAATGATTGCAAAGGGGGTAGATTTGCATTTGTCACCACCTGTTAACTATTTCACGTTAAATGGCAGCTAATGCAAAAAAGGACCAAAGCATCTGGCCTAGCAAGGTTTTCACTGAAAGATGAGAAGTGTGTTTGAAAGAGAACGTTTCCACATGTTGGAAAACATCAGTCAAATGTAAGTGTGAGAAGGCGGTGGGATGGGAGGGAGAGACTGTGGTATGCTGTACTTTGAAATGTTTACAGCAATCAGATTGGGACTTACTTTGACTATTGCAAGATTTGGTTTACTGTGTGGAAGTGACAAATTGAGTGTTATCAAAGTTTATTTTAAAAAAAGAAAAAAAACCAACAACTAGTCCTGGGATTAGAATATAGTATTGTTTCAGGTCTCTACAATACAACTTAATCAGATTTCTGTAGTATTCAATACCTCAGCTTGAAGTAATGCTGTGGTGCAGAGCTCTGTTTTCCAATCTAGGATAATTAAACTTTGTATTTTCAGTCATCGTGGAAAAGCATTGAGAGGCAGAAGCAGAGGGAGCTGCACGTTTCTACTGCTTTGCAGGTAAGAGTAACTGATGAACCCACAGAAGAAGAGAACAAATGTATTTTTATTTTTAAATGCTAATGATTTCTGATAGACCAAATTAATTCTATTAACTATATGAAAATGTGGGGAGGAGAAGGGAAGGGATACTTTGCAGCAGGACTGTGAAGGTTAGCCACAGTATTGCTGATCCGAGGAAATAAATCTGGGGCAAGTAAAGAGACTCCCTGGAAACAAACAGGCATTGGAAGAGAAGCGTTCTGTATTGCTCTACAGACTCTGAAAATTAGTGCAAAGTAAAGAGGAAACGGGGAAATATTTTCCTGGTTTTGTCTGGATTACAAGGAAAGCAGCTATGACTGTACGCTTCCCCCCCCCCCCCCCCCCCCTTTAAATTCTCATGTCCCTTTCCTGCTCCCAAAATGGCATCTCATTTCCACTCCCAAGTTTCGCCCTTAGCTGTGCTTCGTAAATGCTGTCGGTAGTCTCGTATCATAAATTATATCACTGAATTGATCCAATTTACCATACTGACACCATGAGAATATTTAAGTTCTCTTTACTTCTGAGAAAAAGCACGGAAACCTTTGCGAAGGGCAATGTGTGCGTCCTATGTGTTAAATTACAACCCATCAGTGCATAAACCTTAAAGTTCTGGGAAATGGTGCCTTGAAGCCCTGGAACGTCCCCCGGAGAGCAAGGGCGAGCATCGCTGCCTGGGCATGTGCCAGAGCCCGCCAAAACCCAGCCCAGGCAGGGCAGGCTGAACGTAAGAGCATGATAGAGAAAGCCAGTTAAGGTGTAAACAAACTTTTATCCCGAAAGATAGATTTGGGGGAAGTCTGAAAACAACTGAGTCCACAGAAAACAATTCCTGGAGTCACCGATTTTTCATCACAAAAGCCTGGAATGGTACAAATGCATTGCCTGAAGTTTAAAATGCTGAACTCTTTCAGGAAAGCAAGTTTATATCCTCTTACACTGCTGTGGTAATTTATACAGTGCTTAAAAGACTGTAGGCTAGTGAACAGTACTTTAAGTGAAGGATGAACTTTTACACCTGTTGTACTAGAACTAGGTTCTTTCAAAAAATGTAGCTTTCTAAAAGTATGTTTATTTTAAAAAAGCTTATACTAAAAAAAAAATCCTTTTGACAACCCTATTTTTCAACATTCATTGAATAACTCCTAATGTGTCCCACTGAGGGTTCTTACACTTGTGTTTTGTCTTGGAACGCGTTGCTATTTTGTCAGTACCTTAATATGAGTGCAAACCCCTCAGCACTTGAAGCTGCAAGGATGCAAACTGTGTATTTTTTAATGCTTGCTGAAACTCGGATCCTGGCTTTGTGCTTCCTGCCGCATTATTCTCTTCTGATTACGGTTCCCGCTGCTTTTAGCTGCCGCCTCTGCATTTTAAGCCTAGTGGAAACGATGTAACATTGTGCATTGTTCCTTTTTTAGTATAAAGAATCAGGTAAGTACGGAAGCACTTGTCATGATTTTTTTCTGAGTTTGTTTGTGGCAGTTTTGGAGTGCAAAGTAGCTTGGGTTTAGCAGGCTTTTCAGGTGAAATGTAGCCGTATCTGAATTCGGAATTCCCTGAGCTTGGTAGATCATATTCTAATAATGTGATTCAGTAAGGGTACTCTGGGGTATGCATGCTCGGAGTGTGTATATTTGTCTTCCTTCACTGCTATTTGTATAGCTTCTTTCAAATTTTTGCCAGGATGACAGTGTTTGTATTTGGCCTACTTTGGTTATTATTAGATTCTTTCTCTGCGCCATAATTGACTCTTTTCTGAGATGCCATGTAAGATGCCTGAAGTCTTTTGCATGTGTTATTTAAATATTTGATTTCTTCCATTAGTTTGTCTGCGTGCCGTGTTTTGCTCTTCAGCAATAACTTCAAATGTTTTCAAGCCCTGTAACATTCTGTAAATCTACTGGAAGAGACCAGTAGTACCTAGCGAGACGCTAACTGGGAAACGTCAATTAGGCATAATGGTGCTAAAGTTCAAAAATAGCATCTCGCAAAGGGCTAAGCCTTCCCTGCCGTGTGGTAACGCAGCAGGAAGGGATGAGGCAGGATGGGAGGAGACCATGCTCTGTAGCTGTTTGGTCAACCGGGTGAAATGATGAGGCGTCAACAGTTCGACCAGTGGTTTCAGCTGAGTATTTTCTTCTTACGCTAGTTACAATTTCAATATTAGCCAAATTCTGCTATATCCTTGCCTTGTTTTAAGGTCTCTCTTGAACATTATTTCTGTACGATTTAATAAATTCCTTCCACAACCACTATCCAGACCTTGGGACCAAAGTAAAACGTGTGAAATTATTTAAGTATTAGAGAAACGCTTGTGTTGCAAAACTGGGATGGGAATCCAACATCAGCATTATTTGAACGCAGAGATATTTTTGGAATTTGGGGGAAAGGTGGGTGGTGGAGGAGAGGAAGAATCTAGGTTATTGATTTCCTAATTATAAGCAGGCCATGTCAGACACTACAATCTGAAATGAGTGTGAGCTGTTCGCTCACATTTCTGCATGACTGGAGCATACTATGAGTTATCATGGTGTATATTTTTATTTAAACAGCTGTGTAGATGACCTTACATAAGGGTCAAAGTTGGTGAGCTAAAGCATGTTGCAAGTGAAATTTCAAAGGGATATCTGCTAGCTAGTGAAATTATACTTTCACGTGACTAAGCAATTTACGATAAGTACTGTAGCCAAGAATCAAAATGGAATATATTTTCCCCAAGTGATTAAGCACGAATTCTTCACACTGTAAAAATATTTCTCCGAGTTCACTCAAGCATCTAACCATGTGACTGGATCATAGCCAGAAACTAACTGAACAAACTTGTGCTTATATAGGCTGGAAGCAATGAAAAAACTATTGCTGGAATGTGTAGTTTTAAGAAAATACCTAATTCAGTTACTCTTTAAATACAGATTATTGGAGTCCATGTCTTAACTTTTTAACCAAGTCACAGGACAGTATTCAACAATTGGGAGGCAAGAGCATAAATACCCAACATGTATTCTGGAAAGCATTTTATGAAAGAAAAAAAATCCAAACCCTCTTTAGCAGGCTCACGTACATTCATTAGGTTATGAAAAGACTAAGATATGCCAGTGAATACTGTACTCTTCTTTCCTCTGTTGGACATCAAGTAGCCATTGTGTTCACAGGGGGACTGAAGCACTCCAAATTCCAGTGTATCGGTCAGGTGCCAGATATTTCTGTGCTTGAGAAGCCAAACTTTCATTTTGGCATGGATTTTTTTTTTAGTTGCTTATTAAAATTTTTGAGAACGAGAACAGAACGGACGCTAACAATTCTGCAAAATAGGAATTGTCTTACTGATCTGAAAAACTGAACACAGCTCTACAAGTATCTGAATTACCTGTTTCCAGTTTGCTAGAGGTATCCTAGTTGGGAATGGTACAGGTGGTGATGCATCAATTTAATCTCAGCCACCAGAATTAAAACCTGCTTCAGTTCAGATGCTATTTGCATTAAAATGTTGCTGTGCCTACGCTAGTAAATCCTGCTTCCCAGGGCTCTTCTGATGAGGGGTAGCAGTTAAGCCTATTTTCATTAGGACCTCAATATACTGAAATCTTCAAAACAAAGAAGTGCTGAGGTCACTATTTACCCCAAAACTATGCTCAACAAAAATAACCGGCTCCGCAAAAATTCTTCAAGTTTTGGTTTAAACAGTTTTTTACAGGAGAATTTGCTTTAGATCCTTAGGAAAGTGGGGAGAATGCAGGGATATCATCTCACAGACCAAGCCTGCTCTCGCCAAGTCAACTAGCACGAGAACCGTGATTGTAGTGAGAATTCCGCTGGCTCCAGAATAATTGAAGCTGACAGCCAGTATGGAACTGAGGCACATCTGCCTCATTCAAGGAGGAGAGCTGTTCAGGAAATTAATATTGCTGTGTACTGTATTTTAGGAATTAACTAGCTGTGATAGAGAAAACATGGATATAAGATGACAGTTGCAAAGCAGAGAGGTTGTAAGCTAAAAGGAAACAGGCTTGCTGGAACAAGTAGCCTTTATTGTTGCTACTCGTTCTTTATGGCTTGACTTGCATCGTCTGACTGTTTGAGTTTTGTTCACTGGTTATATTGCTTGCAAATTTAGGAAAACAGAATTTAGTTCTTCAAGGCACCGAGAACTATAGCTTAAATAAAGGATTTGTTCCTATGCTTAAAGTGAAATAATATGTGCTTAAATACTCTGAATTGGATTGAGAATGTTCAACATCTCATGGGACTCATCTCCTGACAAATAACTCCTTTGCTGCATGTGTCTGGAGAGTAGTTCTAGCTAGTTAATGTACAAGAACCTTATTACTGCCCAAATTCTTGAAATGACCAAAATCACCATGCTAAGAAGTTAAGTCTAGTCACACGGAGTAAAATGAGAGTCATGTTTCCATTCCCTTGATATTTACTGTTGTACAGATTATGGCAAATTATGTTGCATCAGTTTGTGATGTATAGAACTTGAGGGACTTAGTCCAAGTTCAGTCTATTTAATTTTCAGATGTTGGATCTCGGCTATTGCAAATTGTTATGGTCACCAATTTATTCACATTTGATGTTTACTTATTTGTAAATGGATTACATAAGGGATTTTTGGAAATAAAAAATCAGCATACTTTAATAGAGCTTCTGAATTGTATGGGGAGGAAGAAAACAAATACAAAGAATCGAAAATGTGCTGCAAACTTGTTTACCTACCTACTCAGCTATTTGTTTTAACATCTGAAAATATTATTTGTAACCCATGCTTCTTGCCTTCAGCTAAATCTCTAGCATATAAAGAAGAACTAGGAAGTAAGAGGAGAAAAATGAATATTGTAGCTTTGGGAAACAGATCAAACGATATTTAGAAACATAATAATTGCAGCATCTTTCATATATGGGGGGACTCCTAGGTTTCCTTTGCTCTGCTGCACTAACTAAACGGCTGTCTTCCAATATCAGATCTAAGTTAATGTCTTAAAATTAACTTTGTTCTTTACAGAATGTTTAACTTAAAAAAAGATTTTTCTAACAGCTGTTTTAGCAATCTAAAATATTTGACGCAAAAAGTGGAGAAAAGCTGAAATGCTCATAAAAGTTTTTTAATTTAAAACAAAGGGATGAAATATAGATGGAAAAACGTTAGCTGAAGCAGCGAATAGGCACCGGAAATTTTGCGGACAAGGACATGAGGATGGTGGAGGAGGACAGCGAGGTGAACACAGGCAGCTGCAGCCTGGGCAATGCAGCCTTGACTTGGCCGTGGAGGTGGTTCAGTTGTGGGGAAGGATGGCTGCTGTTAACAACTGCTCCTCTTCTCCGTGGAGCATTGCCAACTAATAAAGGCTGTGTTATGAATTGAGTGCCCTCTCACCAAGGGTCTCGTCAAAGACCAAAATGATTTTCTTAGGATTGTAAGAATTTTTGTGGTTACTTAATCTGGAGAAGTGACACTGGAATGGTGCTACACCATGTTGTCGCTTCACGAAAGTTTGTAGTCGGGAAGCTGAAGCCTATGAGTTAGATATTGGTTTGATAGTCTGAGGTATCTGGAGGTATGTTAAATAACAATGTTTAAAATATCTGTATTAATTGAATAATTTTATGAAAATATTGGTATTATGTAGCAATTTTGGTGCAGACCTGATTGATCCTGAAAAGTATCAATTACTGTAATGCCATATGGTGATCAAAGGATGGCACCCCTTTCATTTACCAGCCCAGCGTTAGTAGCGATCTGATTCCCATTTTTGTAGCTTTTATTTTGGAACTTTGAAGAAAGTTGTTCTCTGATGTTGCTGGTTTGGAAGGCATTCAGATGTCTGAAGCTGGAGATAGACATCTGCTGCGCTGAAAGTCTGAACAGAGAGATTTGCTAAGGAAAGCAGATTAAACTGTGGGCCAGAATCTCAGGCTTGCTGAAGGTCTAATAGTATTCACGGCTGGCACTGAAGTGATCACAAAGCCACCCTAAAGAAGCCATTGAGAACATGCTGTCTGGATTTAGGCCAGCTCCCCTTCTTTTTATGGCCTTCTTCCTTCTCTCTTCTCCTGAGTTTCCTTTCATCTGGCTAGATCATGGCTAGAAGTCGGAGAGGATGGGCCTGCAGCCAGGAGAATGTCCCTATGTGCACTAGCAAAATCTAGCCTGCAAAATGAGCATTAGGAACCAGCGTTGCAAGTATAAATTGCAGAGGCTTATCTGTGACCATGCCCAAGTAGAGCAGTATAAAGGTCTCGTGAGGTTCAGCTGGCCTTATGCCGTCCATCTTGCCCATGAACATCAAAGTTCTTATCAAACAAAGCCTGATGTTGGAGATTCTCTTGTGCTCTCAATTTGTCTACAATTAATTTCATTAAGTGAATTTTTCTTATTAGACAATGGTCAAGGAGGAATTCATTGTTTTCTTCTTGCAAAGTTCTCTCTCTCTCACTTTTCCATCTAGGCACAGTTTTGATACAAATCTGCCATGTTTCTGAGTCCTAGAGTGTCTGTTTAAAAAAAAAAAAAGCTGATCATATTCTTAAGCCAGGATTCCATAAATCCAAAACTCTTTAAATAAATTCTGTAGGGTTTTTTTTAAAAAAAAAAAAAAAAAAAAGCTTTTCCTAAAAGGTTATCTAATTGTTTTCCTACTTACTGTCTATTGATTATACTACTATATTTCAAGTAATTCTTCATCTGATTATCTCTAAGCACTATAACTATGGGCAATTATCATAATACATATGTTATATAATTTCATTATATCCACTCGTGACTCAAAATCCAAGCTGATATAACTGAAAGCAGAGTCTAGACCGTTATATTTTGTTCTACTGCTGTGGGAGACTGATGTAAGGCAGTCTCCCTAATGTCACGTGAAAGAATGTGCACCCTTACAAAACAGCTTTTCTCATAGGAGATGAAAGAAGCAGTGTGTAATAAAGTAGCTAGGGCACCAAAGCAGACTTGAAAATCCTTGCTGTAGTCACAAAAAAACCCTAAAGTTTTTGTTGCTTGATCATCAAGAATGATATTAGATTACCTGACCTTGAGCTCTCATCCCTAAATGTAAGCCTTCCAGAAAGCAATTGAGTAAAGCTTAACTTGGGCTCCTTCAGAAGGGATTTCAGAGCACCTGCCCCCACTGACAGGAAAAGGATCTCAGCGTGCTTTGCTAACTAGATCTCCCTGTAAAATTAGATAACTAAATTCAGATGGGAATAATGCTCCTTTGCTCCTAAGGGTTCAAGCAGAGAGACAAATTTCCCTAGATAGAGCTTCGCAGGATTAAGGAAAAATAGTTACTTCAGACATGGTATACAATCCTGTGACTTTCATGTGCTTCACTCCCCTGTCACGTTAGCTAAGTGAGGCACCCTATGTTTTGATTTGTTAGTGTGCAAGCATGACATTATCTTATATTATTAGGTATCCGGCCACAAGGTCCATAACTAACCTGCCTATGTCAAGATATGTCTATCAGAAGCAAAACATGGACTTCATAGCTCCTTCTCTTAGAATTCAGTAAAGTGTTTGTCCAACTACCCAGTGACTGGGAGGATTAATGATATAATGTTACATGCTCTACAGAAACAATTCGGATACCCGACAAACAGGCACCCAATGCCATTTTAGATGGCTGGGCTATCCTGTCTAGCCTTTGCTTGCTGCCTCAGAGCAACCTGGATCTCTCCTATGTACGGCATCCCATTGCTAGTCCTGCATGGATGTTACTGATACCCTCGGATGTCTCAAATGTCACTAGACAAACACATTTGAGCACCTGAATCTCACCTTCTCCACCTAGAATATAAATATTTTATTTTAACAGTACAAATTGGTGTGAGGTACTGTCACCGAGATGTTTCATCCTTAACAGAAGTAAGTTCTAAGCCGCTGTTATGTCTGATGGAAACCTATAAGCAAATCTTCTAAATTGTTGTTGTTTGTTTGGGGGGTTTTTTGTGACCCAGAATTGAAAAAGCAAGTCCTTAGCAAATTTGGTCATCACTTCAGGAAGCAAAGTAATAATATTATTACAAAACAATTAAATGCCTAAAGCAAAATGGCAGTTATTTGGAAACCAGGATAATTTTGACGTGCTGTATTGTGCATCAGAGAATTTTGATACCATTGCATTAAATTTCTGCTGGAGTCTATGGAATGTGACAATTTACACCAAATCAACTTTTGACCTGTAATGAATTATCTCCATTGGAATATTTGACAGTTTATAAAGCTGTCAAATCCCTAACTTCAGTAATAAATTGGAACGTTCACACAAAATATCTTGAAGTGAAAAGCAGTGGCCTTCAAGTTTAGTTAAAACAATAAACTTCAGCTGTTAATTCTCATATTGGGTTTTATTCTCCCTTACACATAAAGTGCAACAAAATTACTGTCTTCTGTCAAATACCTGCAGAGGATGCTACTTGCATAATGCGCTACCAAGTTTGAAGTTAATGCAATACAATAGGCATCAGAGCAGGAAAGTGAGGTTTCATGAAAGAAAAGGATTTTTTGAAATAAACTTTTTAAAAATAAAAATTTCACAACCTGAAATCTTTTGAGGAAAAAGCTTATCCTCTGTAGAAACGTTTGATTAATCAAAAGCAATTCTTCTCTGGAAAAAAATTCCAATAGAAAATTTGCAATCATTTCCATCTTGTGATGCTTTGTTGGTTTAGTGTCTTTGCCATATTGCTCTGCTAACTTCAGCAACACTCCGTTCTGTTGCCATAAGGTATAATAAATCACATTTAGAAAGGTATCTGCAAAACAAATGTTCCTCCCAAATTAAAAAGTCAAACATCTAGAGTTCAGTTGGCAGTAGATACGTGTTTCTCATAACTTACTACATCTCTAATGTAAACTACAGGCTTCTTCAAAAGAAGCTCAGACCTGACTCAAGGAAAGCTCTTTCACCCTTGCACACTCATCTTTTGGAAACATGCTCTACAGAGAATTGTTTGTAAAAAATAAGAAAGATGTTAGAACTTTTTGTGATAGCATTTAATCACCAAAAATAAAATATGCCCCTATTTAAGATAACGAGAGTATTGATATTGCTCTCAATGAAGCCAGAACTAGGATGCCAGACTGGACTTAGCTGCTTTTTATTAAACGAGGTCTGGAGTTTCTTGTAGATTGTTCAGAATCAACTCTAAATCCAGTTCTCTGGTCTGCTACGTGTTACTGACAAGAAAGAAGTACAAAACTTGAAGCGCTAATGAAAAGATTTAATTTCATCTTTTTAAAAGAAAAAACTAGTATGTTACCAGTCCAAAATAAACATTTTCTCTGTGGTGCTTTTTCTTTTCTGAACTTGAAATTCAAAATTATACTTCATATCACTTAGCACAGTGTTTCTGTACTAATAATTAAAAGCTCTTATAACTTCAAATAAATCTACCAAAATTTTACAATCTACTCTGAAATCTTCTGCCTTTGGCATACGTTTTTAAATGGATACATAAATATATAGACATGTCGAATGTTCTTGTAATGGTTATAAATACTCTTGGCCTAATCCAAAGGTTATTTTGCCTCTGTAAATGTCTCCTGTTGATGTTGGGGGCCCTGAACTCAGCTCTGTTTGTCTAACCTGGCAAAGCACTTAAACTAGCGCTTAACTTCAAGCACAGGAATAGATGACTGGTATCAAAAGGCTAACCTTGTGTGTAAATACTTTCTAGGTTATCTACCAACTCCTTAGAGGAAAGGAATTAGCTTCAAAATATGCTTAGGCTTCCATAGCTTCAGGGGCAAAAGTCACACAAATCAGTAAGACCTGGTGCATAGTAGAAAAGAGGCCAAAGGTTCAGATACAGAAAGTTTCATTTTCAGAACACAGAATTTATTGTAACCGTGACCCTGTAGAACATCATCAACAGAACAGATACTGCTGAAAATATTGCAAGTGTCAGGTGCAATTACAGCCAATAAATCCGGGAGATAGTTTTATTTCAGTTTAGACGCAGATTTTTATTTTTTTTTTTAATTCAATAACTTACAGGGTTTTTTCTCAGTTACATTATTTGACTAGGCTAATGTGGCCAAAGTCAGCCATGACAGAATTGCTTAAAATTTGTCATGACTAAGAACTATGCAGATTCTGGATTGTAGCAAGCAACACAGAGAGACAGGCTAAGCAAAACCCAGTGTAACCAGGGAAGAATCCAGGAAGATGATGAGGTGCGTGGTGTTAACTCCAGCGAATACAACAAATAAAAGGACCGTGTTGATCCTGGGCAGCAAGTCATTGATGAAAGTTGGTATGAGAGCTATTGTTAGCCTGCAGAGATAGGTGGGGAAAGTGTATTACAAACAGGCAAGAAGACCTCTGCCCAGAAGGCCCTGAAATAAGAGGTGACAATGTTAATGGAAATGGACAGGTCTGATTCTTCTTTAGGTCAACTGTATCCTCAGCAATTCCAGTCACTTCCACTTTCCTTCACTAGGATTTAGCATCATCTTCCAGCAGCCTGAGTTAGCTTTCAGTCCAGCGTTAGCAGCCTTGCAGAGTTTTAGCTGGAGCTGAACGTCGCTGTTCTATTTGCTATAGCTCAGCAAAAAAATTTTTTAGTTGGTGAGGCCATGCACATTTGTATTTTTTTTTTTCTAGATAATCTAAGTATATTTTCATCATTGCAAAAAATAAATATCTGTTAGATTTTACCTGTTTCTTTGGCTTATCTATCTACTAAACTCAAACTCAATCATAAAAAGATGGTAAAGTCTTAATACGGTAAGAGTTTGCCCAGAAAAATCAATGTTGAAGAATGACAGCAAAGAGAGTCATATAAGTAGTATGACTTTGCCATGTGCTCAAGTATTTTTGGAGCCCAGACAGTACATTAAGAAGTGACAGATTCATGTAGTTTAGCTGGTGATTTATAAAGTTTGCTAGCTGATTTAATAGAGTGCTAGAAAGCGTTGTTGTTCGACCAAGTAAAGAGAATCATAAAATGGTAATGAATGTTATGACAGTTCATGAATATTTCATTTGGGGGTCTTTTTCAGATGCCTGTTAGTTTATCTCAAGATCTAGGAGTATACTGCATATAAATCTGATGGAGGGTAGAACTGCACAGTATGTCGAGAGACAGAGAGGTTTGGTGAGAGCAATATGTGTTTGAACAACTGTTTCAAAAGCACTAGATCTCAGTTATGTTCTCTACTAAGTGGTCATGAATTGTAAAGCACCTAGGGCATCAAGCAGCGGTCTCTTATTTCTTTATTTGCTCTTTGAACATTTAGAAACAACAGGTAGTGTCTTTCAAGCTTGTAATCTTTACCAATGGCTTCTGAGAATACTAGTTTACTGTAACTTTGGAAGTAAGCTTTATTTGAAAAGGCCAAATGGATTTCCATCTCATCAAGTATTTCTCACATGTGCCGACCAGAGCAATATACAGTGTGGACAGACATTTGTAATAAGGTAAATCTGGAACCAAGACTTCCATTTTTTTTTTCTTCTTTAGCATCCTGAAGTGGGGAATGTACTCTCTATGCTACTTTAAGTCTTGCATAGATATATTTGTCTTCTAATCAATTATGTATTTCATTGTTAATTTTGTAATAGATCATGAATACTTCAAATTGAATTCTTTGTGTGATCTAATGCCAAATATTAATGCAAAAAAAAAAAAGTTTTGTCCGTTTAAGCTGTGTTTTACTGCCTTTTGATCCCCATCAGCAAGATGGACCTGCCTTTTCATAGCAGTACTGTCCCCCATGAGGTGGACATTCTTCTGTTTCCATTTCCTTGGTTGTTTCTTAGTGATAAACCCCTTTAGAACAATGGACTTATACCTTTATGCAGCCTGAAGGTTTGCACAATGCGAAGCAACGAAAGAACAACGTCTGAGAGCAGGTCAGCAGTAGTGCCATGCCAGAAACTCTGTTTAATGGGAATTACTCACTCAGAAGAGGTGAAAAACGAGTATGAAGGACTTGAAGGGGCTTACACAGGTGATTCACAGGTTTTCTGTCAGTGCTTGCATATGAAACGAGATTGAATCCCATCCCACAGTCTGAAGACTGTGGGATGAAGGGTCTTGTTTTAGCTAATAAATCCTTTTGGTATTAGCCCATGGATCCAAGATTCAGCTTCATTTTTATATCTGTGGGCAAGATGAGCTTGTATCTGAGGACGAAAACGCACTACTTCCAATGAATTAGAAGGAAGCTGTTAGGACAGATTCTCTGACACTAACTGTATCGTGGTACAACTCTGTATGAGTTGACACCATCTGAAAGACAAGAAGGCAGGAATGGCATTGCATGAAAGCTGCAAGGCCTTGCGGTTTGTCACACTGGTTGGATCACCATTTGTGAAGGGACTCAATTCAATATTAAAATCTCTGTAGCATAAATCATTATTTACTTTCAGTAAAAAACCTAGAAGTCCATCAATGAGTCTGCTTTTATTAAATTAATTTGGCGCTGCAATACAAAGAAAAATGCGTGACTTCCCTGTATAGCTTATCACATTTCATTATAACCAGCACAGGTAACTGTGGTGCAGTCTCATATAGGTAAGCCCAAAGAAATACTTTTTCTATTATTATCACATCTTGGACAGTAACACACTGAGAACTGTGTGCACAAATTTTTCAGTGACTTTTTCTGAGATAGCTTGATCTATATTTGCAAGATGGACAAAGAAGTCAGAAAATATTTGTGAAGGATTGCTTGTTTGGTTCTGCTTTGTGTCAAGGTCTGTTCTGCAAACCAGAGGGAGAGAGATATGCTGTCCTAGCAGATTTGACTTATGTTTACAGTAATTTGTTTGGCCAGTGTTTATTACTTAATAATCAATCTTTATTATTACATTAATTCTAATTGGGATATGTGAAACATGTAGTGCATTGACCACATGACATCAGTTTACTTGCTGAATAATTTAAGCTATTTCCTTCTAATACCTTAGGCTGCAATATCATTACTTTTAGGCTGTCCTAATATTCTAGTTATATTGATGTTATTTCACTTGTTATTACCTTCTTGATGTGAAATTGTTTTTCAAATATGGAAATCTTGCTCAACTATTTCTAGATGACAGAATCCTGCATTAGTCTATAATGTATCATAATAACAAAACAGTGCAACATAAAGCAAATGATTTGTCTTCTAACCTGTGCCAGCCTTCACAGTAAGGGGACAAAAGATGCCAGAAGGAGAATTTTGGTCTGTATGTTTTTTATATATTCTTATCCATTTTGCCAGAATGCAGGGAATAATCTTGCTGATAATACAGAGGCAGCAAATGCACAACCATTAAATGGACAGTGTGATTTATCCCATTTCATACTGCTTTATAAGCAGTATGTATCACTCCTGTGAGTCGTCTTCTGCTTAAAGAATTGTAAGAAATATGTCTTACTATTACTTTTATTGATAAAACAGACCAAACCACCTTAATCCATTCTTCATCCAGAGTCTTTTATCACAGTGCGGTTGTGATTAGGATTCTGATCACCCTGTGTGCCACTCTGAGATTGAGAGGCTCTATCTACTCATCTATTATTCTTCATGAAGCAAAGCTCCAGTGTACCATCTGTTTTCTTACTGAATCTTGCATGTAGCTGCAAAGAGCTGGTCACCAGAGATTGAGTCTGGCAAGCAAGCTCTTGGTTTGCTTGGAGATAGCCAAGCATTCACTGCTATTGGCCTGTTTAAGTTTCAGGTGAAAATAAATTACTGTTTTCATTTATATTTGATCTGGTATTTAATTTTTATTTAATTTACATTTGGTCATATTTGATCTTGTATCTTTGTTGCTTTTTTCCAACAAAAAATTAATTGGAAAAAGACCCCAGAAGCTACAAATAAGCATGCTGTAGAGCTTTGATTAGGGATAGGTCTGTCTTGCATTTCATAATACAGTTTGAGTTAAGAAAGGCTGTTTTACGCTGGTGATGCCTGCCCCTTTTGACACAAGGAACAGAGATGGTTCCTGGTGTGACCGTGCTCAGATAAAACATGGTAGCAGCAAACAGCTGAATATACCTGAATACCATCATCCCATGATTGCTCTTGTTTAACCAGGTTGTATAGTTAACTTTGCTTTATTTTGAGAGGGACCAGCGGAATCGCCCAGGCGTTGCAAGTTTACGTGACGTTGTACGCGGTTGAGGGGCAAGGTGCTGAACATTGCGTCAGGCTGGGACGTGGCCATCTCCGGGGCGTCCCGCCATCCCTGCCCCAGGTACCACTGTCTCCTACTGTACAGAGGTGTAGCTCTACCCAGCTCACTGCCACTGAGCTTTCCCTGTCTTCCTTGAGGCTTTTTTTCCTTTAAACTACACGAAGCTATTGGAGCTTCACAACCTGCAGTATTTTATAATAGTCTGCGCTATTCCCCAAAGAGCAATAAAAAGTAGCTTTTGAGGCTCCTCTTTTTGATCCATTATTTAGAGCCTGATTTGTGCTGTCTGCAATCCCCACATCAGTGCCAGTGGTCCTGCAGTTCTGCAAATTCCCTTCAGGACTAGACTAAAATCATAAATCTTTTTTTAGGAGGTATTTAGCTATCATCATAGTACAATTTTTTACAATCTGCTCCTCTTACCATGGATGTCATTTTCATAGCAGAGGAGGACTATCTAAGGAAACAACTCTATTTCTTACTGACTCTCAGCTTCCAGATTAAATTTTTACTTGGCAACAAAACTTCCTTTCCCAAGATGATGGTTAGACTGTATTGGTCCTGGGCTCAGCTCAAGCAAACATTTGTGTGTGTACAAAACCTGGCTATTTTCCCCATATGCTCAGTAGGACTCTGGGAACTCAGCCATACAGGGTCAGCAAGACCTGAAGTCATTAGCTCTGTGCAGATTCTACATCAAGCAATGCAGGTTATTAGACTATGTCAGTAGTAGCAAGGGAGTTTATTTTTGCTTCGTTCCTGTAAATGACAGCTTTATAATATGTGCACGCTTGGGCAATCAATCTCTTTTTTCTTTTTTTTTTTTTTCCTCCTTTTACAGCAGGAGTAAAAACATTCTTTTCCTTAAATATGCCAAGGCCTTTTTCCACTTCCATTTAATTCATTTTGTGATATAAAATGTTTTGCCTGACATGGTAGCCCAGTGATGCCACGTGGCTGTCTGATACTGCGTTATGATTCATTCAGACGCCATAGCTGCACACACTAATTGACAAAACTAGTCACTGACAGGGTCTTTAGCCCAAACAACTTGCAGTCTAAGTGCTAATGATGCTGTGCGGTGCAAATCCACGGAGTCATGGGCGTGCTGCTGGCAATACCTGTGGTATTGCAGGCTTCATCTTTGCATCCCCAAGGAATTTTGCGTGGGCTTTAAAGCAGCCCAGAAGGCAAATTTGCTGAGTAAGAGTGTGAGAATGCATGTGAGCATGTAAGTTACACCAGAAGCAGCATTAACTCCCCTTTCTGCTGGGTGAAGGGCCCTTGCACGGGGGTTCAAGAAGGAGCACAGAGGTTTGGTCCCTACTTCAAAGACTACAGGCATGTCTTGGATTAGTCCTTGAAACACAGTCACCCAGAATGCTGCTCAGAGGGATAACCTAGGGATACAAGCTATAATGGTATATTACCTTGTTTTGCCTCACAGTCCCTCTCTGAGATCCAAAGACAGTCATCTTTTTTTTTCCCCCTTCCCATTGTTTTTGATGTTGAGTAGCTCAAAAGCAGTTCAATAGGAGAGGAAAAGAACCTTCGTCCTCACCTCAAATAACCTTAGATGAATGCTGAAAACACTCTTCCAGAAGGTAAAACTAGGTAGAGAGGGTGCGGAACAGAAGCCTCCCGGATGGCCACGAACTTTCTGTGAAAGAGGGGAGCGACGGCGTCAGCACCGCAGCCGCCATGCCGTAAGGAGCCCCGCTCTCCTGCCGCACTGGCGCTGCGGAACAGAGCACTGATGGCAAACCTCTGCCTAGCTTCCACATCCCATTTAGCTGAGGGGTACTTCGGCTCTTGTCTGCTCAGACTGCAGCAATTTTAAGACACAGAAGCAAAATTCCAGGCACTCTGAGTTTCTGTGCTTCCAGCGTCAGGTTGCAGAGGAGTGGATGGGTTTGCACGCGGGTGCTTCGCTCCTTCCTAAATCCTTCCTGATGAGTCCAAAGTCCCTAGTCTTTAGCAACACCCTTAAGCTTTCAAAGTAGCAGCTTCATTAGTTTAGTTTGCTGATCACAAAAGGTAGCTCATTAAGATGAAGATGGTTTAGGGCCTGATTCAGAGGTAAGCCTGTGCAGGCTCATTTGGAGATTTGGGTACAAGCAGCTCCAGAAATGGGAAGCACAAGGTCTCTCAAGAGTCCCAAAAGCAGTAGTCTCCAAGTCTTCAAGCAGCAGCTAAGAATCTAGTTGTGCGCAGTACATAAACAGCGAGACAGAACAAAGCCCTTTGAAGAGGGCAAAGACAGAAGCCTGGAGACTAAAAATGGTAAGTCAGAAATTAGTCAACAAAAACATGAGATCTATTCAGCCATTGCCCTGAGGACTATGTAATTTGGTATCAGGGCTAAAAGTGCAGATGGAGCAAAAGAAACATTCTTTTATCGTCATGGATGTCCCATCCAGCTGCCTTCTACACTCGTCAGTGCCACCGAGGCCTCACTGGAGTGAGGAGACGTGTATCAAAGGGAACCAAATGACATCACCCCTGTCACTGTCACCTGTGACTCTTGCCCACGATGTGGGGAACCTGTCATCAAAAAAGCCACTTCGGTTTAAGACTAGAAGGTGTTTGCTGTATCTAGAGGGACCAATAAGGCAATGGGAAGTGCCTTCCTTCTCTACCCTACAGTCTGCAAGTCAGAGATGGTCTCGGAAACATGAGCTGCTGCTTCTGCCAGTGCTGTTTTGCTCCTCTGTCTTTGTGGGTGTTTCATTTTGTCATCTCTCCAAAAGAGCTGTTATCTTCAGCACCATCTGAAAAAAACTTAGCATGATCTTACGTAACAGGCTAAAATGATCGCTAACAGTGGTGGTTTGCCATGGAAATTGGCAGACTGATATCTCTTTACTCAGAGCCTCAAACCTCGTTTAACCGCCTCGTATCATAGGATGACCAGGCCATGCTCGCATTTTGACCATTTGAACCCATTTATGCCACTGAAATCATCCACATTGTAGCGCAGTAATTGAGTAAGGCTGCTGCTGTAACCTGGATGTGCTCTGAAAACCCTCAGGCTGGAAGAGGCTGTATGCGAGGAAGATTGTCATCTGAATTTCTGCAAACCCCTCCCTGCCCCCCCATGCACACTAGGTCTGGCTCTTACCTACATTACTAATTGTTTGTTTGGGTTTTTTTTATAGCCATTCTTCAGTTATCAAAACCATTGTGGCTTTTTGATAAATTGCAACATATATTATCTAACCAGATATAACGTTTGAAATAGTAAGGGAAAAATGAATTAAACTGGATACCTGCTGCTTTCAATTCTGATATCACAACCATGTGTGACATAATACCGCTGGCCAGAAGCAGCAGACTGAGCTGCTAATGGCCATGTTATCTGTGAAATATAGCTATTGTCTTTCCACAGATTGCTTGGGGGAAAAAGTACAGAATAGTGAATTCTCACATTTCAGACTCCCTCTTGATAGAAATAAATATGTTTGATTATTCAAATATATGCTGATTGAAAAAAAAAATTCAAAGTAGATATTATAAAATGAAATGGAAAGATGTCTTCATGCTTAGGGCCTGGAGCGTGAAAGGTTCATATCCATGATCATTTCTGCACTAAAGGCTCCATCTATGGCACTGGACCACTCTGCCAGGTCAGAGGCTCAAAGCGGCCACACAACGTTGCAATCAGCTTGGTGGTATGAAGATCTTTAAGCAGCTCTTGAGGATCTGGATTTGGTCCCTGTGGGTCAGTTCCCCACCTCTAAAACAGCAAAAAGTAGTTTTCTGTTTCAGACTACACTTTGTAGGTACACTGTGAGTAATCACAATACGTCTGTGATGGAGACCATGGCAGAACAGTTACAGTATCGTCGTGGATGTAACAGTCAAATTTCTAACTTTGCTGTGCTCAACGCCTAGGTCTGAACTTTATATAGTAAGCTATCTCAATTGAAAAGTTAAAGAAAATAAAACAATAGAAATAACATACAGGAAGTAGAGATTTTTATTAAATAAAAAGTCAAAATAATTTCTATTCTAAAAAATACTGTGTTGAACTTAATTCCATATGAAGGGATTAGAATTTCGTTATAATTGTTTAAAAGCACAGACAGTATAAATACATGGACTTTATGCATGTATCTTGGCTAACTTAAGCAACTGTCACAATCATAGTGGCAGTGGCTTGAAGCAGTCTTTCCTCTTGTAGCGGAAACAGTAAGTTAGAAAAGCAAAGTTTTCCCTCGTTCCAACTTCACTTTCTGTGGTGATGACAAATCAGTGTCTCTTAACCTACAGCTTTTATCATGAAATGCGTACGAGAGGGATGAGCGAGTTTAAAGACAATAAGGCAGTGGGTACATACTCCATTTTATTTATTTAATATCTTGAATTATTAAAAAGACAGGTGCTGCTTGGCAGACAGCTTCCGTTGCTGTATGAACCAGCAAAAGGAGCAATGTGTTGACAGATATCTTGACCGTGAATTACAATTACAGGGATCCAACCATGAAGGATAGAAAAGAGTGAATCCCATTATATTTATAGGTAGAGTGAACAGAAGCCTACAGATACATGATAACAATATAAACTGGCACTAATTATTTTAGGATTAATTCCTTTTTGAACAATAAATGTAGAAGATCACAAACTAGAGGACCTCTTTGCTAAATGACACTTAACACTAGGGCAAACTATCCTGGTAGAGTGGTAACAGGCTATAGTACTTTTAATCCATAGGTCATTGACTTGAATCTGTCTCAAAATGCTAATGATTAGCGGAGGGTCAAGGATCTCTTCACTGATCTAGACATTTATGTTCAGAAAATGGCAAGAACAATACAAGAAAAAAAATGAAAGACAAAAGAAGAATAAAAAAGAGAAAAATGCAGTGATCTTCTTTCTTCTTTTACACCGTAACAAGGAACATAGGCAAGATACTGAAAAAAAGTCTTCCTTAAGGAAATGAACTGTCTTTGCTTATAAAGGTACCTTTGAAAGAAATGTGTTACAGTCACTTTTCAGAGAATATATAGTATATTAATAGATTAAAAACCAGCATGATATTGCAACGTATGTCCCTAACTCATGAGTGAAAGAATGTGATTTTAACATCTGTCTTGGACTAGGAATTTCGCTTCAAGTCTTTTCATCTAATGATGTTATTTTTGCACATGATGTTGGGTTTTTTTGGTGTTTTTTTTTTTTTTACTGGGCATGGACTACTGAACTAGAACTAACTAAGGTTTGATTAAACCACCTCTCTTCTAAGCTCTGTTTGACTCAGAATAGAATAAATTCCAGCGCAATTGCTCTGTGCAGAATTCCACAGCTGAAGAAAAGTAGAGTCTTATTTCCTCCTGCTTTGTATTGTACTCGACTTTCAAATATTGACTATGAGGAGATGTCCACGTGGGGATTTAAGTGTGCTTTAAACTTCCACCATAAATTTCTCTGCACAGCATCCTCATGTAAATAATCCGTACAGTATCAGTCCTTGAAATACATCTACTTACAGGCTACTGTTGCAGCTCCTATGGCATCTCCCCACTGGATAGTCACTGTTTTGCTATCAGTGGCTTTTACGTTCTTCCAGCTCTCAGCAGAGTTGAGGCCAGTCACAGCCCTGTCTGCAACTCTAGAGTAGGGGGTTCCTCACTTTTTGAGATGAGAACTGTCTGATAAAATTAATAATTGGATTTAGCCTCTTACTAGCACTGCCCTTGTCCTGGTTGCAGTTGGAAAGCCCTACCGTGCTCATCAGACTCCATTCAGAGCAACCTCACAGTGTTTTTATCACAGTCACCTTTGCAGGGACATCTTATGTGGTTGTGCAGAGCCAAGCGCTGATTCAGCAGAGCTTATCCACTTTGTACTGCCTGCAATGGGCCAAAAGCAGAGCTCCCATGTGGGTATCGCTTCTGCGAGCACACACCTGTGTGCCAGCTCCAGGGACATCTCCCACCTGCTGAGGTGGGACGTCTGCACTGAGTCCCCCCTTCATGTCACCCACTCCCTAGAGGTCCTTTCTCTAGTGCTGCATTCATTTTTTTTTTTTATGGTTAAATTATTTGAGGGCATCTTAACAGGTCAGGTAAAGAACAAATTTTGAACTAGAATTTCTTAAATGTGCAGTTTGCTGCTGGATAGCATGTGAAATTTTTATGATTAATGAAGTTTATAAATTTATATCCTGAAAATAACTCTATCAAAGACATCAATTTTTGGGGGGTGTCTTTGGGAAAAGTTGAAAATACTGCTGCTCCTACTTTCCCCTTCTGTGCTAGCAGCTCCCTATCACAGTAAGTATATTACTTTTCACAGCAGAAAAAGATGATGTGTTTATTTTAATTCTTCTGTCTTTACTATATCCTCTTTCCCTTCTGACAGAGTGACTAAGAGTCAGTGGCTTTATTTATCTGCAGCCCCATTTCCTAACAGGTTGCTGGACCTGTTTCAGCTTTCTTAGTTGCCAATCCACTTCTGCTATGGAACAGACCTTGTGATCCATAGTGGAGGCTGTAGACATAATAGACAAATTGGCATCCAGACGCTGTCTACACTGCCACAATTATGCTGTTATATGTACTTCTGGCAGCTGGATAACCTGCATGGGGCATTATGTTTCATGTTGTTAATAACATTTTATGACATTTTGACTCCTGTGCAGCATAGTAGATTTGAGTACTGTCAAGAATTAAATTCACACTGTAACTCCTGGCTATTTCATAAAAGAAATTTCTCTTTAACAAGTTAAATAGCAAAATGACGAGTGTGGGCAGAGTCAAAGATTTTCATTTAAATAGTATTTATTGATCTACCGGCGGTCCAGCAAGTGAATCCAGCTATATATAACACACAAAAATCACATCTGCTTCCTTCTGCCAAAGTTGATAAACACTCTCTCTGCTTCGTTGTTGCAATAGCTTAGATCTTCAACAGAACACTAATGACCGTGTGACCTCCGAGGTACCTCTTGATTGACTGATCATAACTTTCTTAAGTAGTCTTAAATGTGTAACTTTTTGTTAATTAAGCTCTGGACAGATGCTTTTATTCAGCAAGGGGTTTCAGGATGCTGTTGTGTGCAGCTCCTGGGACGATTAGATGATTATCTTTCAGGAGAACATTGCTGGACCATTCTGCTTTACAGCTCATCACCATTATGTATCTCTCATTAAGAGTCTAGCCTGCACAGAGAACAAGGAAGGTTTTCTCACCCTCATTATTTTCCAAACCACTAGTTCCCTGGTAAGACTATTTGTAAATCCAAGTTGTTCATTACAACAGCTAGAAGAAAACGTGATCTAAAACAAAAACCAGATTCGGACATAATGATCACGTTTTTACATAAAATGTGAGAAACATTAGCAATTGTGTATTTATACCTTTAGGTCGCAGGTATTTACGTACCCAAATGTAGAAGTTACTAACACTTTAATTCAAATGTAATCTGCTATGTCTTTGCCACTTTGTTAACACTAAAAAGTTGAGAGACCATTAAATTATAAAACTCTGTTATCAGAAGCAATAAAATGGAAGAAATAGTTTGGCAAACCACTCACAGAAAGGAATAAGAATCTACTGAAAACTCTGTACATCTTATCTGAAAAAAGCTCAATTACAGGCTAAAAAATCTCTTCAGGCTGTATTCTCTATTTTTAAAATAAGTGACGTAATTTGAATGTGCTGCTTTCAGACTATTAAAAGACTAAATAAGCCATACCTAACTTTTCATGTTGCTGTTCTATTTACTAGTTATATTGACAAAATCTTGCCTTTTATCTGGCAGGAACAGGCATGAAATGCTTTACCCTACATAACACAGCACCCTGGTAGCGCGTGCTTGCAAAAGGAAAACTGTCCTAGTAAAAGGAAAACTGGACACATGCAAACAGACTCAAAATGAGTAACTGACACCTCCTCTCTGAAGCACTTAATACGGTAGATCAGGAGGCTGGCTGGGTCTAGATGGCACAAGACTAATGTCCAGACTGAGACCGAAGAGGCTAATCTGCACCCTCTAGTGACCCAAACTAGTTGAAACACTGGCAGCTACAAATTACTAAATAACTCGGAACGTTTCTCCCCTAGTAAAGACCTTTATCGCTCTATTACCGTTTTAGGGCAAATAATGAAAAATCTCAATAAAACTGAGAAAACTGGACTGTATCAGGATATATAGAAGCCTGCACAGACCACAGGTGTTGACTTCTCCCAGCCGCCAGCCCAGCCATGAGCAGCTGATAAGGTGGAAAGCAGGCCCATGACGGCCGTGCCATTTGCTCTGTCCTGCCTGGCACCCATTCTCAAACTTTGCGCCCCTGGAGCACAGACTGGGGGCTCCGTGCCCCCCAGGCAGGCCCTGCGCTCCGCTCCCGCTCCGTGGGAGGGCTGTGGTGCTCCCAGCTTCCTGCAGCCATGCAGCGGGGTGGTACGGATTAGCCCGGGGGAGCCTTGAGAGCATGTTCCAAAAATAAAGGCAGTTCTAGTAATCTGCTGTGGCAAGCATGCGTGTGTATGATACACATTTACTGCAAGCCTAGTGATTTAATAGGATTAAATTCTGGTCAGCAGAGAGAAGATTGATCATAGTAATGAGAAGATGGGTAGAGTACATCTGGCTCAATGGCAAACTGGCTTGAGGAAGAAAGTGATACGGGTCAGTGTACATTATGAAGGAACCATACTGGACCTCGGGCTTATTTGCTATATTAAGTGAGCAATACTCTAAGAAAATTGGATAGGCTAGCATCCCCTTTTTAGGTAAGCATCTAACGCTTTATTCCTTTTTCAGTACTAGGCGTGAAATGAAATGTTCAAAATAATATGGTCATAAAAGCAGATTTACAAACAGAGAGAAGAATCCCCAGCCCAGTTGCAAATGTAGTACCATGTAATGCAGCATTTGGTAAAGATTATCACGAAGCGATTTTCATGGCTGGGTTCAAAACGTATGCTGTCAGTAGTCCTGTTTTCAGTAGCAGTGAACCTGACGGGGAAATGATCTGAGAGAATAGACTCCCAGTGTTGTCAAACTGTAAGGCAACTCTCCAAAAGGGACAGCTTGCAGCATACAGATGAAGTAAAGAAAACTACAGGGGGTTGGACTCTGGTAAACTATAGTATAGGTGCTCATTACTTAGAAGTAAAGCAAGTGGAGAAAGAAAGTTCAAGCAGAGGGCTCCAGGGAATTACCAGGGAGAATAATTAAAAATTTGGAGGAACACTAATGTGCTGAACTAAGAAAAAGAGACAATTTAAAGATTAGGGAAAAAATAGGTCAAGGGAGTAGAAAAGGCAATGAAACCTGACGACTGCAAATGTGCTTTCCTGCCCTCCTGGCAGCCTTAGACTTGATAAGGGGAGATTGGCAGAAGGCAGGCAGTGCAACCAGCATATCCAAGTGCAACCAGCAGACATTTTTAATGAAAAACTTTAATTGGAAAATGGCCTCTTCAAAACTGCTTTTGCCAGAGCTTCCTCCCCATACTATTTTATGTTTCTAAAACTTAATTGTATTTTTGGCTGGCTTTTTGTTGTTGTTGGGTTTTGCTTCAATGTGGCCATTCTGGTATCTTTGTGTTGCTGCCTTTTGGTTTTGACTTACTGCTTTGACAGTGTAATAGGACTTTATTTAAACCTGGAAGTTTATCATACAAAGAAGGTGCAATTTTTAAACTTGGGGAAAAATCTCATCAAAAAATCCACGCATGGCTTCAGGAAGTGTGAAAACACTTATTTAACGAGGGGAAAGTTAAGATGTTCTTCAAAACTGGCAAACATCTTTTTATGCCATTGTATTTTATTTTTATCATGTTTAATAATAAGTCTCTACACATGGTCCATCTTTTTCAGTTCAAGACTTGAAGCAGCAGCAGTAAATAACAACTTCTCTAATGCTCATTATCTGATTAAAGAAATTGAGGCATGTAACAGTAGAGAGGTTAAAAGATAGGGAGGATTAAAGGATGAGTGTAGCTAATTAAGGAACCAGCCCTGCAAGCAATTACATACATGGTTAACTTTAAGTACTTCAGCATTAATGGGACTACTTGCATGCTTAAGTTAAGCACATGTGTTTGTGAACTGGAGCCTGAAGACCACATCCTGTGAGATGTCGAGAACATGCTATACATTGAAGGCAAAAGGATTGCCCTGATTCCAGTGGGAGCTGGGGATATTGTGCACTTTCCAGTACCAGGCTTCAGGACAGGATAGCACAAGCTAATTGAGAATAGGTTGTTGATGGGGCTTTCACAGTACAGCTTCCTATGTAAATAATGGGCAGCATTTCTTTTCAGAAACATTCAGAAGCAAGCCTTTGTTGATGAGCATCTATTTTTAATAAGCTTCACAAGATCCATACTGAAATTAAGAAGCTCTTTTACGTTATCAGACAGCAACACAGGATAAAAAAGACACGAGCTGAAAGGGATCCATTCCACTGGGGTAGGTTGGTACAAGGTATGGTACCTGCAACAAGAAGTGGGTTGTGACAAGGTGCAGTTTTACTTCCCAAGCTGCATTTTATGCAGCAGCATAAAGTGACCTACTTCATTCACACATTTGGGCTCACGCCAAGGTCACAGTACAGCCCTATACAACCAAAACCTCGTACCCAAAGGACATACAGCAAGTGAGTCATTCTCTGTATACATTTGATCCAGACATCATTGCTTAAGTCAGTGAATTCATACATCCCTGGGAGCTGTTAAAATCTTAGAAACACTAACAACTGCTTTTCAAATAAAAGTGCACTGAACAGACTCTATTTATATGTAAAAAATTGTGATGTGCTCTGTATTAACCCTCTTCCCCTGATAAAGGTAAATTTAATTTGATTTCAGATTAAAGTTAGTACCCCTTGTCTCTTCTGTAGCGATGATCTGTTTTGATTCCGGAAAAGCACAGAATCATTGATCCACTAGGATTTCTTTAGTTTGTCGGTTTAATTTTTAGAAGCACCACTATCTGTAACTGAAATGAGCAAAGGGATCAAGTGTAATTTGGTCACATCTTCTGACAGCCATAACTGCCCACGCTAGCTGGGAAAATATTTCTTATACTGTGTTTGGTTTGCTGTTTCCTAGGAAGAAGGAATGGCTGTGGATATCTTTTCTTCTTGTTGGGGTTTTTTTTGGTTTTGTTTTGTTTTTTTGTTTTTTTTTGTTTTTTTTTTTTCCTGGTGTGCCAAAAGGAAAGGGCTTGTTTGGCATCATGCTCTACGTCGTTTATGGTCTTTCTGTATCATTTCCAGAGAAAGAAATAGTTGTTGATGCTGATTTAGAAATTAGGATTAAACTGTCAGCATCATAACTGCCAACCAGTTGAGCAGACAGTAAAATGATGAAAAGTGCGAAGACAGCCTTATCTTAGGCAAAGTACATCTCGGTGTCCTATATATAGTTTCCTCAGTTAGAACCCATTAAAATGATTGATCCCCCCCAACTCAAAGGAGCTGACCTTTTTTAAACTGGGCACTGTAAAAACTTCAGTATTGGTGTTTTCTCAGCTGTTGTCTTCACCAGTGATGCTCCATTAGCAGTGGCAACTGTGAGAATTCAAAAGGGGGGGGGAGAAGGCATGGAGGAGAGGAGGGAGTGACTTGACTGATTGGGCTATCAGAAAATGTCCTTTGACACTGAAACCCTTGGTTACTGTTGACTTGACTGTCTGAGGCGGTCTCTGGAGAGACAGCAGGAGTTACAGGGATGGTCCCTTCTCTTGTACTGGTTGTTGTTCCACTTCGGGGTGCAAATTCTGAAGCAACCAACTGGGAAAGTTTAGATGCCAGCAGCAGTATGTGGCTGTTGACGTAAATTCATACTCACTTCAAAGGTCTGTCTTCTCACAGAGACACCATTCTCCTCACATTCAGTCAGCTTTCCATACCCTGGCATGAGTAAATAGTCTCAGCCAAAGAACTCCTTCTCCCCGAAGAAGGTGAGATTCTCCTGCCTTCCTCCTCAGCTCTCACATGAGCAAGGTAATGCTGGAAATTATTTCTTTTCTGCCATTTTTGAGAGTGTCCATTAGCAAGTCCCAGATTCTCCCCTCTGTGTTCTTTTGTCCCACTCATGTACTCCCATGCACGTTTTGAAAAAAAAAACAAACAAACAAAAAAAAAACCCACCCCCCAAAAAACCAAAACAACTTCCTTAAAAAGTAGAAGTCGTATATAACTTTTTGTGCAGTGATAAGCCTTATGTTGCTAGTGTGGATGCCCATGTCAGTATGAGAAGGGCCAGACTACACCCTTCTTTTCTTCAGTCATCTTGTCACGGTCCTTTCTTCTCCTCCTAACAACATACCAACGTACCACTTTTCTGCAATTCTGAGTTAAATTTGAAAGACCACTGCCACAACTCTAGTGCTCCTGAAAACGGGAAAGGATAGTTTTCATGGCCCGTCTAGAGGGTTGGCAGCTTACCTATCATTCTGCGTATCAGGATCTTCCCACGCCATTTACCCTTAAACTAGCCTGCCTGGCACGCAAACTTTGCGAAAGGGTTGGCAGTAGCCTCTCAAAGCTGGTTCTTGTGCGCCTGAGGTGCCATCGCCAGTTCCTTTATCTTTGTTGTTCACTTCATTTAGATGCCTCAGAGTGGGTGCATGCCCGAAGCTGTGAGCATCTGCGCAGTGATGTGTGTCAGGCTCACCTGGACCAGCCTCTGCCAGAGCAAGCTGCCAGCAGCAGCTTTGGGCTGGGGAGCGTAGAGGAGAACTTAGCCCTTGCTCTGCCCTGGAGTCACCCCTCAGAATTTCCAGTGACAGTTTCTTTTAAAGACCCTAATTCTTCTTAACCCTTGTGTAATTCAACATCAAAGTTCATATCCAGCTGTGCTCACTATTGCTTTTTTCCCTCTTCAGATCCAAATCTGTCGCTAACTGCGTTTTCAACTTTTTCAAGTTCTTGCATCTTTTGAAGCGTCACTACGCCTGTGTTCCCCACAGCCTGTTCCCCAACCTGCTTTGCACTGTTATCAAGGACTGAGAGATCCTTTGTCCCAAATCCTCAAAGGAATATTTCAGTTCTTTCTTTATCCATTTCTGAGGCAGCTCTGTCCCTTGGCCTGTGCGCTCCTTAATTTACTCTTAACATTCAATGCATTTTTCTATGGGCACTTAAAATTCACTCTTAACTTTCCTCATTTCAATCAACATTCACACAGGGACACTTGCATGTGTCTTGAATTGTCATTTTATTAAAACCCTTTGCTCCTTTACCATTTCAATTACCATTTTGTATAATATCATTTGCATTTGCATGGTACCTTCACCCATAAAAGACAAAAGTTTTTATTCTGTCTTAACAGATGAGTAAAATGGAATCGGAGAGATTAGAAAGATAACTTTGCAGCTCAATACAACTATATGGTCTCCGATGCGTGAGCTTAATTGCACTGGAGGAAAATACTGTAAGCACGATAGATTGACATGTAAATCAAAGTGATATAAATCACAGATCTGAATCATGGAACCTTGATTTGAATAACTGCTTTTAATCTTGGTTTGCATTTGCACTTTTCATTGTTATTCTAAAAATGTTTGCTCTTACTGGTGTGCATAATCATTCAAAATTGCAATTGCACATAGCCTTTACTCCAGATGGATATTTCTTACTATGTACTATTCATATACATGTTTATTTAAGCAGAAAGTTTAACATATATTTATTCAAATTCTATGGTAGAAACCTTAACTTGCATTAGAAAATAGTTCACTACATCTTCAATTTTAGTAGATAAGAGATTTTTTTATTTATTTCTATCAAGCTGAATGTACAATTACAGTGCAGATGTACAAACTGAGATTTAAAAATATGCTACTAGTAAACCCTTTTTTTCTTATGTATCCAACAGTATCATTTATTAAAACATGTATTAGCATTGTATTAGTATTAACTACACTTAGTGAATTGGCAGCCTGTTTCTTGTTGCTATAAGCCAGATTTTGGGACTCCAAATCTGCAGTAGAGGCATAATGAGATTTTCAAAACTGCACTGGCAGTCAGGTGCCTGTTCCAAAGAAATCAATGGATGCAAGGTGACCTGTAAATAGTCTTGAAAATCCCCAGACACATCTGTTTGCAAATGTTCTCAAAAACCTGTGCTGGGCACCTTCGAATTTCTGAAATTAGTTGAGTTCATCCTCACTTGCTCTGTCTATTCATGGATTTTGAAATACCAAAATAGGCTGTTCTTTTCAACTCAGAATTGATCTCATTACTATGAATGACTTATTTGGAAAAGAAACACATATTCTCTCTATTCCTGCTGAACTGCAGCACAAAGTCATTCGGCCAAAAGCTTCTCTGCAGTCCTGAAAATACTTACAGCTTCAAAAGTATACAGAACCCATCATCTGCTCTGTTATAGATACAGAATATATATTGAGTCAGTAGCACATTATATATGTTGTTAATAAAATAGTTGAGATAACGTAAAAATCTGAATGTTTCAGTGATTCTGCATATAATTTAAAAAGTAACCTACTTTAACTCATTAGACTGGGTAGGGTACTTATTAAACATAGTTTTGTTTAGCAGTAAATTATACTAAGTGTAAGTCTTAGTACGTGCTTGCTCCACACATAATTTCACATTAAATTTTAAATAGTTTTAAGATGAAAAAATAATCTTTTATATATATATATTTTGTAAGATTTCTTTGAAAAACTATTTTTGTAATCTGTCCTTCCATTGAGCTAGTAGCGGACCTCAGGAAACTTTTCAGACTTTCTCAGCCCTGAACCCTGGTTTCTGTACACAGTTGCCGAAACCCTCTGGAAGTCCCTGACAGCAGCACTTTCCCCGTTTGACTCCTCAGCCCTTTTCTGTGCGGGTGGTTCTGCTGTTGCTTATCATCCTCTAAGCGGCCTTTTATTAGAAAATGATGAGCAAGTTTTTCAGAGTCCTAGATCTTTCCCCAACTAACAGAACCACTAAAAAAAAAAAAAAAAAAAAAGTCATTTTCTCTGGGATCTGCATGTAGATGCATGTAGAAAGAGTGCAGCAAGAGATGCGAGAAGAGCCAGAAATGGGAAGGCGATGCCAGGGGTAGAAGGGACGGGGCCAGCCTGGGCACGAGGGGCAGACGGGCTTACGGTATCCAGAAGTCAGCCCACTTCAGGCTGCTGTGGCTGCTGACCTGGAGGGGCAGGTGGTCTTAGGGGTGCAAAACCGATGTGTGCCTCTGACAGGCCGTGCCCTAAGCGGGCCATCCCCGCTGCTGGCCATCCCCACTGCTGGCTTGGCTTGGCTTTGTTCCTCAGTATTTGGGCAATAGCTCTGTAAGACCTGGCTCTTAAACACCCTCCTTGGTAAGACCGAATGGCAGTTTGGCTGAGGGCTCACGAGCAAGACCACTATGCCGTAATTAATGCTTTCTTTGGGTAGAAGCTGTACCACTGCCTCGTGTGCCCCACACCTCTCTACGACACGGCCGGGGCAGGCGAGCCCTGGCCCTCACTCCTGTCAGACCTGGCCCTCACTCTGGCCCTCACTCCTGTCAGACCTGGCCCGGGCCGCCGCGCCGCGATCGCGGCTGAGGCGGGGACCCCGCGGCCCGGGTAGACGGGAGGAGGGAGGGGGCCTAAGCGCAGTGACACCCCCGAGGGGCTCTGCCCCCGCGCGGAGCTGCGCCGCCTTTCCCCGCCGCCTGCTGCCATCTTGTGGGGAGGGGCTCGCCCTGCTCGGCGCCTGCCCGGCGGAGGGAGAGGGTGGTTGCGGCCCGGCCCTGTCGCTGTGTCCCTCCGCGTCCCCTCAGCACCCCTCAGGCGGTACCGCGGGTGCCTGCTGGGGCGGCCCGTCCGCGCCTGCCCCTCTCTGCGACTTCGCCAGGACAGGCAGCTGGGCCCGGTGCATGTCATGGCGTTAAGCAGAGCTAACGTGCCAAGCCCCTCTGCTCTCTCGACAAGGTGATGCGGCCAAATGATGACGGCGCAAGTGGTCTCTCATGACCGCAATTGTTTGTACATTGGTCGTTGGAGGCACACGTGCCAAGGCCGCGTATGGTATTTCTTTGCCCAAAGCCACCTTCTTTGCCCAAAGGCCATGAGGCGGCCTTCACACCGAGGGCCACAGGCCACAGCAAACCCGGTTCAGCTGCCCTCAGAAAATCCTCGGAAGCCTTTCAGAGAGGATGCTTCACCGTAAACAGCCATGTGTCAAACGCGCCGCTTAACCTTTCATAATGTAGAGCCCAGAAAACACTTCCTGCTAAAGAATATTTTTTACGATGTGAAAATTGTCATGCTGTCTACAAAGAAAAGTAGATGTTTCAGTTTGACGTACTAAGAATTATTATTTCAATTCTAACTGGTAATTTTAAATAATTTCCTTTTTATTCTAAAGAACGACGTTTCAAGAGCTTTAAGAAAGAAATGTTTCATTTTTGAATCAAAGGTTTCATTATGTGATTTTTTTTTTTTTTTTTTTACTTTCTGCTTTCCTTGCAGCTTGCTGCAAACGTGAGCACTTTTTTGTTTTGTTTCGGCTTAATCCAATACAATTTTCATTTTGACAGATCTTCAGGCAAATCACAGTATCTGTTATTTATACAGTTCTGTCTGTTAAAGCAGTAAGTGATATTCACTGCTTACCACTTTAAGGACAAATTGAGGCCCTAATCCTGTAAAGACCTACCTATTTTTATGGGTAGAACTGCTTACTGAGCATAAAGTTAATCACATTAAGCTTGTAAAGCACTAGAGATCCTAGAATGGAAAACATTAGAGACGTGCAAAGTAGTATTTTGACTTTCAAACACTTCTCTCTTTCTCTGCCTTTTCCTGCTGAAGGATAGGGAGAGTCATTCAAACGGCATTTTAAAAAAATTTTAGTTAGAATCTTAGTTCTGCTTATTTTCTTTCATTTTATGCAGAGACTGTATTCTTGATATTAGTTGTATTTCAGTTTTTAAAAAAGTCTGTCTGCTCAACTAATTCAAGTTCAAATATTTTATTCTGATCCTTTGTTTTAAAATACCATATAAACAGAATGGGTAAGAGCTGTGCAGGCATGTAGAAAATTATTGCTCACCTTGATTCAAAAGGTGCTCTGAGTACAGCTTTTTTTACAGCTGGGATAATGCCCTGGTTGCTCTCCTTTCTCTCCTCTCTGTTCTCTTCAGAACCCAGATCTCGGAGTTACTGGCCAAACCAAAAGACATTGCGCTCTTTGCTAACCCTCCTCTTTGCACCTTCTCCCACCCTAAGTGCCTAGGAGCATGCCTCTGCTGTAGACTTCGCTCAGTGTCATAGCTCAGGTGATGCTTTTCACTCTCCTTTTTTTGTATGTGAAAAGAAAAAATCGTACACCAGTGTGAGAATGCTTTATATTCCAACAAGTGAGGCTGAATGAGGGATAGGCTTAATTTCAGTTTTGCTTCAACCAGAGCTTGAAATGGACTTTTCTCAAAATATATTCTAAATGAGCATGGGAGATGTTCATTTTGGCATTCACAGTTCCACCCGGGCCATACTCCTCCTAATTTCTTTCTTCTTTCACTGTATTTTTCATCCTCTCTGCTGTAATTTGGCTGCACTTTCTCACCATTCAAACAGAGATGGACTCTGAGACCTACACCTCCCCACACCCAAGGTGGCATGATACCTGATAGATACAGAATGGTAGAAGACCAGAACTGTTGTTAACAAAATGGGATTGTTCCCATGCTGGGCAAGACAGAAGTGGAAGTTCAGAGAAAAAGCCTTGCTAGGACTGGGAAGTCTGAGAGCCATTGAAAGCTGTAAGACAGCCAGCTGTAAATCCATGCCTTCGTGCTGTGAAAACGGATGGACTTTGGCATGCATGCTACCAGGCAGGTTCTGCAATGCCAGTGTGTCACTTGTGCATAGCTAATATTGCAGGGGAGCTGTAACACACCTCAGGACAAAACTCAGATTTTATCCTTAGGACAGCAGTTCAAGTTTAAATATATGTTGGAGTTGCTGATGATTGTTCGTGACTTAGGGTGTTCAAAGGTTAAACTGGGCTCTGGCAATGCAGGTCCTCCGTTCGCGTGGCTCTGAAGGCTTGTCTTTATTGCCTCTGCAGCTATGCCAGACTAGCCCGGCTGGCAGAGGCCCTAGTACAGATTCAAGACATGCTGACAGAAGGAATTTTTTGGCTGGTATAGCTGCACCACATTCCTGACTCATGTAAGCAAAGACAGCGTTTTTCTGCTGATGTAGCTGAGCACACAGAAGAGGTCTGCCAGCATAGTTAAGAGAATTAAAGCGTGGATTTATTTTTAAATTAAAAAAATAATTATCTATCATGGTTGTTCCAGAAATCTTGAAAATCTGAAGCTAAAAGGCTCTAGAACTATAAAACAAATTAAAAAATCAAATATTATAATTTTTAAAATCTCATTATTTGCAGCAATGCCGAAGCACAGGTCATGATTTATGTTTTCTTGCAACTGGAAACATTGCTGTTTGATTCGCGTGAGCCCTTCCCTTGTGCCCTGAAACCATTGTAGTCAGTGTAGTCATATGCTGACACAAGTCTCCATTCTTTGGGCAGAAGCAGGGTGTAAACAGCATATAACAACTGCTTAAAGGTTCGAACATCTTTTTTTTTTTTTTTTTTTTTTTTTCTTCCTGGTACTTTTCAGGAAAAAAAGAGTATTGGTACCTCATTTCTTAAGTACCCTTAGTATTGTTTTATCAAGCAACAAGGATTTTTTTAATTAAAAATTGATGGTATAGAAAATAGTTAGCATGTTGATGGCAGAAAAACCCAGGAAAAAAAAATCTTTGTATAAATCCACAAAACATATCACTAGTGACAATCCTAATAAAAATTATCTCAAGGCAGAGGCTTAAGGGATTTTTTAGCAGGTTAAACATAGAAGCAAAGAAGAAATTTAGACATTCTGGTCAGACATTCATATAAGTAAATATACTCTTTAATTTATTAATGAAGATCAGAGTCCTGTTAAATTGTTTATTAAACAGAGATTCAATATCTTTTGTGTCTGTAGCTGAACGTATTTTAAAGAGTTAGAAAGGCAATACATGAAAGATTAAAATAACATTATTCACTAGTCTGTCACAGCAGGGTGACCAAGTCTGCTCCCATTAAAGCTGTCATTGCTGTGTTACCTAAAATACCTGCACTCAGAGACTGAGATAAATGTATATATGAAATATTTTAACATTATCAACCAATGAAAATAAAAGTAGCAATTAATAATCTTGCAAATCAATGTTCTGCTGCAAACATCAGCCTTCTAATTTAGTACACATTTCAAACTTACTGTTCATGGATTTGAAGGAATTTGTAGCTGTCAGGTTTGCCACTGATGCAAACACAAGGTGTCTTCAAACAAGTTAACACTGTTACTGTGTTGTGTGCACACTTCACTCTAATCTAAAAGTGTTTCCCCACAGATTGAACAACATGCTATGTTGCTGATAAGGCACTCGGAGGCAACTATATGTTAGAATACATATAGCATTTTTAAGCTTAGCTTTGTTTGCTTAGAATAGTAACCTTTCTAGTTGAAATTTTGCTAGAGGGATTTTTTCTTTTTGCATGTTGTGTTTTGGCAATAAGCATTTCAGCCATTTTAAATGAGGAAAGATTGAAATGTCATTTTTTTCAATAGTAATTTTTTAAAATAGATGATACAAAATATAAACAATTACAGCACTGAAGTAATTGTACACAATTGGCACTGCAAACAGCTCAAGTTCTCCAATGCAGTTCTGTATGCATAACTTTGTCTTACATCTTTTGTAAAGAAACGTTGCACATGGAGGACACTTTACAATGAAAGCATTGTCATGACAGTAATTCCTTTATGGTACTTTACTATATTTTATATGATGGTATCTTTAAAGAGCGAGGTGTCAGGTGAATGCACAGTTATCTAATAGTGTGTATCTGTGTATTCCAGTTTGTGAATCTGTGTGAGTGTGCATGTTTGTATATGATACATGGTATATTTTAGTATCTAATTAGCTATTCAAATTACTACACCTTACTGGAGTGGAGCACAGTAAATTTTGACATTTAACAATGTAACGCATAAGCTCCAAGCAAGGAGAAAGAAAATAATGTTGTTAGCATGTCTGTTGTACCACAAGTGACCAAAACCATTAATACTGAAGTTAAATGATGCGCTATAGCCACGGGCGTCCTAGGGGAAATATCTAGCCAACAGCTTCCAAAACTTTTGAAAAGAACCACTGTTTTTTGAATTTTTCATAGACCACTGTGCCTCTATATCATCAATCTTTATGAACACATAAAAGCTGTAAATTAATGAACACATAATGTGTTTAATTAATTCATACATAAATTTATGAACATGTTATAGTGTGTGTTTTTGTACTTGGAGCACCATCTACTGGGAAGTCAGAATTAATGAACACAGCTTTACTATTTCTTAGGATCAAAGTATACAGTTTTGTAAAAAGAAAAATACTGTAGTGGGGATAGCTATTAAGTGACAAACAAAGCTTTCTTCATAATTAAATATATTTATAATTTGCCACATTTATAATTTGCCATAATTAATTATAAAAGGGAAACTAGAGTATTGGAGTGAAATTAAAAATTTGTAGACTTTTAAAAAATTATTATCCACAAATAGATATCATTAAATAATGCAAACTTGTATATCTCATAACAAATCTTTACACATACAATTGTAAATTATTTTTAGTAATATCATGGTAGCCATACATTAGAAAAACTGTTACTCCCCGAATTAAGATCAAAGCTTTATTCTTGACTGATCTTTTTACTATATATGGTGAAATAACCCAAAGTTATGATGTAACAAATCTCTTTTTAAGACTTAGAGCTAGAATGTAGTTTTGTGTAAGGGAACCTTCAGAAAAGGAATTCAATGTAAGTCAGAAAATGGCAAAATTCAGCAAGCATGAAATAAAAATTTTGCAATATACCTTAATTCACAAAGAATAATTATAAGGAGCTTACCTCTAGTTAGTTTGCTGTCTGCATCCCCTTTTTTTGTTGTGGGTTTTTTTTTCATTTCTGCTTTCTATCCTACCGTTCTTGTTCAAGAAAAAGTGGGGCCAAAGAGTGGAGCCCACAGTTTGTGGGTTTAGGACAGCAGAAGGCGGCAGGAGATTGATTGTAGTGAGCGTTGGTCAATTTATGCTCAGTTTATGTAAGGTATTTATGGTGACTATGACAGAAACAAAAAGTTAAGATGAAAAGGGAGAGGGGGGAAGAAGTTGCCTTGCAAGACCTCTGAAAAATGCTGTATGACATCATAACGAAATGAAAGAGACAAAGAAAATAGGGGTTTATAAACATTTTATAGTTACTGGAATAAAAATTATAACATTTTAAGTTACCATAGTTAGTTATAGTTCCTGTATACCTACTGCCTTTTCTTACTGTTTCCTACAAGATCATGCCTGGGCACTATTTCCTCTGACATGGGGACCCATGCAGGTCACCTTCTCTAAAATCAGCTTTTGTGGCTCAGTAATGGTTATCTGCTAGATCTTCCTGTCTCTCAATAGCTGTGGTTGTTGTTCCCTTTAGTAACTTGTGACTTGCTTTAAAAACTTAAAATTAAATAGCTTCCTGAAAGGAGCGATGTTCAGTTTAAACAGTTACAATACAGCAGAATTAACAGAAACTCAGCTGCTAGTCTATGTTTCTGCTGCTGTTTTCAGCTGTGATACTACTTCAGACGTCTTGAAGCATAGTTCACGATATCATTAATTTATAAAGGATACAATACTGAATTGCTGAGTCTAAACAAAAATCTGTATGGGGTGCTACATTATTTTTTCCCTCTGAAAAGAAAACTGGAAGTTCTTTTGTGAGTAGAACTGGCTGAATTGGTTCAGGTAAAGGAAGCCACCTGAAACACTTGGCAAAATTTTAAAAGGATTAAAATACCTGCTGGAAAATTTGGAATAGCCTAAGTCATTTTGGGTTGGTTTGTTGTTAGTTTCTTCTGTTTATCGTCCCAGTCATTTTGGTTTTGTTTTGGTGGTTTTTTTTGTGTTTTTTATAAACTACTTATACTGGTACTTTGAGACATAATTATCCAAGTTTTATAGAAAAGTCTATCTTTGAGGAAATTTTGACCAGATAGAAATGGGGGGGCAGGGGTGTCAGATACCTGACCTGGAAATATGTCCTTGCACACTTACATGTAGTTTGCAATTCTAAGTTCTATGCAAATTCCTTTGTGCTCATCTCTACCAAAGATCTTAAGACTGTTCATCACTGTTTTCTTTATGGGGATGGGAGAAGGTTCAGTTAAATTTGGGGCTGGACTGAAAAATCCAGCACTGAGGACATTGACTGGACTGATACTGCCTGTATAGCTTGGGACACAGAAATCAATGGTTCCTCTATCTGGAGGACTATCTAAAGGGAAAGCTGTTTTACTGTAACTAAGAATAAAAGGTATGGGAAGACGTCAGCAAGGGAAGAGTTAGCAAGAGATACAGAAACACAAAGGAAAAGTCTGATAAATAGAAAATGTCATGAAAATGAATAGATAGAGAGTAGGAGAGAAAAAGGGGAATCTGTACAATGGGAGAAAACAGGGACTGAGGAAAGTTCAAAGAAAATACTAGCTTAACCTCAGTAACCCACTCACACTGGAAGGGCAAAGAATCTCATTTAACATTTCTTAGGTTTCAGAATTCACTGTACTTTGAAAGAATGCTTGATAAATTATTTAGACGGTTTCAACTGAGATTGGAAAAATCCCAGCCTGTCAGAAGCTAGGTTAAAAAAGGTTGGTGCTGTATAAATAATTTACTTCTTCGGGGAGGAAAAAAACATACAAATGCTAGTGTCTAAAGTAGAGAAGCATTAAACCTGCTGAAGCTCGCTAGCCATACAGTGAATTTAAGCTAGCACTACAAACTGAGTGCTCTCATTTAAAAGCAGAGGCTATGCCAAAGCTAAGTTATCAAAAGGAGGTCAGCATTAAAGATTCTACAATTCACTGCTTTTATATGTTCACCCTTTTAACACCATGAGCATACTCCAGTTTAAAAAAAAAACTGGTAAAAGCCTCTCTTTTCAGTGATTTCTCATAGCAACTAATTTAAGTAAAGCAAGCTTATCATATCAGTGTTGGTTTTCTTTTTAATTCATTAGTTTTATTTCTGTAGAGCAGACACCCTCCAGCTTCATCATAACAATCCACTGTTCTTAGCAGATAGTTCCCATTCTAATCAGAATTGCTTGACATTTCAAGGGAACTAGAGCAAGGGGTTTGTTCGTTTGTTTTTACATGGAATAATTATTACTCACTGTGTTTATTATAGTACCTTTTAAGACTAATCACCATAGTAACAGAAGAAAGGAATTTTTTTATATATATATTCTATTATGGCTTTTATTTCCATAAGTACAAGTGCAGAATTTGGCGGCAGCAATGCCCTTCTACTCCGACATACCAGCACTATGCAATATTCTGAGTAACGTCACTTGAGTGGTATCAGATGTATAGTGAGTGCAGTAGCTGTCCCCACTGCCAGCATAGCTTTGCTGGCTGTCATGAGACAATGCTCCTCTCCAAAGACACCGTTCCATGAGGGGCTTTTCTCCCCCATTCCTCACTGAAGTCTGCAGAAAATGAGGTGACTCAGCAGCTTAGGAAGGATAAAGGCCCTAAACACAGTCCTTACTTCTTACTTCTGGCCACTACAAGAACCCTTGGATAAATAACTAATCAGTCTATCACTTAATTCTGTGTACGGTCAGTACGCTCAGTGGCAAGGATGATGAACGATATTTCTAGAAGTTTGACTGACATGTATCAGGACCGTCTCAGATTTGTGGCTAGCAAGGGAAAATAAATGCTATCGATCTGGCACGTGATTGATGGATTAAAGGTCTGCAGAAAGGAGGTTAGCTAGATCACAATACCTAAAAATTGTTTAGTGTGTGCCCATATATAAAACTGGAATTCCGCTTGTATCCCTCCTATGCAGTCCAATTAGCTCACTAGTCGCTGCTAGGATATTTGCATCTCAAAGTTGCCGTGCAAAGTCTGTCTTGATACTTGTCGGTAGAATTATTATGTGTTCCCTGTGAGAAGATGTATTTAGACTTGATTTTCAAAGCATCACCACTGTGAGAGAGCATGCCAGGGCAGCACACCCCGTAATTTGGCTGACCTGTGGGGAAGGTTGGGAGAAACAGAGTCATGACTTTATTAATTCCTGAGAAATTTAAAAGCATATGGCCACAGCATGACAACATCTACTGCAAGCATGGCTGTGACGCAGCCTTTTGCACCCCATAACTAGAAACATAACACTTTTTATCTATCTTCAGTGCCCTCGGTATGGTTTTTTTACTAATTCATGTAATTTCATTCTGTAATACTGATGTGAAGAAAATTCCCTTCTTTTGACTTATTAGCCCCAACCACCTTTTAGTTCTCAGAGGCTCTGGTAACGATCATGCTTCCTACATCTGGGGCTTTAGCCAAGTAGAGTGGCAAATCCCTGCCCTCCTCAGCCTTTGCCCAGGGACCCCTCTGGATGTTTCGGGGACTTTGAGCTGGAGCAGAGGCAATCATTTGTGTCCTGGTTTTGGCTGGGGAAGAGTTAATTTTCTTCCTAGTAGCTGGTCTAGTGCTGTGTTTTGGATTTAGTATGAGAATAATGTGATAACAACTTGTTATCGTGATACTTGTCAGCTCTGAGGCCTGTATTCGGCAAAGATACATAATTCTCACCAAAATAGGATGTGCCTGAAACACTGGCTTTATTTGGTATCTTTATACTCCATATTAAATCTTTTAACTGCAAGAACTTAATGAAGAGGTGATAATAAAGGAGTTGGCAGCTTTCTCTTTTAGATTTACGATGAGTATTTTTTATGTAACTAGCGGCATAGATATATGTTCCAGGTTGTCTAGAAGCATTCTGGATGAAGAAAATGACCACCCTTGGTTTTAGTAGCAGCATATTGATATGGTGGATATGACAACACCTTGTAAAGTCATACGGAGTTTGCAGTAGGGAGTTACATGTGGAACAAGAAAGTTTCCCTATTAGAGACATTTTTCAAAATAAAGTGGCAAATCCAGTGAAGAAAATCTTGTCCACGATGGAATTCCCTCATTTTCAAAGAATAAGCTAAATTAGTTCAAACTTACTGCAAAATTGAGTTAATATTTTGTACACCTGAATTAAAAAAAAAAAAGCAAACTTCAGAAAAATCAAGCAATTCCTTAATATTTCTTGTTGATCCCTTCCAAATGAGGCTTTATCCTCTGCTAGTCATGGATTAAGGGGTTTATCAAGGTTTTATGTATTTATTTACTATTTTTTTCCCAGATTTGCCAATTGTAGCATAACAAATGGAGAAAGGTAAACAGCACTAAATAATCGTAATAAAAACTGAACAAAAATAAATGGAGCATTAGTTTGCTTGTTAAATTTGATGTCATTCTTTGTTTTCAGAATTAGCTGACTAATCAGTATTTCTCCTGTTCACATTTACTTACATCAGCTACCAGAGGGGAATAATCACTAGTGGATAAATATCACCAAGGATAAAAAAAATCTATTTCAGTGTTATTTTGTCTTATATAGAGTAACAGTCACTGTATGGGAAAATACTGATATGGCAAAAGAAGCAAAACTCTTAAGCGCCCCTGCCTTTTATTAAAGCTAATGCAAGCTGGAGAGCAGGCTCCCTGGGGAAGGGGTTTCAAGAGCCTCTGCAGAGCCCTACCCCCTGGAGCATCCCGTTGTGCTACTGGGGTACCTCTGCGAGAACAGTTGAGACTCAGCCACTAACAGGAGATATGTGCAACTTCGGGTTAAATTCTCTGTGTAAAAAGTGATGTAATGACACACGCGGGGTGGGAAGTGTAATTTTTAAGCTGGTACAATATATTATTTCATGTTCTTAATTGCTTGATGGTTGGCCGTAGGAGGTAAGACACAGGAAGGAGATGGAAAGGGACTTTGTGGTGTGTGTTTGCAGCCTGTTCCTACACGGTGGCTCTCACAGGGTGGGTGTCGGGAAGCATCAGTTTATCTAAACTGATGTAGCCCATCACTAACCTGGCACAGCACTGCCTTCCAGGCATCCCACTGGGGTCTGCTTCAGCACCAGTGCCCACAGATGCCAGAGTCTGAAATGGAAAAATGGGCACCACAGCTACCACTGTGGTTATTGGAAGCGTAATCACGGGGGCTGGGCTGGGGGAGGAGTATTTAAGCTGCATTTTGCTTCTGTTCTTGCATGGCTGCATAACAATTACCGACTTCTATTGAATCTCTCCCTGTTTGCTCCTTGGCCGTGTAGCTACATGGGCTGCAGCACCCAGGCACGCCCCGGCATTGTTGGGCGCCTGTTCTGCACGAGTAGTGCCAAGGAGCGCTGCGTGGCCGGGCTGCCTCTGAGATGCCTGGGCAATGCTCCGCCGATCCCCGCGGTCCCCATTTGCATCTCAATGCCAGAACTGGGCCGATGAGCTGGGCTCCATCTCGCTTACACCAGAGTAATAATTGATTTCAGGCCTGAGTAAGTCCATTGAGCTCAGCTGAGTTTCTCCAGATTTACACTGATGTAACCGAGATCGGTTTGTGACCTCGGTGTAAGACGAAACGTTATTATTAAGCATTTGTCTTTTTGCATTCATGAGGAGCTAAGGACACACTGCTGACAGTCATATGCTAATAAAATAAGGGAGCAAAAGACGACTGAGGAAGGAAGGAATAGTTTTGAGTGCAAATCTTTTATAATTCTCAGACAAAGGTGAACAGTAGATAGAGATGGATCTGACAAACATACTATACGTAGATCTAAACTTTCATTCCCATGATTTCAAAATGGTCATCAAGTTCAAAAAAATGCGTTATCCAAATATTCACTTTTCTCTTTCTCTCATTGAACTTTATGCTTTCATGCGAACATGCTCACCCTACTTCACAAGAAGGCTGTGCTTTTTTATTTTGAAAAAAATTCTTTGAATATTGTATTATAACCTTGAAAATGAAATGCAACACTTTTGGTAATTATTTGTTGATTTGTAGTTCTATTTCCTGTTGTAAAAAAATCTGAATTCTTTGAAATTTGCAATAAAACCAAAATTGTAGAAATTCTCTGTGAAAGAACCATGCAGTTCCTGCCTGCTGACCAAGCCTTATCCTTTCTGTGGCAGTACGTAGGTCTGTCCTGTCCCGAATTGTTCCTCTGTGTTGCATTGCCTTCAACTGCCATCGCATGGCAGAGATCCCCAGGTCTTCCTGAGGATGGTACACCACATCCACCTGAAACTCCAGAGCTTGTTACGTTACTACTTGCCTATGTAGAAACCAGCAGGAAGAATATCAGAAAACCTAAGTATGTTACTCATTTTGGAAAGACTGACTGTAGTAAGCACAGTTCAGCACCAATGACACAGTAAGATCCAATACCTTTATCCTTCTACCACGGGAAAGAGTCCAAGTCCTACATCATATCACTCCAATCCCAGCTGTTGAGAATACCTGAAATGGGAGATGGGCAGATGAACCCCATCAGATTGCTTGTCTGCTTGCCAACACACAGGCTGCCTTCCCTTTTGAAGTTCATCTATCAGCTTTTCACATTTCTGTTCCCCATCCTATCATTACTCAGTTCTGTGACAACCTCTTATATAGATGCTGGCAAATGACAAACATGGCTAGGAAATACAATGTGAAACGTATACAGATTATATATGCATAGCTGCATAATGAGTATCTAAGAAGAAAGCACATTTCTTGGCAGAGTAGATTTAAAGAAAGTCCTACCGAGTTAAAGCCAATCCTACAAAGTTCTGCCTTTCTGCTGCCTTTCACTCTTTTCCTTCCTGTATTTTTTTTTCTTTACTTTGTCATAAAGCAATAAGGTCAACACAGCAAGCCCAGCTCCCTACGTGCTGGTTACTAGCTGAGGCTATGCCTTTGATGTTGGGAGTGGGATCTGACTTACTATATATTTTACTGAAGACTTTTTCAGGTACCATATTTTTTCAGCTAGTAAATAAAAAAGAGACGATCCATGCTTTTCAAATAATGGAGAGGTTTTCCACACTCACAATGGTTCTTACTAGCTGACTGAAATAAAATTCAGACAGCACTTGAGAAGAATTGACTTTCCAAAACGCCTACCATCCCTGCAGAGGTGCTTTGGTCCACTTTTAAATAGATATTTCTGTTCCTGGTTTTAAGATGTTACTCATTTTAGTGCATCTTCTTTTGCAAATCCCAGAATAAAAAGAAATGTTGCAAGTGTACAAGTCAATGCTGTTTGAAGAGAATGTATTGTAAAATTATCTCTGCATCCTTTTTATACTATGAAAGCGCTGACAGCACTTTGATGTGGAAAGGATGAGATACAGTAATCTGAGGGGCTGCTATGAAAGGAACGACATGCTTGAAGCTGGAAGTATACAGAGAAACACACAGAGTAATGACAGCTTCACACAACATCTAATTTCATTCCTTCTTTGCACCACAGTGGAATCATTAAACCACAGCCATCTGCTAATGAGCAGGGAGGCTTCTCAACAGAGGTCACCTTTCTCCCATGTTTTGTAAAATTCACTCCACCCCAGTTAAAAACCCATCCATTATCTCCTTTTCTTCCACAACATTTTGTCTTTCGCAAGTTTACTGTCACGTAGAAATCAAATCAAGAAAGGGAAAAATTAGCGCCTGCTTTTGCAATTGAAATTACTTCTAATTTGAAGTACAAATTACTTCTATAGATGGGGAAATTAGTTACAAACATGCCTAAAAAAAAAAAAAAAGCAGACCTCCTCTCCCACACACACTCCAACTAAATAACAAATGCAAAGCTGGAATACTATAGTTTCAAGTAGGAGTAACACTACATACGTGCTTGCAGATCACTGCTCTACCAGCAAGTGACTTGCTGTATGGGATCCAGTTTTGGTATTGCCAGCTCAAGTTAGCAAATGTTGACCCCAGTTGTCAAGGGCAAGAAATTCCAAGAGCAGCAGAACTATTTGCTGTACTGGGAAACAAAATGTCATACTCATTAATACACCTGTTCAAGTTTCATATTTGACTGGGTTAATACTAAAATGAACAAACTTCCAGATTAAGGGAGATGCTGTATTTGGAATGTTAGAGAATAAATGCATCAAGTTATTTTTATATCTGTGAATGTTAGATAGTGAAATATTTCCCAAAGCTCAGAAATCTGTCAGATTAACAATCAGAACAAAAGAAATCCACTGAGTTGCAAATAATGCACTGAATGCCTAGTGAAAGGCATGCTGATTAGCTGTACCACAACTCTCCTGTGCTTATATCAAGAACAACACACAAGTGACTCACCCCGAACTGTCTGTGACTATCACAAGGCACCTAAAAATTGAAAGAGTACTTGTTTAATTTTCTCAGGGTAGACTTTATTTTTCCACCCCTAAGGCATGTGCTGTGATGCAAACTGACTAGAAAAAGTAGATGTGTGGTGTAAAAGCTATGAAGATCCATAAAATAGTGATTAAGAGAGTAGATCTTTATTTGCATTGATTTGAGAAGCTAGTATAGCCTTTAAAAGATTGTTTACATAGATACATTTGACAGATAAATTACAGCACATTTCTTTTATTATTATTAGGGAATCTAATTAGGTGTAATTCTAGTACAACAAGGAACAATAAAGTTTTTAAACTCAGTGAGATAAAGAATGGGCAAACTCTGCAACCCAAAATGAGTTTATAATTTCCATGTAAAAATATTTAGTGACTGTGTAATGAAGCTGAGGGAAGCTGCAGAATCTAGACATCTCCTATGCAGAGAACAAAGCTATGTGTCACAGAGTTAAGCTTAATTCTGGTGCTGCTCCCACAACCGAGAGCATAGTTTTATTCTTTGGAACTTGGGAGTACCTAGGAATGATACGATTTATTTATTGTATGTGTGTTTTATAGTACTTTCGCATACTTATCTTCATTCACACAGATTGTACAACTCAGAAATAACCACATCTGGCCAGCTGTATGCTTGATCTGAACATCATCTAGTTTACTGCATTACTGCTCTGGCACAGAGCTTATCACATCAAAAGCCTTTTACACTTATTTATCATAGAATCATAGAATGGTTTGGGTTGGAAGGGACCTTAAAGATCATCCAGTTCCAGCCCCCCTGCCATGGGCAGGGACACCTTCCACTAGACCAGGTTGCTCAAAGCCCCATCCAACCTGGCCTTGAACACTACCAGGGCTGGGGCATCCACAGCTTTTCTGGGCAACCTGTTCCAGTGCCTCACCACCCTCATAGTGAAGAATTTCTTCCTTACATCTAATCTAAATCTACCCGCTTTCAGTTTAAAGCCATTACCCCTTGTCCTATCCCTACATGCCCTTGTAAAAAGTCCCTCTCCAGCTTTCTTGTAGGCACCCTTCAGGTACTGGAAGGCTGCTGTAAGGCCTCTCCGGAGCCTTCTCTTCTCCAGGCTGAACAACCCCAACTCTCTCAGCCTGTCTTCGTAGGAGAGGTGCTCCAGCCCTCTGACCATCTTCGTGGCCCTCCTCTGGACTCGCTCCAACAGCTCCATGTCCTTCTCATGTTGGGGGCCCCAGAGCTGAACACAGTACTCCAGGTGGGGTCTCATGAGAGCAGAGTAGAGGGGCAGAGTCACCTCCCTCGACCTGCTGGCCACGCTTCATCAGTCTGAAATGCTCTGTATAGTGTCCAGGCAGAGTTCAAAGTGCTGGCTTTGACCTCTCAAGCTCTCAGTGGCCTAGGACCTGGCTGGAAATCACCTGTTGTTTAAATTGAGATATATCTGAGAAAACTAGATCACTCTGCTAAGGAGAGCTATTAGCAGGCTATTTTGGGAGACAATGCCTACTATTTAAACTTCCTGTTTCTGTGGTAGATGAAGTTCTGAGCTGTTCCTGTGACAGGTTATTGAAAATTATTTAAAGCAATTATTTGCATATGTGTGTTTTTTTAATTTCATTTATAAATTTCAACTTATGGCCAACCCATGCAATGGGATGGAGAGAAAGACATAGAACTACTCAAAATTCTGTTTGTGGTAGATGTTCAGGGTTAGACAATATTTGGGCAGCAGGGTGGCGTAGAAATATTGGAGGGGAACAAATTTTGTCTGTGGAGGAGGCAGCTGTCTTGAACCAGCAGTGAGCAGGAGAGAGTGAGCAAAGCCCGGGGGTCACCAGCTCAGCAGGTGGCAGAGGACCCTGCTGAAGCCAGAAGGTGCCTCAGCTGGGCGGTGGAAAATCAGCTGAAATGCGTGAACGTGTGACTTTGATAGCCTTGCACTTACACACTCCCAGCTCCTCGGTTTTGGTGTGAAATAGCCTGTATTGCTAAACATCACAGCATGCTGCAAAGCTCATCTGTCAGCGACTGTGCTATATGGGACTGATGGGAAGGCTCTGTCCGCCAGGACAGGGAGTTCTTCCTTTCCATTTCATGAATTTTAATTTGTCACTGCTGTGTAGGGTAACTGCTGTGTAAGGTGGATGCTCTTACCTTTCATTTTAAATTATTTTGAAATAGTTTTCATTAGTGTGGAGCTCATTGATAGGAATCTTTTTCTTGCTTTCCTTTCCAGTAAGGTCTGTTACCCCAGGAGAAGACTGACCATTACAGAGAAATGAAGGCCCATGCCCGCTTCTCCCGGCTGTTCCTCACAAACCCAACCTCAGCCTGTCAGCCACCATCCCCAGTCCCTTTCTCTCCCTTTCTCTTCCTTTGCCTCTCCCAGCAATGAGCTAATCAGAGCTAAATGTTTAGTGACCACGCACAAACTTGTAGCATCACTCTGATGCACACCCTTTTACTTAACCATAAAAATTGCTACTTTTCCCTAGATAACAACATTAATATACTATCAAGCAGTCAGATTAGACTGAGTACCATCTTTTCTGGGAAGATCCACAGCCCAAATTGTCCTGTCTGTATGTGGTAGGTAATCTGCAGACAGCTTTGGATTATAATTAAATACACTTACAAAACTAGTTTGCAGACCGAAGCCAGTGATTAGTTTTCCACAAAACCCACCCTTTTCTTTTCTTTCCTTTTTGCTTATGACTTTTCTTGTGCTCTGTGGTGCTAATAATACATGAAATTCAATTCTACACTGAATGCAAAGATTAACGAAGGGATATTTTTACCAAGGGGCATCCTTTCCTGTTTTCAAGCCCTCTTTTTCTCTTACCCTTCCCCTCTCCCTCATGCTCTCTCTGAATGGAAAGGCTCATTGACAGATAAACTGTCATTTTTTCATTTCCAAATTTTGCTTTAAAAAATTCCTCCTTTGAGGATGATGAATTTACTAGATGCTGTGATGATGATTCCTCAGTTTTTCCACAGTCATGATGCTGTCAATCAACTGTTGTGTATTACTTGGAAAAAGTAGTGATGACTCTCAACGCTTAAAAAATCCTAAAAAATTACGTTGCTTCAGGCTATTATAAAAATCTGCCTCTATGAGATTTAGAGGCTATTCATGATTATTTTCACGGGTATTTCACATATTCTAGGGAACATGCCTAATACGCTTGTTACTCGTATTTTAATGACTCTGCTGTAGCTAAAGCTGTTCCTTGTTTACTCTTTGTTCTTCTTCACTTCATGCCACCTTTCTTCTCTGCTTATCCACACACAAACAAACAAACAGGGCTTCCCGCTGCCTCCTGGACCGCTGCCAGCTGTCCTGATGTCAACCGGCAAAGGACAAAACCAGCCCAGCAATAAAGAAACTCGCCAAGAAGCAATGCTCTGCAGCCTCCGCACACAGCACATCCTCCCTGTCTTCAGATGCCAGCAAAGATGTCCTCTGCAGGCAGAGGTCTCCATACTGAAAATATTAGAATTCAGTCATTTAGGTAATGGTTTTATATAAATTGGTTATAGAACTGGAAATACAACTGTATTGGTTATGGAATTGGAAATATAACTATCTATTATAAAACAAGAAAACCAAAATAAACTGTCTTTCAGCTGTCCTTCGAACCAACATCTCTGGTTGCAATGCTTGGCAGAATTTTTATGTTTAGAGATTAATACACTGGTGAATAGTTAATTGACTTAATTTTCTTAAACTGCCCCTTCCTAAATAAAACTCTTGGGGGCACTGTTTCATTACGAAAAGAAGGGAGAAAAGCTGAGAAAAACAAGATGCTTCTGTTCTCAGAATCTAATTTCCCACAATGATACACAGTGATACTACAGAGAATGACACATAAGTGACAGAAGCATTATCAGTAAATTTTGGAGCTATGAAAACTCCTCAGTGTCAAAAATTAATAACTACATTCAAGGTAATTCATAACTGGAGCTGAGAAGCAATGGAACAATATATTAGGAAACTTATAAAAGGATTTCCAGAAGTAACAGCTCATTATAGCTATAGGTAGGAGATGGGGAAAAAATCTATATTGCTGCTAACAATTGGTATGGTAGAAAATAACCACAGCTGTTTGATTAGGTAGGGAAAAAACAGGAATACATTTTAATTCCTAGAGAATCCGTGCCTGAAAGAAGAAATTCTAAAAAGAATTGATTAACAAGATACTCTTCCTCCTATTACCTATGATCTAATGCTTAAAAAAAAACACAACAAAAACCCAAACCCTCCAACACTTACTAATGCATGCTGGCAGGAACACACACCAAAAAGAAAATCAAATCAGGTTTTCAGGAAAAGTTCATCTCCAAAAACAGACTACCTTCAAATTTTAAGATTATATCAAATGAGATTTTTAAAATTACATTTATAAAGTAAACCTAGTTTAAAGCTGAGTCATAGTAGATCTGCAGGACGCCTCATCCAAGTAAGAGTTAAGGAACATTTTTTTGTAAATCTTAGCAATTTTATTATTTTTGACCTGTGCTCTTTTTTAGAACTACTGAATCTTAAATATACTGAATGGGGTGAGTATTTGTGCTTATTTTCAGCTCTGTTAATTGAGGAGGCTGCCTGTCCTTGCTTTAACCTACTTTCTCTGCTGAAGTCATTTTGCCTCATAAGCCCCGTGGAGATTTGAGACGCAAAGCCAGTTTATTTCTACAGTGGTCCCACTTTGTTCAGAAATATTGCCAAAGGCTTATTTGGAAACCCTTCTCATAGGAAAAAGGAACATTTGGTACTTTGCAAAGACCGTAAGGATTCAACGCAGAATAGAAAGTACAATTACTAACCATAAGATGAGTATACTGCCTCCCTTCAAATGTAACATCTGAGGAGAAAGCCCACTAAAACCAAAAAAATTTTAATATTCATCAGGTATTAAAACGTGGTGTGACTCTAAGTATTGATATAATTATTGGTTAATTGCTTGATAGTTATTATATATGACATTTTCTGATATGGACTTTACCACACATTCTGTAGCAAAATGTTGAAGAAAATTACTATTTTTCTGGATACTTTCATGCTGCATTTTATGCCTGAAAATGTAGAAGACTTTTCACCATGATCAAAAAGGGTGGGACATTCACAACTGCGTATTTTGAAAAAAAAAGTCAAACTTTTACAAATTTGTAAAAAATGGAAGTATGTGTCGGTATGCTGGAATGCCTCCTGTTAAGCGGGACACAGAGATGACTGATAGAGAGTGCCACCTGTATGCAGACAGGTTTTTTGTGAGCACCCTTCATGATTGCTTTGTGCTTTCAAAAGAGAACAGTGTCATTATTTTACGTGATCCTTGCCACAGCTAGGATGAAATCTATCTGTCCAGAAGGACTCCTGGGAAGCAGACAGGTTTTTGTCAGTGTTCAACTGCAGTCATGGGTGTCCCCAGAAGTTTCATGAAGCAGATACTTTACCAGGAATAGGACAGCAAAGACGTACAACCATATCGGTGGCTGAGCAGCTGAATTTCCTGCCCTGGCTAGCTGAGAGGAGCTGTGCACCGCCACAGTGGTGCAGGGAGGAGGCAGTGCTTGGGATCAGAATTTAACCTCACAGCGGGAAATAAGAAATCCCCTCAAGTGCAGTGGGATTCTGCCCTTCAGAAGATCCCACCCATGTCATCCTACAGTCTGTTTCTATTTAGACCATACAGCAAATCTGTTCTGGTATTCCTATTAGCAGTTTTTTATTTGTTATTTATAGGAGGTCTTCATCAAAACAATAATGCAATTAGTTTGGCATTACTCCACTAGCTGTGCCCTGGTGCTTGCAGATCTTCTGATCTGCAGGCCATAATGATAACTAAATCATCAAATAACAGTAAAGTATTCTAGATCCTAAAGTTGCTATATCACAGCCCTTTGGAGAAATACAGCCATATGCCACAGGAAAACCAGTGCCCATTTTTAGCACAAGCAACACCGAGATACAAATCACATCACACAGAGTTAGAGTTAATTAAGTCAGGCACCTACTGTTTGCCTATAGTTTGCAATAGCTATTAATTTGAAGGTCTGCAGTAGCGCTAAGAAAAGATAATTAATGTAGCATTTCATGACATGACGAAGGCATTTCTAAAGGGGTGATGTTATGGTGACTTCTTCTAGATAACACTGCTCTCAGTAAAATTTTAGATAATATACCATAGTAATTTAAAGGGAAAAAAATGTTAACAGATCTTACATCTGTCTCTAGGTAAAGTGGAAAAAGGCCAAGAGCTCTTACTGTTGAATATACAGTGCACAAAGCCACACTACAACTGGTAGAACTACCAAAGGGCCATCAACATTTTGGCATTTGTTTTTGTTATTTTGAACACGTCATTTTGCCTATTTCTGTGAAATTGTTTTTTAAATATATATATTTTTAAACATGACAGAAACTCTCTATTTTGTTTAAAATCATGTTGAATTACATACATGCTGTCACTGTCACTCCAAAGTCATTGTTTTTATCTATTTAGTGCATCTCTATTTATTGACTGAAATATCTTCTTTTCTAGATTGAAGTGCTAACTCTTCCATTACACACCACCAGAAGAAGCTTCGATCTAGGAAAAAAAAGGCAGTCTTCTGGGTAGGACTAAGGAACAATTGCTATGGTATGACCTACAATTAAAAAGAGAAACAGGAGACAGCGTTAAGGCTCTGCAAGGATTTAGACCAGCTACAATCACAAGTCAGGGAAGATCCTTGGATCACTTTCACCCTGAACACAAATGTTGATCTCACATAGTGAGGAGCTGCCCTTTAATATAACTAAAATGTATCACTTCCAAGAAAAGAGTACTGGCATCACATTTTGTACAAAACCTAATACTGACTGCAACACTAGTTGGCTGTGATAGAGAAGTTAAATATTTTAGTACAAATATGCTTAAGTTTAGAATTTAATTGTTATTTTTCTTGTTACTACACTCTCCTGCCTTTATTTTTTTTCAATTATGTTACTGTTCTGCATATAATAACGTTCTTTGTGAAATACTTCAGGGGGTCTTCCCAGCGTTGTTACTGTGTTTAAACTCTGAAGAAAATGTTTTCAAACAACCTTCTAAGTTTTTAAATCTCTGTTGAGATGAACTCACATAGCTGGATGTGCTGCAAGATCCAGGAGCTCCAAGGGGTGCTCAATGTCCTGCCAATATCTGGATGTTCTGTCACGACATCAGGACCATAAGATTTATCAAGAAACTAAAGAAATTCAGAAGTAATTAATACACAGGTTTTTGACGTTTCAGGTCCACTAAACATAAGGCAAACTATATATAGTCAGGTCCTTTCCGGTACATTATGATATACCATCTGTCCTGATGTATTTATGCTTTAATCTCACATGAGATTCATTGCAGGCAGTCACTAGCTCCAGTCAGACAGTACCTTTCCCTCTGCATTGCCGAAGAGATGAAAGGCGAACACAACCTCCAAATGCCAGTTCAGTAGCAGAGAAATAGTTATGCTAACTTGTCCTTTCATTAAAGGCTTGAGTGGCTGCTTCTGCTCAATGAAATAATCATAAAAATACAGCAGAAAAGTGACAGAAGGAACAGGGGACTATTTTTTTTAACTGTTGTGAATGATAAACTATGGGAAGAACACATATTTTCCATTTCTAGCTTGGAAAAGCAAAGTTGAAGAATGGCCTAACCATCTAGCCACATTTTTAGAAGCATGTAACAATTAATTCATGGGTCCTTAATACAGGACAAAATGTAGATGGAATTTCCAGTATGGATGGAATATTCTTGTTTCCGGTATCTTTACAGTCATGTTCCCTTTCTACTTAAAGAGTAAATTTTGAGTAAAATTATATATCAAGATTTCAGTAAGAGAAGGATTACATCACATAAGCTTTGCACTCTTAGCAAAGAATGTGGGCACAACGTGCCAAACCGCTAACCAGCGCATTCCACTGTACAATCACCGGTCGAATGCAGGTAGGCCAAAAGAAAGGTGCATTCATCATACCCTGTCCCACAGTTCCTGGGCACAAACCCACCTTCTGGCACTGAAGGTCGCGTCCCCGTGAGGGAGCTCTACTGTCCCAGCTCTGCAGAACAGCAGAGAGATTTTTTTCTTTAAAGGCCAGGAGATACAAAAATACTTCATAGAGGGTAAAAAAAAAAATCAGCACAAAGAAACAAAAACATAATTGAAAGGGTTTAGTTGCTAAAAAAGGGGTTTAGTTGTTAAATAAGCTAAGGCTGCTGAATGATGACACTGTTCAATTCATGGTATAGCCTCAAAATTTTAGACAGACTTATTCTAACTTCAGGGGGCTGGCTGTAGAGTAACACCTTGGTTTGATGAACTCTCATCACTGTGGAAGAGAACCGGCGTTCTTCTGCAGTGTATAAGTATGAAGTGAAACTAAGGACAGGAGAACACCAGTTCACACAGACCGGGGTGACCTGCACCTACAGCACTACCTCTGGCTTCAGTCCACACCACTAAATAGGAATGACTTCAAACGAACAAACAAACATTAACAGCATTCATGAGCAAAACCTGAGAGTAAAAAGAGATACCTTTTTTATGCCAATCTGCATTTGCTGTGCCCTCCTTTTCTAAATAATATGCTTACTCTGTGTATTACTTTGAGGGTAGAAGGTGCCTGAAGGGACAGGAATTGTTTCTGGTCCTAGAAGCTGGTCGAAGAACAGCATTGCCACAAAATTAAAAGAAAGGAAATCCTAGCATACAGACTAGGAACCTGCTTTACACAGGAGCTAAACAGATTTTTGACTACTATGAGAAGCAGCTGAGAGACTGTCATTAAAAATAATAGAAAACATATGTGATGTGTTTTCACACAGTGAAAACTGTGTGGAAGTTCCACATATGATCATCCCTATGCACTGAGCTCATGGGGATAGCTTTGCTTTGATGAGGTTTCCAAACAAGCTAGGAGTCTGAGATAAGATATCCTAGCCATCTCTTACACTTACAGACCAGCTGCATGACTCCTGCAGGGTAATTAGGATTGCTGCAGTTAGATGCTTCATCCACCACAACCACAGAGACCTGAATGCTTCCCAGGCAATTAAGAAGGCCCACATGCTGAGCAAGAAGCTGTGCAAGACACAAGCAAGAGGATGCGCCTGAATTCCTCCTACTCTCTCGAAGTCGGAAACCAGAGTCATGGCTCTGCTTCAGACTCCATACATTTGGGATCTTGAGTGTAGTAGATTCAAAAAGGCTGGTCTGGGGTATTCAACCTGCACTGCTGCCTACTCCTTAAAGCATTCAATCGGGAAGTGCAGGCTTTGGACATGCATGTCTTTTCATCTCTTAAAGCACGTTGCCAAACCACCAGACTACACCCACTATAAAACTGAAGGTATTCTCCATTCACCCTGATGAGGAATAAAATGTAAGGGTGACATGCTGCAGAAAAGGGACTGCAAGATGAGCAGACCACAGAAGAAATGAGCAGAAGGGAGCTTCACTCCATAATCCAATAGTAAAAGCATTAACTTAGGAAAAAAGAAAGCTAAGACCTCACTTCACTGCTTCTATTCAGTATTAAACTGCCCTTTCCCTTTCTTGTTCAATGAATCCCACCTTCCCAGCCCCTGCTCCGCTTTCCGCATTTAAGCAGAGAAACTGAAGAATGTAATTTATGTCGCCCTGTGTTATTCAGCTGCTTTCAAAACATAAACTCGTTTCTCAGTTGTCTCCTGGTGAAGGCACCTCGGAGCAGACTGTTTATTTCCCATCCCTGTCCTCAGGCTCCCTCTGAGGGGAATGCTCAGCTGTCCGTGTTTGTTCTCTCCCAGGGCATTTGGAGGGACAGCCTGAGTGACGGTACACGCGCCATCAGCCACAGGACGTCCTTTTCATGCGATGCTGCTGCCACATTGATGCCATATGCCTTTTTATTTGATGACACCTGTTTACACAGTGTGAGTCAGGAAAGAGATTACTTTCACAGCAGAATGGGAAACCATAGAGAGTTCACGGGCAGGCGATGTTATATTTGCAGTGGGTTTGCGGAATATCTAGTCAAAGCATTTAACAATTCATATTGTCAGAATCTGTATAACCATCCAGATCCATGCTGGTTTCAGTCTCCTGTGTAAGCACCACGGTTGCAAATCATTTTGAAAGCCAAAGAAATCAAATTCTGTAGTTAAAACTTAAGTTATAAGCAGAAAAAAAAAATCAGGTACTTTTCCCAATTATTATTACTTAACATATCCTATCCCTGTGTTGTTTTGATTAGCGATTTCTTGCTTTATTGATTATTCTTCTTAGTATTGCAAAGTAAATGAGACAGTTGACTTTTATGACTTTACAAGTGTCGTGGTTTAGCCCCAGCTGGCAACTAAGCACCACGCAGCCGCTCGCTCACTCACCCCTGGTGGGATGGGGGAGAGAATCGGAAGAGCAAAAGTAAGAAAACTCGAGGGTTGAGCTAAAGACAGTTTAATAGGGAAAGCAAAAGCCACGCACGCAAGCAAAGCAAAGCAAGGAATTCATTCACTCCTTCCCGTGGGCAGGCAGGTGTTCAGCCATCTCCAGGAAAGCAGGGCTCCATCACGCGTAACGGTTACTTGGGAAGACAAACGCCATCACTCCAAATGTCCCCTGCTTCCTTCTTCTTCCCCAGCTTTATATACTGAGCATGAGGCCATATGGTATGGAATAGCCCTTTGGTCAGTTTGGGTCAGCTGTCCTGGCTGTGCCCCCTCCCAACTCCTTGTGCACCTGGCAGAGCACGGGAAGCTGAAAAGTCCTTGACTAGTGCAGCAACAATTAAAACATCTCTGTATTATCAACACTGTTTTCAGCACAAATCCAAAACATAGCCCCATACCAGCCACTATAAAGAAAATTAACTCTATCTCAGCTGAAACCAGGACAACAAGTAAAAATGGCTATTATCTCTGGAGTGCAGAATATTTATATTGGGTATGATGCACAATTTTACAATAGCACTACTGGCCTTTGGAAGAGTTTGAGAACAGGTTTGGACTCATTTTGTAAACACTTCAAGTGCTTCAGAGCAAAGACTGGTATCAGTTTAAACCAAAGCAGTTTTGAGTTAAAATGCTGCATAGCATACACAATCATCTCAGTCATGGGCTGATGCTCTGTTCCTCTCACTCTTCTATGGGATCATAGTCTTGGACAGAAGAGCAGGGCAGACAGCTTAAATCTTGGTGGCTAAGTCTTAAACTGCTGCACCAGATTAACCAGTCTTAGTCTGTCAAATCATGATGTCCCCTACTCACTATGTGGGAATTTTTTGTTGAGCACTGAGGATTTAAGCCTGTAATACTTGTTGCAATGAAAGTAGCGTTACAGGTGTGTTACATGACGTGACAAAACAGAAGTACTATAATGTTCAGTAAAGGATAAATAAGTTGATTTAAGAACCTAGACAAAGAAAGAAAGAAAAAAAAACTTGTAGCATTTTCCAACCTTGAGAAAGTTTTATTAAATTCAGTTGATAGTTTTAAAAATGAACATTACCAGAAAATATTTTTAAAAAAAACCCTAAAAATATTAATTGCATTGCATTCATATAGTTTCATCCACAAAAGAAAAAAAAAAACCCACAAAAACTGTGATGAAATATAAACTAGATCTCAAAACCCCCAACACACCCCAGGAAGCTCTGTTTTCTGCATTGTTCTACAAAAGGGTTCTCTGAATAGTGAGGAAGATTAGGAATTAGCCCAATGTATTGGCAAAACTGGAAAAACAACTCAGGAGTCCTGAACAGAAATTATACGGTCAAGGAGAAAACAAGCTATTCCATTCCCACAGCCAGGAATGTGGTATCATTATGGATCAGAGGAATACGTAGGTTAAGAACATTTAGGGAAGAAGTGGGGGAAAAGGGAAGTCGTTTCGCTAAGCAGGGTATGATAAACAAGCCTTTACAAAGCAGGAAGCTGGATTCCTGTTTGAAAAAGAAACAGAGAAGTATGCAGGATCCTTTGTCTTCTGTCCTCCTCCTGCCTGCGTGAAGCAGTTAAATAAAAGAGTAGCTACAAAAACTACAAGTCATCTGACCTGAAGTGAAAGGAGTGCTGAGAGTGTTTGGTTGTTTCAGCACTGAAAGAAAAAGCGAGGCTCCAAATGCTTCGAGAGCTCTCAGGGCAAGGTGCAGAGCCAAGTGATTGCCTTTTCAAGTTAGCCGAGGCACTGAAGTACCCACGAAGGACCCTGACTCAAGTATAATCTTAGAAATGTATTTATTGCTTCATCAACAGTTTCTATTATTGAAATTATATAGTTTAATAGAATAAAATTAGTCTTTTACCTCCCTAATATTTTATCTAATTAAAAAAACCCAAAACCAACCAAAAAAACCCAGTTCCAGGTAACCTGATGAGTACAATATGAGAGTAAAGTTCTTTCACATGTAATAAACTGGAAATCTTTGGAGAGTCGGGGCACACATTTCATTCCTTGTTGTAAGAGCAGGTTTAGGATCTAGGGATTCCCTCCGTAAGACCTGCAGTCTCTCATGGCCAGCAATAAGCAGCATTCCTCAGAAAGCAGTACAAGCAGTGCCAAACACCCTGTGTCCCCAAGAATCACACCTTCAGAGAGCAGAAACCAGAGCTGCGCTTCAGAAGCTGTTCTTAATTGAAAGTTTACAAGAGAAAAAGCAAAGGTCAAGCAGGCAGTATGACAAAAGTGCTGCAGCGGAAAGCGAGTGACAGGTAAGAAGGAGGGAGGAAAAGAAGAGCACTGATATTGCAGGAAAGTATATGCTTTGCAAATCAGTAAAAAGTATCTCTATAAATGATCTGGAATTTGGATTGTAGGCTCTAAAACTGTAGTAAATAACCTCTTAGACATGAGTTTGAGCCACCCCCCCCCTTTTTATATTAAAAGGAGATGTATATGCATATTGAATATGGCTCTCATTACTACTAGTGACCCTACTAAAACAGAGATGTGCATGTCCAAAAGAAAAGTAAGAGGCAGCACCGTTTTAGGAATCCTAAGAACAGATGACAGCAGAATCAAAACAAATATTGGGGTTTCATAATAATATGTCGAAACAATTATTTGATTATGTACTTCATCTGTTCTCTCCTTTACATATTTTGTAAGCCAACCAAGACAACTAGATGTGCTCATGAAAACCAGTATTTCTTCACAAAGCACCAGTGACAATGGACTCATAATGGCATCCATTTACTTTTGCAGAATGAAATGCTGGATCTGAATTTTAACTATATGGTATGACTACATGAAAGTTATCATGATTAAAACGTTTTCCTATATTCGAATCAAAAAAATCCCAGACTCTTATGTACTAATATATACTCAATGTGCACATAAATGCTGGGGAGGAATGGTTCTTTTAAATTATAGCATTTCAGAACATCTCATTATGTGATGTGATGTTCTAATGTCACTGGTAATCATCTGCATGACAGAACCTGGTGGTAGAATCAAGCCCTATTTAAAGTGAAGTATAATTACGGTAACATTTGCAAGCTATATAACTAAGCCTATCCTTTACCCTTAGAAAATATGCAAGTCAAACATAAAAAAAAATCCATAAGCAATTAAGCAATAAGGCCCTAGTCAAAGTCATCACACTAAGACCATGCTGGTTACGAGATCCCAGGTGTTAGGCCCCAGCTCTGCAAATTCGCCAGCCCCACACTTCACTTCAAGCAAGAATTGGATACAGAGGATGTTGTAGTCCTGATTTTGCAAAGCAATCCACAGGGCGCAATGAGGAGGTGGTTTGCATCACTGGGATTTAAAAACATTTTCTTTCAGTACAAATAGCCTTGTCCCAAGAGAATTCTCAGAAAATAAATACTCTATTTCCATATTGATGAGAATGAATAAAATGTGCAGTGTTAAACATGTAAGCACAACTATATTTTTAATACTCTCATCTAATGCTCTATATGCATGTATTTAAGCAATGACAAATCTTTCAGAGCATGTACAAATTAAAGTTTCCTTGTTATTAAGAGTAACAAATATCCCCATCCTTTCAGTAACTACCTTTTTCTAATCAACATCTTAATCCTCCAAAAGCAGAAGCCTTGTATCATTCCCACAATGAGAACTGACTCACATGGGTATACATCAAGCGCTAACAGAAGAATGAGACTGCTGAATAATAAAGGAAGTAAATCAGTGTCCTGAAAGGGAATTTAAAAAATGTTAGGTATTGCAGCAATTGCATGGAAGTGTGAGCTGTTGTGAACAAGAAAAATATTCTGGGATTCCTGACAGTAAATAATTTTTAGAAAGTAGCAAGAAGATACTGAGAACTATGCTTTCCAAAAAAGTGTGGAGCTTAAAATTTGTAGCCTAAGCAATAAATATTACAGAGTAAATCAATGGAAGATTTCCAATAACTCTGTATTGAAGGGATTTTCCTCAAAAATAAGCACTGAATAGGACTTCTACTTTACATTATATTTCTTACAGAACTTTGAGTCATAAATTTCAAAATCTAGTATTTTTTTTTTTAAATGAAACATCTTCATTTTGCTTTCTTTAGTCCACCATTTTGATTTCACTGTTTATTCCATACTTTGTGGTATATTGAATTAGCTGGTTTTCTGCAACGTTTCAGTAACATTTTCCTATTGTTTCAGGAAATAATGCATCTCTACTTTTTTCCCCATGCACAGTTTCCCCATACTCTTGTTGTCTGGTGCGTGAGACTGGCCAGCATCGCAACACAAAAAGGAGATTAAGCCTTTATGCCCCTCTTAAGTCATTCTGCACCTGAAGTGAGCAGTTCGGCTATATGGTCCCCTCTTGCTTTACAAAATGCTAGGGAGGAGAGGAGTTTTGCAGATTTTGGGACCACAGTCACTAAAAACTTATCCAGGTTGGCCCAACCTGGATGACCAAGGTAGTGCGTAAGGGCTGCAAAACATGTGGCAGAGGAAGGCTACACTACCCTAGGCACAACCAGGAGTTCCCCAGCTTCTGGGCCCCAGACCTGGCCACTTGGGCTGCCCTGGGGGCTTGAGACAGGGCAAGGACTCTACACTACTGCAGAAGACAACTCCCTCTTGACACCTACACAGTTGCAAGAAAGTAAAGGAGCCGTTTTCCCACTGCTGCGACCGGAGCGTGTGATTGAGGGTGCAGTTCTCACAGGAGGGGAAGGAGGAACAGCAATAAAACACGTAAAATGACACTCTTTCACCCACCAGTCCTTGCAGTGATGCTGCAGGCATACCTGCCACTCCTGGGAAACAATCTTGTGGATTGGTCTATGAATATCATAGTTGACCAAATTTCAGCTGTGGGAGGAACACAGGGAATGCATTAGCAGATAACACTGTATTTTTGGCTGTGAGTCAGCATAAGGCCAAGGTACACTACAGCTCAATCAGAATTACTCTGCTGTTGATGCATTTCTGTCTTCTGTTTGAAAGGGGAAATTGTGAGTAGTAGCTCCCACCTCACTGCCACCTTCTTCCCCTCAGCAAATACGGTGTCCCACTACATATGCACGCACTGGGACATGCAATGGATGCTGGCGGTCTGCAGCGCAGCGGTGCTGCCGCACAGCTGGGTTACAGATGTCCCTGCAGAAACTGTCTGGCTCTTGCCTGAATTAATGCCTTTCTGACCCTGATCCGCTGTGTCCTGTAAGACTTTATTTTCATTATCTCACAAGAGCTGGAAATGAACTGTGAGCATTTTAAGACCGTACATAGCATTTTCCTTTTTTTTTTTCCTCCCTATGCATTTAATTACTTTCCACAATCCAAACAAATTTGTGCCTATAATAAGCCACAGGCCTTCTGTAGTGTGAATCAGTGGTGCTCAATTACTTCAAACATTTCAAGGCCAAAAAAAACCCTCTAATAAGCAGGTATCCTAACAGCATTGTAACTCTCAACATGGTATAATGTATTATGTATGTCCTGGACATATTTCAAGTAATGTTTAACCAGCAGCTCATGTGTAAGTGACAGAAGTGGGTGCTGCAGGTGTTACTCGAGGGGCAGGTGTACTAAGTTCACTCGGTAAATTCACTAAATTTTGCAGAGACACTGGAAGACTTTGGATGGCTTCTCTTCCTTAAGGGAAGTGAGTTGCATGCTTGTTTGGTATTACCTGTACATCTGACAGGAACCTTGTACATTTGGTAGCAATGGGGTTGTTTTTTCCGAGATGCCTTCACCCAAGAGGTCGACGCTAGACCAGCGCAGGCTGAACTGAAAGTGGCAATATGCCTGCTATAGAGCTACTCACTTAGGAGTCACTCTATCGGCTTATTTCCCGCTGGGCTATGTTTTTCCCCTGCAACAATCTCAACAAACATTTTTATAGTACGGACCAGGCCGGTGAACGCGGCCCGCCCGCACCCGCCGCGCAGCTCCCAGGCAAGGCCGCAGGCGGCCCCGCAAGATGGCCGCCGGGCGCACGGCGCCGCAGAACTACGCTTCCCGTCGTGCAGCGCGCCCGGAACCCCGCCCTTCCCCTGCGCTGCGCACAGGGCTGTAGCCCTCTACGTGCCCGCGCCCAACGCCGCTGCCGGGTGGGGCCTGAGCTCAGCGCGCCCATTGTGCGCCGCGTTCCGCCGGAAGTGACGCTGTTTCTGGCTCTGCGCGGCTGAGGGGGTAGGTGCGGAGCTCGGTGGGCCGCGGGTGGTCGGTGACAGCCCTCCGGCGGGCGGGGCGGCGGGTCGCCCTGCTCCCCTTCCCGCCTTCCCCCCGGGAGTGGGGGGAGTCCCCGGGCGCCGCTCGCCGGCCGGGTCCGTCCGCGTCCGTCCGCGGGTTGGGTGGTCGCGGCCTCCCCTCTCAGGTCGCAGCTCAGCAGCGGGCGGGGGGACGCGGGCCGGGCGGTAACGCAGCCCCGCGGAGAGCTCGGTGGCCGGCCGGGGCCGGGGCTCGGCGTCCTGCGGCTGGGCCTGTGAGCAGGGCCTCGGCATCCCCTGCCGCGGCCTGGCCGGCCGGCTGTGCCGAGGTACCCCGGCGGTGGTGCTGGTGAACAGCCTCTCTCTCGCACCACAGGTGCTGTGTAACCTGAAGAGATGTGACTAGGTGGGGGGCGGGGGGGCCGTTTGTTTTGTTTTAAGAGTTATGCAAGCATAGCTTTGAAGAACAAATTAAAAGCGCAGGTTCTACCTGTGTGCAGTAGAAAGTTTTTGATTGGCTTCTATGTGTTACAGCTGAAATGTTTTTCATACGCTGAACTCCACCTTGGATTGTCTCATTGCTGCGCATTCAGAACTTCATAAAAAGTAGGAAGTCAAGATGAAGAGCAGGGTGACACAAGTAAATGTAAGTGTTCTTAACGCTAAGTTGTGGGGTTTGATTATTCCCTTATTACTGGTGGTTAGGTTTGCAGTTGATGTTGTGTTAAATAAAACTCCCTGAATGTAAAGCAAACCATAGCCATAATTGATAGCAGCTGTTTACAAGAGAAATATTCCTATGAAGTCAGTGGATTACTGTTTCTAACGCTTGTCCTAACAATGGAAGTTGTGAACATTATTAGCATTTAATGATAAAGTAATTGGTGAAAAAGTGACTGAATGAATGATGGCTCAACAAAGAACATAAGCATACGGAGGAATGGAGAAAAGAGGTGTTGAAAAATTAACAGTGATGTTAAAATGAAGCGATAAAGAGGCAGGAAGTAGCAGTTAATGTGGCAACTATTTCTTACTGTGCAAGTTAAAGCTTTCCCTTTTAAAAGCTGTTGATGGGATTTTATGAATGGATGGGAATGATTTTTAGGAATGCAAGAAGAAAAAATTGGGTTTAAAATTACTCTCTTAAAATGATGGTTTAGAAATGCCACGTTTATAAAGTACACTGAATTTGGGACAGGTTAGCGGAGCAATACTCTTCTGATACGCTGTCTCAAATCTATGGTGTTTCTCTACCTGTGTTTCTAGAGTTCAACCCTGTATAGGCTTCTTCACTCGTTTGGTTCTCACTTTTCTGACTGATGTGGTTTTTAATAGGGATGCTTGAGGGATAGTTTGATATGTTCTCATATCTTCCCAATCTGGTGGTTATGGTAGTGCTCCCTCATCTGTCAAAATAAGCCAGTTGGCAAAAGCACACTGTTGGACACTTTCCGTTAATAATTTTGATCAAAATGGACAAGGAAGACGACTAACTTGTGGCAGAAAGCCTGGTGATGAAGAGCTGAGGGTGACAAGTTTTTCAGCAAACATGGCTCCTTTTACAAGGAGATGTGAGAACTGCCAAATACAGAGACATCTGTAACATTGTTTTATTCCTGTGAACACTTGTCTTTTTGGGTCTGCTTGAGCAAAGGTGGATGATGTGGAACTCATGAGAATGGGTCATCCTAAAAAGATCCACCTCTTCCCATCTGCTAAATATTATGCAAATACAGTAACTGTTTTGTGTTTTTCAAAGATTTTTATTATCGGTTTCTTGGAAGCTTAGGATACAGTCTTGCATTATATAATTTTGGGGAAAAAAATAACAACATAAGGACTTTTTTTAACCGTGAATTATTTCGGTGATCTGCTATATGGTATAGTCCTCCCACAAATGAGTATTGAAAGGGAAAGCAAACCATGGTGAAAATACAGGAATTTCTTGTACTAGCTTTGCCATCAAAGATAATGTTACTCTGGAATTAAATTGTCAGATGGATGTTCTTTTGTAGAGATGCATACTCCTAGTAAATAATGCAATGCGTTTGTCTTGTATCATTGTCTTGGTTGAGGCAAGATAATACAGGGATTAATTTTAACACAGTGTTAGAAACGTACCGTAGAGAAGACTATATTCTAGGATATGCTATAGTGGCCTCAAAAATATAAATATTTATATTTACATGTATATACACACCAATTTGAGTGATAGCAAGTCAGCTTCATTGGTCTATTGATAGGATGATGCTTATAATCTTTGTGTTGCTATTATTTCTTTAGGAATCCTCAGTCAAGGTTGATTTTACTTGCACAGCTCATTGTAAACACCACGCTTGCCATTTAGTAAAGATACTTTTCTTTCTAATTAAGTTTTTGGAGATCACTGGGTATAACTGTCCATCAGGGCCTGCTTAGGAAGGAGGTGTCGTTGTATCTATTAACCAACAGTTTTAACTGGGTCTTTGGTGGGGCAAAAACTAGTGTGCCAGCACGTTAATGGATAGAATGCCACATCAACAAATGAGATGAATATTTCTGCAAAAAGTTCAGTCAAGGTGCATAAGCAAGTCCTTGTGTTGAGTTTCTGCATCAAGGTGAAGTGTTACCTATTTCACAGCTGATCACCAGCTGATAACATGAGATTATGGTTCTGAAAAATCATAAATAATATTTTAAGGGAAGAGAGGACCCTTACAATGAAAGCATAGAGGCCGTAAAAGCTGCTGCTTGGCTGTACCAAAGTAGTTTTGAAACATCTTGATGAGGTCAATGTCTTTCTATGTGTGTTGTAGATGCTGTCATACTCTGATTTTTGTGTATGACTCCATAATTCTATATGTCATTGTTCAGACCACAGAATTTGCTGTGAGCTATTTAAGCGTTCATCACTTAAACAATCCTACAAACCTTACATCTCAAAAATCTAGAATTAAATTTACTTCCAGGATCTGTCAAGTGGAACAGTATAACTTAGATGTTTATAATATGTGAAGGTAGGAATGACTCATGAGAAAATAAATCATGGTTAGTAAAAAGGAGGAAGGTAAAGAAAAATTATGCAATAAAGGGGATCTTTTTTTAGGAGAGAGGAAAGACACTCTTCATTAACAGAATTCTACCACTTCTTGTTTCGTATTGCGTGTGATGCAACAAAGTATGGAAGAAGGAATCAGGAAAGGCAAACCAAAGGTCCATCTGTTCTAGTCTCCAGCAGTAATCGATAGTGGAGGCCTTGACAGGTTTAGGAACAGGGCAACAATAAAAGTGCTTGCCCACATACTCTCCCAGTCTCTGCCTATTTGCAGCTTCCTGAGCCAGATAATTTCTTTGGTAGCCCATGTGAATTTTTCTTCAGTGTTTGTCCAGTCTCTTGAACCCATGTAAGCATTTCGCATCTGCAGCATCCTGTAGCAGGGAGTCCAGCCGCTTAACTACTTGTTATTTAGAACCAGGTCTCCTTGTTGTAACTGACTGCTGTTAGCTTTATTTGATGACCCTTCTTGTGAAGGAGTAGGGAACCAAAGACATGGAATGCTTTGATCTCAAGATATGTGCTCACAGTAATTAACATAAAATGTTGGCACTTGATTTTTCTTTCTGTTTTCTTAAAGCATGGTTCCAGTTACGAAAGGAAGGAAAACTACAGTTCACGCCAAAGAAGTTTGTCTCCAGAGGACAGGTAGAATGATTGATTTTTATACCCTACAATTCTGTATATGTACCTCACATAGCAAGTTATATAAGTTAAAAAAAAATTAAAAATCAGGTTCTGTTTCTTTTTATATATTACCATAATTTAGCAGTGAAAAGTAAGTGTAGGTCTAATAAAATACTTAAACATCCATAAAGCAGTAATTAAATAAATTGTTATTAAAACTAAACCTTTAAAACATCCTTAGCATTCAGTTAAATTGTCACAGGACTTGAAAATAAAAATTAGATGCCAGCTTTTTGCTTGGACTCACATATTGCTGGTACCACAATTGTCACTTTAGAGCAAGATTATTGATGCCAGCAGGAGGCCGAGAAATATCACTTGCAGTGCAATCTACTGAGGCATGAGATGAACTATTACCAGTTTACTTCTATTTTTACATTTTAATTGGAATTAAACCTTTGTACTAAACACAATATAATTTTTTTCTAATAGTGTCTATTCTGTTTCGTGCTACACAGGCAAAAGTAGGTGAAACGAATGCTTATGTTCCAAGGAATGCACGGTGCTGAATTTACCTTTGGCATTTGATGTTATGACCATTTAGCATTTCATTTTAAGTTCTAGGAGGAGCTTCCTTTTACAGTGCTTCTCTTGATTTTTGGTTACTTTTTGCTGACAACAAATTATTATAAAAGGAGCATCTTCTCTTTCAATGATGGGTATATTGAAACTCAAGTTGCAGAAGTGGAACAGTTAGTATGTATGTAACATTGTATTGCAAGTGGATATTAATAGCGTTTCTTTTCTAAGTCTATTACTAAGAATGTTGTGGCTTGGGTTCCAAATAGGGATATAGAGCGTGACAGGCCTCCATCTCCCAGAAAGAGAAGGTACTCTGATGATAGCAGATATGATCAGGAATATTCAAGAAGGGAACACTATGATGACAGAACTTCAGAAGGAAGGTGAGTATCAAGCCCTTTCTTAATCAGTAAGGAAATACTCATTTTAAAGAATAAAACATGAAAACTTTTCATGAACCCTTGGGTGTTTTGTGGTGGGGTTTTTTGTTTGTTTTTGTGGGGGGTGTTAGTGTTTCTTTTTGTTTGTTTTTTAGAAGGATGGAAAGGGGGAGAGAGAGACATCATGAGAAATGGGAGGAGAAAGAATCTGATCGAAGGAAGCAGAGGAGATACTCATCACCTGATCACAGGAGTCCAGAGAGGTCAACAGTCCAGAGCTCACTTGCTCATGATGAGACCACTTCAAAGAAGAAGAAAGAAGAAGTGGATCCAATCCTTACTCGCACAGGTGGTGCATATATTCCACCTGCCAAGCTCAGGATGATGCAAGAGCAAATCACTGATAAAAATAGGTGAGTTAAAAGTAACATATTAAAATTTTTACTGAAAAGCAAAACAGTAAAGGGTTTTAGTGAACGTTGGTGAAAATGGGATACCTTTTGAGGGCTGTGATCATTCTTTTGAAGGTATATTTTTATCAGAAGAAAGGTAAGAGAATCAGATTATGACTGTACCTGCTTCTGCTGCCAAGTTTAAATGGAAAGGAGAAGTGGGATACAGAACATAACCAGCGATTTTTTTGGAATATCTTAGAAAATGAACATACTGGGTTATACTATATCTGCGGAGAATTACATTTTGGTATATCATGTTGATTCAGTTATTTCCTAGTAGTTAGGTGTATAATTTTGAACTAGTCTTCATATTTATGCAGTGAATATTTTGTTACCTATTTTAATTATTACAACTTATATTCACATTTCCATGTACATATATAAATTCACTCAGTGCTACCTCAAATTTATGCAGTAATAATCTGTGATACCTTTGTAATAGCTTGGCATATCAGAGGATGAGTTGGGAAGCCTTGAAGAAGTCAATCAATGGTCTTGTCAATAAAGTGAACGTTTCCAATATAGAAAATATCATTCATGAGCTCCTTCAGGAAAATATTGTTCGGGGAAGGTAAGTCTTGGAATTTTAAAACAATTCTTTTGCTTTTCTGCTAATATGTATTCTGTTCACATGTACATCACTGTGTGCGCTATGTGTAGTGTATGGATGCTAGTCAGATTTTAAAATTAACCTTAGGCTATATTGTCCTATGCAGAGTAGTCCCCTACTTGGGGAAGGGATTGTATGCTTGGAGGAATAAGAGTGCAACAGATGGTATATGTTTCCTTTTCTTAAAGGTTTTACCTACATATTTTACTTGAATAACTTGCAATTTACAGGTGTCTGTCTTATTTACTTTGGTATTCCAGGATTTTTTCTGTGGGACAAATAATATTTGTAGCTGGTATCTAGCAAAACAAGTTTCACTACATTTATCTGGCTGGATTGTTTATTGTTGTAATGTACAGAAGATTATTACGCTATTTGAGCTCAGTACTAAGTCACGGTGACTGTGCAAGTGCTGTATGATGACTTTCCTTGCTTTAATTTTGATGTCAATAGAGGTTAAATATGCTAACCTAAAGGAGTATGGGTTTCTTAGATTGGCTACCATTTAAACAAACAAAACCAAACCACTACCAACAAAAAACCCTCTGAACAAAATATCCAGAAATAATTCTGTTACATTTCAAACAGATAGCAGCACTTTTTCTGTCACAACTTAATTGCAGTTATTTGAGGAGCTTATAGCTGAGGAATGCAACTTACATGAATGTCGTACCTGATGGGAAGATCAGAATCCTGCAAATAGCATAAAAATAACAGAAGAGAATTAAGTAAAATCTAGAGTGAGCAAGTAGTTCCTGAATGTGATTTCTGTTAAAAGTAATAATGAATTCTCAGTCTGTTGTAGAACTGCTTTTTACTTGCCTGCATTTCATGTCCCCAAAACTTAATTTTCATACAAGCAGTAATATTTTAGTTTTAAAATGAGCTTATTGAATGTTTTTAGAATACACTGGGCTATGGAAGTGTTTGTATATGGCTTAGAAGCTTATAAATTTCAAAATAACGTAGGTGGAAAATAATACCGTTTCCCTTCTTACAGTTAATTTTGACTTCCAAATTTGCACAAAGGTGCATATAAAAGTAATGACATGAAGTTTTACCTAACTGTAAAGTGCTCCTCTGAGTTTTCGAACTAGAGGATAAATAGGATCCGAACCAGACTAGTTTCGGTTTAAGCGAGAAGTAACTAATAGTTTCAAAACGAAGTATTCTCTTTCTGTGCACTAGTATGAAATGCATTCTATTCCATTTGTCAACTCCAAAGTAAGTAGGAATAAGGTCCTTATGCAGTTTGGTCCTTATGCAGTACCATGATATCCATGTAGAGTTGGATACCAGTGTGCACTTGAAGATTCACGTTTGGAGGGCTTTTATTTTTTTTTTTCCCCCCCCTTACTCATTTGTAATGGAATAATACAGCAAACGTCAAATTCTATGTGCTAAAGCGTTAGAAAAAGCAAAACAGAGAGGGGAAAAAAAGTCTCAGATTCTATTCAGACTTTAGTCTGGATATAAATGTAAGAGAGACCGTTAGTACAATAAAAGAACTATTATCTCATGAGCCCTGTGTTTACATTCATTTAGGCTCTAAGTAGTAGTCTCTTATAATCAGTTCTCAGTTCCAAAACATAATTATTATGTTGAAAATATGCAGTTTCATTTGAGAAAAGCATTGAAAAGCATTACTTCGCCCATTCTGATTTTAGTGAACATTCAGTTTTGTTACTCCTTGGTAGGTCTTTATTGTTAGGGACCTTTTATGGAAATATAATTTTTATTTCATAGAAGTTTGTTTTGCTTATTTAAGTTGTCATTATACCAGAACACAAGTCTGTGTTTTTCATAAATAGTTGCAGAGCAGATATTTTTTTCGGTCACAAACAGGATTTTGTTTTCTCAACTGAGGAAAAGAAACAATCATACAAATTTCAAAGCTAAGAAGAGCCTGCATTGGGGTTAAAAAGGGATAATTGCAGGATACAAGATGAAGACTTTTTACACGCTTATAATTTCCATATGTAGTTCTAATAGGAGCAATATTTAATGAAAGATAAAGTATCAGTTTAAGAATGTCTCGGCTCAGACACATTTGGGCAGCACATTTTGCAAAACTCCCCTTTGTGGCATGATAAACAATGGTTTGAAAATTCTGGTATCTTCTAACTATTCCAACTGTACAATACTATTTTATGTGATATGTACTGAACAAAAACATTACATGTTTTATTACCAGAAAAATCTTAAACTTATGTATTTTTACAGGGGATTGCTATCTCGATCCATTTTGCAAGCTCAGAGTGCTTCTCCAATTTTTACCCATGTTTATGCAGCTCTTGTGGCAATTATCAATTCAAAGTTTCCAAATATTGGTGAATTGATTCTGAAGAGGTTGATACTAAATTTTCGCAAAGGATATCGTAGAAATGATAAGGTATGTAAAATGTGAAGAAGCAACGTGCCGAAACTTGTAATTCTGCATGCTAACCTTGTATCAAGTGTGTTCAAATTACATACTTCAAAGGAACACAGCCGAGACCTGTGGGTTGGGACCTATCATCAGTACATTAAGTATAGTAGTATTAGAGTATCATGAAAGCTTGACAAGCTGTTCTGGGTTGGTACTGTGATAGGGGGTTTTTGGTGTGTTCTTTTTTGTTGTTTGTTTGGAAAGTGTATAGTCTTAATTGTGAACAACTATCAGTGTCCCAAAATAGTTAGTTTCATGACTTAATTTGAGATGCACAAATCTTAGTAAGTAAATTTTTTCTTCCATATAAGATGTGTTAAAATTTCCTGTTTTCTTTGTTTTGCAGCAACTCTGTCTAACATCTTCAAAGTTTGTTGCACATTTGATGAATCAGAATGTGGTACGTTACTTCATGTTTCTACTCAATCCAAACCCTGTATGGCTTTTTATGGCTTTTTATTTAGTTTCAAGACAGCAGTAGCCTAAGTGAAGATGCTCTCCCTGTTCTAAAGGTTACTGAAAATCTGAGTTCAGATTTCCTTTTAATGCCTACTGTAAGTTGTTAGGACATTTTTAGAAAAGACATTGGTAATTGCCTATGCAGTTATCATTGCTTACCATTGCATTTATATTCCAGAGCTTCCTCAGACTTTGTAAATATGCTTGGGCTAGTATTCAGACAAATCTTGATGCAAAGCAAGCTTCATCTGAGGCTCTGTCCCACAGATCTTAAACAGAGTTTTCTTGCAACGCTGTCATCTGACTTAAACATCTGTGTAGGCAGAACTAGACTCAGTTGTATCTCAGTCAAATTTGTATCCAGCTCTCTGCCACTTTTTTATGTGTTAGAAGTCAGGATACTCCAATTTAAATAACGGCAAGAAGCAGTGTTTCAGGAGTGCATTCAGAATATACAGCATTTTGGTAAAGAGGAATCTAATCCAAGATTGCCATTTGCTTATATGCCTGATCGTGGAAGACATGATTTAATTATAGACACAATGCACTTAGAACTAGTTTCTGTAATGTAGGTGCTGTTTTATTTGCTTCTTGGAAATGCATTCTGTTTTTTCTTAATGGCAAAATTATTTTCATTGCTTGCTTGTTTATTTCAATAGTGTAGTCACATTCACTACAAAGTTGGTGTAAATACAGGTGGTAAAATTGTATTTGAAATTTTTACTTCCTCTTAATTAGCTTTGTCCCACTACTGTTGCCTTGCATGTGTGATTAAACAGGTGTGTTGTGGCATCCTCGAAGGCTGGACTGCTCCGCCAAGTAAATCACTGTAGTAATAGTGTAACACTGTACATTCTAATTCTTTACTGATATTCTTTCCGTAGGCTCATGAGGTTTTATGTTTGGAAATGCTCACTTTGCTTCTTGAAAGGCCTACTGATGACAGTATTGAAGTAGCAATTGGATTTATTAAAGAGAGTGGGCTCAAATTAACAGAAGTTTCTCCTAGAGGTATTAATGGTAAGTATAATTAGCCAGAACATTTGTCTTTTTGGTGTTTGTATTAGTAAATCCTTTTCATATTTACATTTCTGTCTTTTTCCAAAGCAATCTTTGACCGTCTTCGACATATTCTGCATGAATCTAAAATTGATATGCGTGTTCAGTATATGATAGAAGTCATGTTTGCCGTACGGAAGGATGGCTTCAAGGATCATCCAATCATTCCAGAGGGATTAGATCTAGTGGAAGAGGAGGATCAGTTTACTCATATGTTGCCATTAGAAGATGACTACAACCCAGAGGATGTTCTTAGTAAGTTAGAAATGGAAGATAATTCTATGACTGCATTCCTTGTGAAAACAAATTTAAGATTAAATATTCATTGTTTTCTTAATTTTGTATTTTAAATAAAGATTCTGTTTTATTTTAAAGATGTTTTCAAGATGGATCCGAACTTTATGGAAAATGAAGAGAAATACAAAATGCTGAAGAAAGGTAGGAGTGGGGTTGTGTATACGCATCTTATATAATATTTATATATTTACACACTTATTTATAGGACATTTTCTTATCCAACTATTGTTATCAACCTTTATTTAACAATGGGTGATATTTGTGTCCCAGATGACTGTCTTTCAGTTCATCGTAGATCTTTTCAGTGTATTCCTGCTATTTTCTTCAGTGTTGTTTCTCCAGCTACATTTTCATTCAGTTATGACATACCTGTTTTTTTGGCTCTGCCGCATTCTCCACCTGAGACACCCTTTCACTCTTAGGTGTTGGATCAAGGTGTTTTTTGGTAATGGAACTACTGTGGTCTATAGTCATTTAATCTGGGATACTGCTCTTTCAGAAATTCTTGATGAAGGTGACAGTGAATCTGAAGCAGATCAAGAGGCTGGAAGTAGTGAGGAAGATGAAGAAGAAGATGAAGAGGAGGATGAAGATGGTAAGTGTATGACTGGCACCTTACTAGTGATTGATTGGTTGTAGATGAAACAGGAAAGAAAAGCTTAACTTTTTACACATTTTGCAAAACTAAGAATGTTCAAATGTTAAGGGATGTTTTCATCTTAAATTATTCTTAAATCTAAGTGTTTACTAGCAAATAGTATAAAAGTAATGGTCTAAAAGGAAGCATTCAGCACAGGCAGAAAGTGAAAAGAAACTTTGCTTGTTTGTTCTTAATCAGTTTCATGTGAGAAAAGCCTTGCAAACATAAGACATTAAAAATAACAAATGTAAAAACAGTTCCTTAAAAACTAGCAAAGACAACCTCTCTGGACACTTTCTAGTGCTCTATCATATTTTTAAGTTGCTTTCAAAATCAGAATGGGTTTTCTTACAACTGTATTTACATCCTCTATATCTCACTTCTTACTTCAGTTCAGCCCCCTTTCTTGATCTTTAGTGGAAGCAGTCAGTGTTTGCACATTTTCAAAGAATGTATTTGATTCCCAGGAAAAAAACTGATGGATAAGCGTAACTGAAATGTTTGTGCAGGCTGTGTGAGTAATTGAAAAACCAGCCAAGTCCTGTTCTTGTAGAATACCAGGAATGGATTTCCTCACCAGTTTGCTGGAGTATTTCACAGAAGAGCAGAGCTTCCAGGCTGATGAAAAGTATGAGAATTCACATAACTTTTCATCATTTATGCTATTACCAAACTTTAAAAGAATGAGGGGATAGTGAATACCTTATGAACGAAGGTGTTCCCAGAATGGTTGTGGTTTAGAGTGGATTTTTCTACACTTGCTGCAGGACAAAACAGAACTTTGCGGAATGCTGTTACATAGATCCTACACATAACAAAACAAAATCTCCTGTTAAAATCAGGGAGGCTACGTAAAGCATTGTATAGCTAAATTATGCAGAAAATACCTTGCTAATAATGTAGACAAGAAATGTTAAACCCAGAGGTTGCAGTGGCTAAGTCATATGAAAGGTCTTTAAAAGGGGAGTTATCCTCTTAAAACTGTATCTCTAGTAATTTACCTATTAGTTACAGATGAGGCAAATACTGATTTTTATTTTTTTCCTTCTCTGTAAAAGTAAATAAAATACATAAACCTGCTAAACAGTCCTAAATATTTCTAGAGAAAGTATTATATAGTGTGCCTCAGACTTAGTAAATAGTAAATAGAACTGTTCTAAGAGATTACATATATCTGCCTTAATGTTTTGTTCTTTACAAAACCATGTTTTTCTTTCTCAGGGCAGAAAGTTACTGTCCATGACAAAACAGAAATTAACCTGGTCTCCTTCCGTCGTACAATTTACCTTGCTATTCAATCAAGGTAAATATAATATAATTTGTACACCTATGAGTGTAGTCCTTTTGAAATGGGTGAACTGGAATTCTCTTTCTATTTAAATTCTTTTTCTGTGTGCAATTTAAAAAAAAAAAAAGGAAGTGTTCTTTATGGAGCCTGACCTAATTGTATAAAGCAGACAGTTTTGGCAAATGGGTACCCAGATTCTCATTCTAAGATAAACTGTTTGTTTCAAAATGCCCAAGTAGTGCACTGGGACTTTTATATAAGGATTGCTGTAATCAAAATTTTCTGAGTGAACAAAAGTCAGTCATCTTCAGATTATACAGCATCCTAAGAATTTCTGAAAAAAAATGTGTGACACGTTTAAAGTAGAGATGCTGTAGAGTTTCTCCGCTTCTGAGAGTAAGGAGTTCTGCAGCGTGGTACTCTAGGCCTGTTGCTGTCTGCGTTGTTTGGAAAAATAAGTATACAGATATAAACCCTGAAGTGTACTGTATTTGTACTGAGAATGAAATCCCCTTGCAGTACGTGGCACAAATAATCAAAACATGGTGGTATAACTCCTGTGTCGCCTGGGTGAAAGGAGAGATTAATCTGTTGCATGCCACTCAATTCCGTCGTTAAAAGTAGGCATGGCCCACAATATTCTGCAGGTCTGAACCTGCATGGGGAGTGAGATAATGTAGTTGTGGTGTTGATCATTAGACATATGAATTGGTACCATACTGAGATGTATGAAAGGCTGTTATATTTTTCAAAGTTACTGTTCAATACTTTCTTTCCGTACTTAAGTTTGTTCATCTTATACTTGGGTGGGGGGAGGTGCTTACTGGTAGCTAAAGGCTTTCAATATGCAAGAATGGGAGTGCAAAGAGGAGAACGTGGTATATACTGGGTTTGGAGCTTATGTGCAGTGCTTGCATTTCAGTGTTTTTCAGGATGTGCAAAATGAGCTCACATGTTTGTGTTTTGCTAAGTTTTCTAAGATGATGTAATAGTAATAATGACCTGAGTAATCTTCTTTTCAGGTTGTCTGCAAATGTAATGACTTTGGATTAATTTTTGGATATAAACTCATGAAATACAAAATGTTTATTAAAAACACAACAACAAAAAACCCCAACAAAACAAATAGCTTTCTGAATGTTAATGAGATACTTTGTTTCAAAACAGTTGAAGTTTCCACACCAACAATCAATTCTGAAATGCGTTTAGCATCGCATATATTGCACAGATAATGAGAAGTATTTTTCCTGTTATTGCAGCTTAGACTTCGAAGAATGTGCTCACAAATTGCTGAAGATGGACTTTCCCGAAAGTCAGACTGTAAGCCTTGCTTCTTACTCTTTTTTTTTGTTTTGTTATTAACATTATTAAGTAGTAGTACTATGGCGGTATCTAGAATCCTTACTCATGTCCTGGGACCTAGTTTGTATAGCAAGCAGATGAACGAGAGTGATTCCTTACAACTCTTGTTCCTTAAAATGAGTCTTACAACCCTTAGAGCAAATAGGCTGTGACACATACTTCATAAGATATTTGTCTTATGCAATTTCTCCTTTCTGTCAAGCAGTTCAAATGTTTGCTCATAGCCTGTTTGAAAAGATTTTTTTTTGGTTGGGCTGTTGAAACACTTACCCTATGACAAAAGTACTGTAGCATGGCAGTCGTTCTCAGAGCTCTGTCTCTGAAAGAACTCAGAGTTGAAGATCGTATTTGCAGGCAGCTGTAGACTTTATCAGTGGGCCTTGAAATTTAGCAGAGTGCTAAAAGAATGTGTTGTTTTGTTGCTTTCACAGTCCTCTTTGAATAATAGTGTATTGAATTAAAGCAGCTGTAACTATGATTGCTTTGTTTTAATCTTGGAGATCAGACAAAATCTGTTTTGTCTTCAGATACTGTGTGTAAGATCAATTCAGTTGGTGTGTTTTCAAGTAAAGGAAGCTGTCCTCCAGCTAATACTTTTACTAGATCCTGGTAGATGTAAATACCCATCTGATTATATAAATAGCTTTTCAGTCAGCTTAAAGCTATCATCATGAGAGTTGCACTTGAGAGAGCTGTTAATTTTCTTGTGGCTTTAATTATCGCTATTCTGTTTTATTTGAAACAATGTGTGTAGAAGTAACCTTACTAGTGTAATAGTAACTAGTAAGTGGAGATCTGGGCTACAGTTAGGTGTTCTTTGAAAACTTAATTTAATCTAGTAATCAGAAATTTATTTGCCTATTTTTTCAGTTCTTGTACTATTTTGTTACTAAGCCATTTACATGGAAGTAAACTAAGAATTCAGATGATTGTTTTGTATTTTTTTATCTAATTCTTTAATTCTGTGCATGAAATGCGATATTAAGCATGCATAGGATTATGATTCTCAGTTTATTTTCCAGCAGATCAGTTCAGCTGTAAGGAATAGAACAATCTAGAATATAGGTGCTAGATCGTACAACGGAGACATAACTTGTGTAACACTGCTTGTTAGGTAACTACTCAGAGAACTATGCAAGTGTTGGTATTTAATACCATTGCAGTCTCTGTCAACTACTAACTATTCTGTGGGAAAGATCTAATTGGAAAAAATACATTTAATGGGGGAAGAAAAAAACCAAAAACCAACCCATTAGTCAGAATCTCAGGTATATGAAAAAAGTAGATATTCTTTCACCACTTCATTTGGTATTTTTGAGATTTGACGTAATACTTGCTGCCAAGTTATTTTCTTTTGCTTTCTGTGAATCCTTTGCTTGCTGCAAATAAAAATAACCAGACATACATAGATTAATTTAAGGTGTTACTTTTCATATACTTTATGGGGTTCTAATTTACTGAATATGAATCTTTTTATATTACATAATCCTGTGAAGGGCTTTATTTCTGTCTCAGCTTTGAGAAACTTTATATTTCCCCTATCAATCACAAATTAAAAATATATGAATGTTACTGTATGCAAAAATAAATGTGCAAACATGTTTAGTTTTTTCCTGCTGCACTGCAAACACAAAAATTGTTACTCCTAATTTTCTAGGAAAGCTCTCCAAGCAACTCCCAGGTCTAGTTTTGAGACTTAAAGTATGAGTAAATTGAATATATATGGAACTGTTGGGAATCACTTAAATACAATGCTAACTAATTTAGAGTACAGTAGCTTTGTGACCAGCAGCACTATAATCTCTGAAATGTTTCCACTGACTTTCGTGTCTCTTATAGAACAAATGATTGGGGGAGACAAAATATGATATTCCACTAGCTGTCTAGTCAAGTTTGTAGGCAATATTACTTTGTTTCCTTAACATCTCATTCCAACAGACTCTTTCCTATCACTTTGTGCTTTGGAAAATGTGTAAAATTCATTAAGCATCACAGTTTCTAATAACAATTTATAGCATTCTTTGAAAACTACTACATTTAGATTAATAAGAATGTTATATGAATATTACAGTTTGTGGTACTTAGATAATTTATTTTGGTTAGCACACCACCCTATTAAAAAAAGAAGAATCTGGGGTGATGTAGTTATGATTCAGCTGTAATTGCTATGAATGAGATGCTTTTAAAATAAATGTAGAAGTGTTAGTCTTGGATTGTTGTGTGTGTGTGCAAGTATATATCTATCTAAAGAGATAAAAATAAATTAGTATCAACCTATTATTCAGTACTAGTTTTAGGAATTACTAGAATTCAAGGTTCAAAACTGCTGTAAAACTGCATCTTCTTATCACGAGGCATCTTCTTTGTGCTGATTTCTTTTTTTACCCCTAATAATAATCATTACTTTTCACCTCATCTTAATCAAAGGTGTGAGAGCTTTGACTTGCTCATTCTGTAGACTTACAGCTCCTAAGGGAGTGTTTATGGGGGCAAAAAGAAAAAAAATGAGGTTTCCTCATCAGTGTGAGAGCAGCAGAAAAAGCCACCAGATACAGACAATAAAATTATTCAAGGATTTACGGGGCTCGAGTCTGTGCATGTGGATAAAAAAATGAATGCGCTCAACAGGAATTTCTGGTTTAATTAACTGCCAGTTATTGCAATTTAGATCGAGTGTAGGAGAGGTGATAATGTCATGGTTGGTTGTTTCTTACAGTGAAGACCCTGTAGGTAAGAGCTCATTCTCTATGCCAACTCCTACTATGAATGGTGGTTATCATGAGAAGCAGGTACTAGAGTGTTTGACTGAAGTATCATTTAATGCAGTTTCTATTCCTTAAAAATCAGGTGAAACTTAAAATTCTTGTTGCAAAATTTTTGCTCAAATTAAGTCTAATTTTACAGTTACTTCATGTTTTCTTTCTGGAAGGCTTTACGTAATAAAATCAGCTTTCTTTTGATTTTGTCATTAAGACTGTTTTCCACAGGTTTTGAGTACTGAATTGTCAATTAAATACAATCTAAAACCCAATAAGAGTATTCAAAACCTGAAGACAGACATGAACAACACTTTTGAGACTAATACAGTCTTAATGACTTTCTTGCAGGTTAATTGTTCCAGAAATATTTATGTACAGAGATTTTTGGTGTGATTTAGCAGGGCTGAGTTCAGGAATATATTTAGCAGTTTTTATCAGTGGTTGAATTATCAGATTATCATGTCACGTTAACTGCTGTGCAACACCAAGTGTTTGTATGCTTAATACCAGTAATGGATGTCGCACAGCTCTGGCTCGCAGGAAGAGGATTAAGGCTCAAATGGATCATCTACAGAATAGAACAACATAATACTGCTTTTTGGTGTTGCAGTTTAGTACCGGGTGCTGAGGGGAATGCCAGCAATCTTTTTTTTATTTACTAGTCTCAAATTGTTGTGTTCTGACTTGAGATGAACACATTTTTCATTTTGCCATGAACTGAAATGCTGCTTTTTCAGAAGTGAATGATGCTGTTAAACAGAAACGTCCATCTTCCATTTCCCATCTGATGTACATGCAGTTAATTTTTAGTCTCCAGCTGTATATTCTCCTTCCTCAAAATACTCACTTATTTCCATGTCCTCATCCTTTATTTTTTCCCACATCCCCTTTTTTGGGTGAAAAGTTTGCCTGCTACAGTGTCCTATTTTTCTTTCTCTAGAAAAGACCTTTTCTTTCCACAGTTTTCTTTTCTAGGTTCACAAGCTCAGGTTTTGTTTCCAGCTTTCCAGTTCTTTTTTTATTTGACTCTTTCTTATTCATTTATTTTTGCTCCAGGATTCTGGAAATATAATATCTGCTTCTTGTACCTGGACCTTGTCTTTAAACTGTCCTCCTGATTACTCTTGATCTGTTTCTCACCCTTTTTAATCCTTTTTTAGATTACTCCAGCATGTTCAGTGTTGTCTTCGGCATCAAAGGCTCCTTCTTTAGTCATTAAAAATTAAATATTCTAAAATATATAATTTTCTTCTGTATTTTATTCATCTTTGATAGGTGTAAGCAATGTGCTTTCTTCTTTCTCTATCTTTTGTAACCTTTCAGGTTTCTTTTGTCTGTGGGTTTTGGGGTTTTTTTTGGTGTGTCATAGTTACCTTAAATGAGCAAAAGTGTTACTCCTCTGTGGTTTTACATTGCCTGTTTAATATAAATGTCTGGAAGCCATTTTGAAACTTTTTTGTCACAATTTTTCTTCCTGATCCTTTTTCAAGCTGAGTCTTCTGTATTACAGATTTCCAGGATCCCCCTGTGCATGATGTTTTGTAGATCCTCTCTTGTTCTACTGCTGTTCCTTAAAAAAAAAATCTTGTAACTTTTCTCAGTTCTATTATGAGAATTTTTCCAAAATCTATTACTAAAAGCCTGTTCAAGTTAATTTTGGTTTTCCTGTTGTTCTGTTTCTTACAACTTCAGCAGATTAAATGGTATCGCTGTCTTCCTGCTCCTGATTTTTTTTATTTTTATTTTTTTTTTTAATTCTTCCCCCCCTTTATTTCTGACCTCTTTTGAATTCTTGTCTGGGTATGAAAACCTTCTAGATTTTACTTCTTTACTATCTCTTGTGCTGACATCCATCCCCACTTGAGGAGTCGGTTCCAAGTGGACTCTTACTAACCTAGCATACCACTGCTTCCTTTATTTCAGATCTGTGAATGTTGTTACTGTAACTCAGATATGAAAGCAATTGTATGCATCTCCTGTGCATTGGGACTCTCTTGTTCCCTTGTACTCTTCCGTGTGGATTCTTAAGCTTTAAGAAAGGGGTTTATTGCTTTTTTGTTGTTGTTGATTTGACTCACTTTGGTATCTTAGTTCTCCTCTTCTGCATTAGACGGTAGTATTTAACGTACGTCAAGTACTCAGAATTTAATTCTCATGCGTTGGTTTCTGATTTTTTTCTTTGAAGGAAAAAAGAAATTCAAATAGTTGAAATTATTCCTTTTTGCACTAAATTTGACAGGAGGAGGCTTGCTTTTCTTGGTGTTATTTAGACCCAAATGAAGCCTGGAGATCAAAAGTTGAAAAGCTTTGTTGTAGTCTGTATTACAGCCTGTGAGAAGCTGTTCGAAACAAGCCTTACAGTTGCTTCTTTGGGCATATGTTCAGTCTTGGCAGAGCACACTATTTCTCTTTTTTAAAAAAGTACTGTTATTATCTATGTTAAAGCTGCATTAATCCCTTGCATTACCAAAGACAACAATTTAAATAAATTAAAACTGTAGTTAGAGGAGTATGGTATAAGCAGTTGTTCTGGCTTCTGAACTATGAGGAAAGCAAACAAACAAGCCCAACTAAAATGTTAGAAATAAGCTTTTTTCTTTATGCTTTCTCTCAATGGATTTTTGTTGCCTCTGTTCTTGGAGGAGTACAATTTCAGTTTCTGATGGTTTTAGTTGAAAGAGAGTTGAGGATCCTCACAGTAATATAAACCTAAACAGGAGTGACAACTACTTAGCTAGAGAATTGATCCTTGTTTAGGAAAACATATATGAGGAATATAGATTTTTTTTTTTTTTTTGAAGATGCTACTGCCTGCAGAATACTTAATTTTAAAAGGTTCTTAGCATCATTCAAGCTGAGAGCAGAAAGAGAATTGTCTTACCTTGTTGCCCAGTCTCCCTCAAGGCGGGGCCAGGGATGACCAACCAAAAAAACCAACCAACCATACATTGTTCTTGCTCTTTGAAATTGGCTTTTAGGCTTTTGTTCCTTTTCTGGTTGTGATGAGAACTAAACTTGTATACAGCAATGCTGGGAACTTTGCTAAATTAAATTAGAGCCACTTCTAGAAAAATATCTGCCCCTCAATGCAGACAAAAGTAATGGGTCACAGGATTATTTTTTTTTTGCTTGAAAAGAGAAAAGTTATTGTAGGCACAGCCGTCTTGAGAGAATTATGCATGCATTTGACACATTTTCATTTTTACAGGATGTTGTCACACTTGCTCAAAACAGCCCTAGTTGGAGGGGTGGGGGTGTCAGTGTCTCTTGTGCTATTTATGCATTGAGTCTTGAAGATAACAGAAGTACTGATTTTGACTTGACATTCAGTGAGAACATAGTCCAGGAAACTGGTATAGAGTGAGATGGTCTAACGCCAATAATTATATTCTGATCAAGTTGATGATTTCTTAGATTCATCAGTTTCCTTTGTTATTGTAGGGCATTGCAACTGGTAGGTTTGGCAACTGCACCATGATTAGTTCACAGACTTGCTACTGCCTGTGAAAGATGATCATCAAGTAGATTTCCTGTCTTTTGAAGCAGGACTTCTTGTGGGCCTGAGATGCTGAATCAATGTGAATTTTCATAATTTATCAATTAAAAAAAAAAAGTACATAGCAGTAACTCTGAGGTTAAAAGTATATTTAATTGGAGTTCTGTTAGTGCATAAGCTTCCTTTATTTCCCTGCTTCTTTTGTTGTTGTTAATGTCTGGAAGTATAAGTCTAATGACATGGATACATCTAATTTTCTGAACCATATACTAGTTTAGCCTGGACTATCCTAACATTTAGTTCAGATTTTTCATTAAATTTAACTGTATTTCTTTTCAAATACATTGCCTTAAATCTGCAATTTCCATCAAAATCAGAATGATCTTATTCTCAAACTGCTCATCTGAACATCAGCCCAGCTCAAGGCTTTAGTTATCTTAGTTTCCAGATGTTTTATCATGATAAATAACAGTAAAATAAGAATTTATTATATGTTATATAAAATAAAATATGTAATTAATATATCATTTTTTAAAAGTCTTAATTCTTTAAAAACCTTGATAGCTGAATGTTTGTAACATATTTCAAAATTTTTGAAAGAGGCTGGCCTTCAGCCTGATTTCCTTTGTGTCGAAAAGGACTATGTGTACTTACAGCTGTTTCTTAATCCAAGGTGCAGTAACTAATCCCTACCTACAGTGCAGTTTCTTAAACTGTTCAGCTATCTCTTTATGACCTGTATGATCCTGGGAATACTTTTGACATCCCATCAATTTACAGGGTGTTTATTCAGTACCGAAGACACATCGGTTAGCTTATATGGCTTGTGAATTTTATCTTTAAAATGGAAATAATATATTTGATGCCAGAGGTGTGTAGATCACAAGTTGAAAATCAATCTGAAGGCTGTTCCTCTGGAGTCTTCAAGAAGAATGGAAGGAATTACTAGTGTTATCAGTAGTCTTGAGTTTAAAGTGGGTCCACACTCCCACTAGAAATTTGACTTTGCCATTTTTTCAAGTCAAAGTGTTGATTTGTATGCTTGTTATATTATGTTACTATCTGGCCATTTTACACTGATCAAAATTTTTACAAATTACGTAGTATTTTTGACCTGGTTTTCACACATGTAGGAGCCTCAGAAGACTCCAGCATCAAAAACTGCCCCCCTGCTTCTGAACACTCTATAGTTAGCATATAAAATTTTGATAGACAAGATCTTGCTTTCTTCAGTGGTTTTCATTTGTGTAACATACAGTGCTGTTGACATCAGTGTAATCCCTGAAGATATAGAACACCAGGAAATGCACATATAGGTGCAAAATCTGGATATTGAGTTAAAATTTGGAAAGACCCATTAACGGAACCAGTTTACTTACCCTTTTTCATTCTCTCCAGTTAATAATGTAGATTACATATTTAAAATTTAAAACAGTTTCTAAATAGCTCTGTGGGTGTGAATGAACTAGTTGCTTTGGCTGACCTCAGATTTCTTTAATGACCTGAAGGATGGCATAGGGGTTACTCTTAATAGATTTGTGGGTCACACAAAGGGGCTGAGCTTTGACAGGAGAAATCTAAAGATATAGATGGGTTATTCAAAATATCACTTGAAATAATTAGTAATGGATTAAAAGAGGTCTTTTAAACCATGCCTATATGGGACGAAGTCCCAGAAACACAACTTAAGTTTTAAAAAGTACTTCTTTAAGTACTACATGATATCTATTAGATAAGATTATTTTAAGCATATGCTCATAGCTTTTAATGAGTTTAAATTTTTCAGCTCTTACTGATCTTTTCTACTGGAAAATTTTTTTAAAAAAAAAGATCTAAGACCTTTTTTTAATTTTCAGCATCTAATTTTCAGCTATCTTGAGTGCTTAAAGCTTAATTGTATTTTTTTGGGAAAACAGGCTGCATGCGCTTCATAAATTTGGCAGGTGATATTTATGTTAAAATATTTCTAATAAGCATAAAATAAAATTTTCTATAATTGCATATCTTTATGACATTAAAGGTATTAATGAGGTAAAAATAGCCAGTTTCATTATGTAATTGGGAAGCTCATTGCCCTTTCTGTGTATGCTGTGGTATATGTTGATTTCTACAAAATGAAGGTGTAGAAGACATACAGAATTATGATATATTTGTGTGTTACCGATAATGAGCATTAGCTAGAGTTCTGACTAGACTTTGATCTTCCAAAGCATTGGAAGATCATCTCATGCATTTAACCTAAGGAGGTGGAATTGCTCAGATTACCTCAGTGCTATCACTAAAAATTAAGTTTAGTGTGCGTAGCCTTCAGGTGGAAGGGAAGCAGATACTGTGGGGCTTTAATGTATTATTTCACCAGACTCTTGTGTGTGTGTGTGTTGCAGACCTGTAGCAGCATGATTAAAAATACATCTATCCTTCTATCCAGTTAATGATTCCTGTGTAACATGTTAGAGGTCTGATTTGTGCAAGATTTTTGATAACCATATTTGGCTTTAAGCATACATTGCTGTAAACATAAAATAAGCTGAGGTAAAAAATGGTAAGTAAAGGGACAGTGAAAGTTGAGAAGTACCATTAGCTGACCAAACACAGGACAGACCTGAAGACAGTATAGTAGCTGTCAAAAGCACTGCACGTAGAGGCCGCCTGCTACTGAAACACCTTCCATGGCTTTGCAGCCTTGGCTCTAAGTGGTAATTTGACAAATGAAGAAGAGAAAGAGAAGAGATGCTGGAAGAATTAGACACACGTGATGGTTACACATGCAGCAGTAGAGAGCGCTTTAAGTTAGTAAGCAGAAGTAAAATACACTTCAGCTGAGAGGAAAAAGGAAAAATGTAGCATCTGTAAAAGCAGTGAAATGTGTAAAACACAAGGCACTAATTTCACATAATTCCAATTTCACATTTACTTAAACCAACCTATGTCCTTTACTAGGTTTGCTTCCAGCAAATCAGTTCCTTTAGTTCCTTGTATGATTGTAGAAACCAAGTGCTGGGATTGACAGTTTTATATTTTAAGAAGCTACATTAGCTTACAGGGTGGGGATGTCTCATGATTGCTTCAGCTTGTGTATGCAACGGATGGAACAGAGCTGTGTAGCTGACGGGGAGGGGAGGTGGAACTAACATTGCTTTCAGCTAGGGAGGGGAGAGTGAGACCTCCTCTTGGAGGCAGCCTGTGGGGCAGCTCCGAAATTGCAGTCTTAGTTGAATGCAAATGTTAAAGAAAAGAAATAGCAAAAAATAATGGAAGAAGAAATGGGGGGGGAAAAATGTAGTAACTGTAAAAAGGAACCCATGATCAGAAGGGAGTGAGAAAGCTGAATTGCTTTAGCTCTTCTGTCTGCAGTGAACATAGCCTTTTGTGAAGCTGAGAGAATATAGAGTGGGCAGGGTGTGCTTGTTTTTTAAAATGGTAATGCTGGGGAAAAAAGCGAGTCCAATTTTTCTGTCTTTTCCTAGTTTACCCTTTAGCATCTTTAAATGTATCGTTATACTTGCCACGTTAGGTTGAGCCATGGTCCATGTAAACCATTATCCTGGTTGGGTAAGAGCTAGTAGGCAATGTTTAGGGAGAACTGTAAGAAAAGCAGTGTATTTAGAGGGAGCTTACTCCTTATCTTCTGTCTTAGCAGTTTTGGGAAGTGCCATTTTTTTCCATGATACAATAGTGAATTAAAGATCTTTACAAAAGATCATTCACCGTCTGTATGGGATGTCAGATATTTTTCAAAGCTGTTTACTTCATGATTGGATAGGTATACATACTTTCTTAACTAAGCTGAATAGTAACTTGTTGAGCATTGTATGAAAACTGTTGGACAACACAGTATATAAATTGCCTGTAAAATTGGGAAAGAGATTCATTGTGTTCTTTAAAGCAAGTGATGGACTAAAAACACAGGCTCTTCCTGCCATAAACATCACCAGAAGTGTTATCATTGGGAGAACAGAAATGAGTTAAGTAACCTTTAAAGCTATAAATGAAGCTAGAATTGCTATGTGAACTTGTCACATCTCTCCAGAAATAATTCAATCATTTTAAAGTTTGTTAATTTTTAATCTGGAAGACAGTTACTCTAGACCTAGCCTCGAGTTGTTTTGATAACACTAGCAAGAATGTCTTTGTGGGCAAATCTATTTTCATGTGTCTGATTATTCAGGATACCCTCCTAGAAGTCATTGTAATATTTAATTAAAATGTTAAAATATTTAATTACTGTAAACCACGGGGGATACCAATGTTGTAATTGCATTTAAGATGAAGAAGAAAAGTAATTTGTTTTTCAAGTCTTGCTGACTTTATTAGCAGTGGTATCAGCACTTTACCCTTTTTATTGTTTAAAAACTGATTAACTGCAGCATTACTGTAAAACAGGATAATATAAAAAGTTAATATGCATTTTAATACATCACACTAACACAGTGTGACAGTGTTGAAAGGAATGCCTTTAAACACATCTGTAAAGTTCTTTCATATGTTACTGCCTCGATATTTGGAGGGGGTATTTTTTTCTTGTTCAGCACGGTTGGCTTTTTATTTGTTTTGAGTTTTTGTGATGGCCAAAATGTTTCTTTTTGGAATACGTGCTTGGAAGAATGGCACAAGTGGGAGAATATGAAATCTGGTATATGTTACAGTAAACTGGTGTAAGATATAAAGAGGACAAAAAGCTTGAAATTATCCTTTTCTTTTAATGGGAGTGTTGTTATTAGTTTAAAAAGAAATTAAACTAATTGTGAAAGATACACGACTGACAGCTGAAAACCTATTTGGGAATGTCACAAATTGGCTTATGCTATGAAGTTGGTCTTATGAGAAAATAATAATAAAAAAAGTTAATGGGAAAAACTGCAATCCTGTTTAAGTGCCATGTATTTCATGGCTCTTAATTTATATAAAAGTGTTTACATCAATTGTCTTAATTAATGTTTCAAAATGTGTCCTAAACCAATTCATAGCTATATTACAATCTGTAATTTACGCATTAGGTCAGAGGAATAAGTTTAAAATCAAACTCATGTAAGCTTACTTGCCTAGATCACTGCTTTCAGCCAGTGAAGGGCTCTGGTCCTAGAGGCAAGGTACAAAGCAGAATCCACCCTTGTGGGTTTCCTTCTGGTTCTTGGTTTGGTGTGTGTGAAAGAATAGGAGGTGGTAGCTGCCAGAGGGTGATTCGATAATGATCTTGGGGTGATGGTATTGGGGAACAAGGAGAAAAGGAGCCAGACAACCTGTATTCCAAAAAGACTGGGTCTGTTTTAGATAGTTGGTATCAATGGAAGGAGAGCATCTTCTGTGGGATTGCGGTAGCTGGTGCTTACATCCATGCCCACCATGGAGACGGGGAAAAATGGAAGGTGGACTGTTGGTCATGGGAGATGCCCAAAAGTTTTGGGAAGCTAGTCTAGCTAGGCTTCCTCTGCTCCTTCCTAGCCAAGAAGGAGATATGCTCTTCTAGAGCATGATTTACAGCATGAGCCTAAAACAGCTTCTTTAGAAAAGTTCCTCTCACTCTCTTGGTTATAAAGGAAGTCTAGGCAGATCAGCCTCCCAGGGCTGAGTTTTTAGTCTTTCTGAATGTCACCCTTAGGCTTCTCCGGTGAAGCAATTGCAGTGAAACACTGCCTTCTGCTTGCTTATGGTAAGCAGAGCTTGTGGTGAAAACTATGGCTGAATAATTAAAGATATTAGTATATACCAAAAATCTACAGATATTTCTAATTTTGGAAGTACGCTACTAAGCATGCACATTGTAATTGAGTTTCCAAATGGCTTGTCTGTATGTCATTTTGACATTTGGAATTTGCAAAGAATCTTCATTTTCTGTAAATGCGGGGATTGGTGCTATTTAAAAAACCAAATCTAAAACCAAAAAAACAAACCAAACCACAAACAAATAAAACTAAAACCACACAAAAAGTCATCAAAATTTTGCACTGTGGTAAAGTCAGTTTGTAAATTAGTTCTGATGTGTTTTGGTGAGATGTACGGTGTGTTAACTCATAAGTTTTAGCTTAAGCAGAAGAGGAAATTTGAATGGCAAAAGTTCATAATCATGCCCCAGGTAATTTCTAAAACATGAGAAATTCAGAAAACTACTGATGTTGCTAATGAAGTTTTATGTAAATGCTCTTGTTTCAAAGCTCACATCCATGTAAGGCTTTCTTCAATATTTTGGTACGTAGTAATCATGGTTTTTTGCTGCTACAGTGAATTTACCTAGAGAAATTTTTTTTTTTTCTTAAACTAGAAAGAACTCTGCAATATGGTACTTGACTGCTGTGCTCAGCAAAGAACATATGAGAAATTCTTTGGGTTACTGGCAGGGGTGAGTTCTGTTTTCAGATTTTATATTTTATGGTAGATAATTTCATTGGTTTACTCTATTTTTTGTGTGCCAAACTTAAATTGTAATGGATAAATAAAACAAATAGTCTTTTTATCATTCTGAAAATTGTTATATTAGTTGATGGGTTGTATTCATTGATTTAATTAACACTGATTATAATAAGCATAGTGAATGCAGAATGAGAGAATTCATTTCCTCTTTATATTGTTGCTTTTTTTGCCTCTCTTTTTCTCATTATGGTAGAACAATAAATCAGTGGCAAAGGAGTGGTACTATAAAGAGGTACAAGTATTATGAGTTACCAGAAAATACCCTTTTTATAGTGCTGAAAATTCATTTTGGAGACTGCTGTCTTTTACTGCTTTGTTCAAAGCTGCTTAGTAGGTTTTATTTCTAGGACAAGGCAGAATACTTGCTGTCCCGCGGTTGTGGGTGGGGGTTTTGTTTGTTTGTTTTTCAGTAAACAGCTGGCTCATTGTTTTTGTGTAACTAATTGCTAATATATTTGCAGTTATTTCTTAGTTAAATATTCCCTGTCTATGATATTGACGGACCTGACTAGTTAAGATAAAACACTTGTCTTCTCAAGGGAGCAAGTTATGCTGAAAGGGAGTGTTTTTTTCTATTTGCATGTTTTATCCAGTATTTGAGGAAATACTTCTGCTGATAGTCAGTTAGGAAGCACTAACCATATGAATCTACACATTCAGTAGAATTTAAATGTTAGTTTCCGTGCTCTTTGGAATGTTTATGTCCAAAATGTCTTAATTCTGTGTTCCCTGCTGCCTCTCTAATTTTAAATAGTCATTCAATGCTGTCATGAAAAAAAGTTACATTTGATGGGGTTACATCAGGTGAAAATACTGGATGTACGGAAGTAAGAGAAATTGCTGGATAATTTGCTGTAGTTCAAAATTGATAATTACTAATTTGCAATGCAGATGAGTTTCTTGTTCTGACAAACTGCTGAAAGCAATAAAATATATCCATTTGAAGGTATTTTCTTCTCCAAGTGTTACTTAAAAGGAAATCTTTCAGTAAATATTTGCACCATTAGGTCACTGACATGCAGCTTATTTGCATGTTTAATATTTTGTTTAATCTGGTTGTTTAATTTGTACAATGTTGTCTCAGCGTTTCTGCATGTTAAAAAAAGAATATATGGAATCCTTTGAAGCTATTTTCAAAGAACAATATGATACCATTCATCGTTTGGAAACGAACAAACTGAGGAATGTTGCCAAGATGTTTGCTCATCTACTGTACACCGATTCAATTCCCTGGAGTGTAAGTGAAAAAGGCTATTGTCCTAGATATCTTTTTAAATAATTAATCTCCAGGATTCAGAAATAATATATAATACATTAGTTTTAGTATTTATACTACAGTTTGGAACTGCTTGTACTTGTAGCAAACTGGATTATTTTGAGTATCTTCTCAGACACTTGAACAATTCTGTGTTGCTCTCCATCTCCTCTTTCTGCCCCTTGTGCAGTCATTCTCCCTCCCCTGTTCTTAAGTAGTTGGTTTACGCTCTTATTTTGTGGAGCTCAGCTGGAATTGGTTGATTAAAATGTACTTTTTTAGAATTTTGATCTTTTAATCAGCAATGTAAATAGCAGAACAGTTCCCAAAAAACAAGCCTAAAGAAACCTTTTTAAATTATCTTGATATATTAAATTAAAAGTTTTATATAATTATAAGAAATTTTAAAATACTGCCATTTTGTGATTTAAGTGCCAAATAAATAAAGGCAATCTTGCTTTCTGTGATATTTATTTCTTAATTTTTAATGATGTATTATTGTATCAGGGTAACTTCCCTTTTCCTACTGTTTTATTCTTGTTTCACAGCCTAGTCTAATTGTCATTCTTCAGGCACACACACAAGTCAGTCCAAATATTTCACCTCTTTAGAACTTAAGTCCCAAGTCTTTAATTTCCCAGAAGTTCACACACCTGACTTTCTCTTGTAAAGCTTTGCTGGATAAAATAAATCCTTAAAGAATTACTACTATAAATTTCCCAGGTGGTAGAAAAGAATTTTTGAGGAAATAAGTCTTGACTAGGAATTACAGGGTTTATGTTCTTGGGGGGGAGCAGAGGAGGGGAACCAGTCTTTATTAGTTATTTCAGGAGGACAAAGGTTTTTAAGATAAATAAAAGAATGTATGTTTAAACTTAAGGTTTTTTTCTAAATATTTTTCTAAATATTTTCAGGTCCTTGAATGTATAATACTGAGTGAAGAAACTACCACATCCTCCAGTAGAATTTTTGTCAAAATATTCTTTCAGGAACTCAGTGAATATATGGGACTTCCCAATCTAAATGCAAGATTAAAAGATGAGTAAGTTGAAATTTTATTTTCAAAACTGTAAATTTAATTAGTTTCTTTATCTGAAAAAGTACAGATAAGAACTCTGTTTTCAAGTTCAACTAAGGCTGCAGTTCTGTAGCTACAGTACTTCAAGAATAAGTTCATGTATAGATTTAGTCATTGCAAAGAGTCCCATTAAGCTGAGTGCGTTACCATCAATTTGGGTTCAAGTATGTGCATGACTATTTGCAAGATGTATCTTTTATTTTTTCCCAATAATAGTTCAGCTTGTATAAGAATTTTCTAAGTGCAAGTCCATTTTTATGTACTGTCAGCTATGTAGCTCTAATAAATGTTACTGTGGCTTCTTTTTCTGACAAAACTTAGAAAAGCACATAACAATTCCAGTTTTTCTAGGATTAGTTGCTTATCCTTAAGTATAGTGTAAACAACACATTCTTTTAAGCCTGTATGTGATTTAATGCGTTGCATTCTGGCAGTGTTCCTTTCAGTTGTTTGAGCTATTTCCTTCTGTGTATGATGAAGAATTTAGTAGATGCTTTAGCTCATGTAAAACTTAAACTTGAAACTATACTTAGGCCCCGTTTGGGATTTCAGCACAGGTACCTAGATCTTTGAACTTCTTGGTCAACAAGTATTATCCTTTGCTATCACAGGCTACTGTGATTTCACAAGTCTCTTCGGGGCTTCACAAAATCAGGGTTCCTGTTGTCATAATCTGACAGTATGTATGTAATTCTTCTGTGTGTGAAGAAGCTTATATTTTCATAAAAGAGCAAGTTTTTAAATAGCATTTTGATCAGATACATCACAGATATAAACAATGAAAGTATTGAAAAATGCATGCAGAGATAACTTTTGCTGTCCTATGGAGATCCATACAGTTTCTTTTTCAGTTTATGAATGTCAATGAGAATTAGTGCTAAGCTGGCATGGTGTTTAATTTAGATGTTTGTTTTCATCAGAACATTGCAGCCTTTCTTTGAGGGATTGTTGCCTCGGGATAACCCAAGAAACACTCGCTTTGCCATCAATTTCTTCACTTCTATTGGCCTTGGAGGACTAACGTGAGGAACACTTTTCTGATTTGATATTTACTTCCCTTCTCTCCCCTCCCCGCTGCCAAAAAAAAAAAAATTGAAAAACAAAATTTTTTTTTTCCTTAATTAGAGATGAATTACGGGAGCATCTTAAAAATGCACCAAAGATGATAATGACACAGAAACAAGATGTTGAGTCATCAGATTCCTCTTCATCTTCAGAGACAGACTCTTCCTCAGATTCTGATTCTGACAGCAGCAGTAGTAGCTCAGAGTCATCCAGCAGCAGTGACTCCTCATCTAGCAGTGGCAACAGCAGTGACTCAGGTATTTAAACACTAGCTACAACTATTTACTTCTCTTTTATTTACTTCTGTACACCTAATTATTTCTATTTCTGTGTGCTTGTTTTGAGGAAAAACTAGCTAGAGATAGTGTTGGTTTCTCTGGTTTAAAAACTAATCAATTTTTTTAAACTTACAAGTTTTAAAATACTAAATATTGTTAATGGAAATTTATTTTATAATTTAGAAAAACTTAGTTCCATTTTTAGAGACTTAAATATCTGAGGAACATTGTTTTGTAGATTACTTTTTTACACAGTTGATACCTGTTGCACAGTACTATCACTGCAGTTTAGTGGAGGATGGAGGGATTAGAGTCATTGCCTATTAATATCTCTGTGGGATGCTTACTGGTGAACTGCAGAGACTACAACTCTTGGCTTGGCTTGGCTTGATTTGAGTGAGCTTGATACTACTGGTCCTTCCCTGTAAATATGTCTCTTCATGGGTCAGAAATTACATTGTTCAGTTCTAGCTGAATTATTCTTCTGTGTCTCCATTTCTAATTCCTTTTCCTCAGGAAGAATTTGTGGGGTGATACAGTAAAGGCTCTTGTCTGTAGAGAAATCTCCAAGGAAGAATTAGCTTTTGCTGACAACTTAGTGTTTTGTAGTTTTATGCATTATAATTAGTGTTTAGCATCTTAAACCATTCTGCTGATGTAGAACCTTCTGTTTGACGTGAAGTGTCATAAACATTGCTTAGTCCATAAAGTACATGCTGGTAAGAGTTAGTGTATGCAGTCTCCCCATTGTATATAACGTGAGCAGATGATAACACAGCATGACTTTCTATAGTACAGAAGCTTGCTGATTCAAAGTTAATTTGATTTATTAAGTGCCTTTGAAATGAAAATGTTGATTAATAAAATAAAAGCCATGTGAACTGCTCATGCTTTGGAAATGCATTTTTATTCTGCAGCAGTCTTACTGTACAAAGTCTGATTCGTGTGTCATTGCATTAATTGCTTTAATGACGACAAAGCACTAGAGGAGGGCACAGTTAAACAGGGTCAGAGGAGGCGTTGGTTCAGCAGAGAGCCAGATGGCTCCTGCATAGACAGCTGCAGCTCTGCTGAGCTGCTTGATAGGAACCAGAGAGGTAAGTCCTTAGTGACAAACCAACTGAGTCTGCAGTCTGCCGGTATGAACACTTTATTCTTGTAAGTTTAGGGCCTTCCCTTTTACTACTTGTCCTTTCTCTATTCAGGAACACATTCCTTAAAACTTGCATTTTGATATCTTTGCAGCCTGGTTTCACTTTTTTTTTTTTAATAAAATCAAAGCTCATTATTTTGAAACCTTTGTCCAGATATATACCCACAAAAGTTTCCTGACAAAAAATAACTCTCTAGAACTTTCTATGTAGCTTAACAAGTTAAGCATACTAAATTAAAATGCAACCTTATTCCCATAACTTGTTATAATTTCAGATGTTCCTAAAGCCAAAAGAAAGAGAATGCAAAAGAAAAATAGAGAATCTGATAAAGTTTCCAGGAAAAAACAAGAAAGAAAAAGGAAATCACTTGAAAAGAAAATGGGAAGGAGGCAGCAAGAGGAAAGAAGTGATACTGAGAGCAAATCGGAAAGAAATCACCGAAATGTGAGAGAATCACACAGGAGAGATGACGTATCAAAATACCATCACAGAGATGAGTCCAACGGCAGAGACAGTTACCATAGTGGAAAGGACAGGAACCATGAAAGAAGTAAGGATCTAGAAAGTAAGCACAGTAATTCAAAACCGAAGAAAGCAGAGAGAAGAGCTTCTTTGTCTGATGATGAAAATTACAGACACTGGAGCAAAGATAATGGACATCGCAGTAGAAGAGAAAGATCAAAATCTGGAGAGAGAGCCCATAATAATTCAAGTCCAAGAGAGGAGGAACGAGAAGACCGATACAGAAATGGTTCAGAGAAACACCGAGAGAAGCACAACCGTTATTCTGACCAGTACAGAGAATCCAGAAAGAACGAGGACAGACGAAGGGAGAATTCCCCACACAGACGAAAATAGTACCTAACCAGAGTTTGAAATAAATGTGCATTTCTGAGCTGTTAAAACTGTATTTTAAAATCTATTACTGAACTTTCTTTAAAAAAAAGATTTTTGTACAAAGCAATAGTAAATTTGTAAGCATTTGTAAATTTTATCAGACTTTTTCAAATTTTCAGTGCCACTTTTTTATAACTACTGCATTGAGTCGCTGTTAAATTCTTCCTTTCGAAAGATGAAGCTGTTTATTTTGTGAATAAAACCGTTAAGATCTCAGTGAAATGGCTGGTTTTGTCACTTAGTTTCAAGTATTTGTAATTGTAACTTTATAGTCTAAAGAACATTGGTTTTTAACTTTGCTTGCTAATTGGAAGTCAGATACTGAGGCTAGGGTGATAAATATAAAAATTTCAGATTATAATGTGAATGTTACATGAGAGCTTTATAAAAATTTTCAAACATCAGCGCAAGCATTTCAGGCATTCTATAGCTGTATATTCTTTCAACTTCGCAAACATGAAAGCAAGTTTGGCCAAAATTTTCAGGAAATACTTCAGTTAATTTTTTTTTTTTCTCCAAGAGTTAAAAATTGGAAAAGCAATATTGCTATTTTAAATGTCACATTTGAAAGTGTGTCAACTTGTTCTGTTACTTTTCACAATGTTTTTTAATATTGTAACATCCTGAGCTAGTTACACTTGTGATCTTGGAGACAGGGGAAAAAAAAAGTTGGTTGTTTGGGGTTTTTTTTCAGCTATGAATTTGATTTTAAAGTCATAGACTTCAACTCTAGCCCTACAAAGGAAGTGTTTAAGGAACATCTTTCTCAGTATATGATAAAATAGGAAGTGTTTCAAATCTTTTTAGACATTTTGAACTACATGGCTTGAAGTGCTCAAGTTTATTGCAAGCAAAGTTTACAAAAAAAAAAAAAATTCAGTTGCTGCAGCAGTTTATAATATAAATTGTTCTACCTGGAGTCATTTGAAGCAAGTAGCTCAACATTCATGGTATGAGTAATGAATCAAAATCATCTGGTTAAGACTAAATCTCATTAGTAACTAAGGAAAATTTTGAGTCTTTTGGCATGAAATTGGAAGTAGTGTGGACATGGTCAGTAGGAAAGACAGAGGTGATAGCTGTATGTTATGCAATTGTTGATGCTGTAAGACTACTTTTTTTTTTACTTTGTGAAATGAACACAACTGCTGGGCATATGAGAACTTACACATTTCATGTGTAAATCATATTTCATCTTGCATAAAGCATAGAAAATATTTGAGCTGTTTTATAACAGAAAATAGAACAATTCCTAAGGAAATAGATCAGTTTTGCCTAAATCTTGTCACAACATTTTTCTAAGAAAAATGTCACATTTTTAAAATTTGTTCTGTATTTAACAGAATTTATTTCTGCAAGCTTTCATGTAATAAAACACTTTCAGTCAAAAACATTTGCATGGAAAATAAACTCATATTGCAGAGGAAAAATAAGGTTTCTATCTCGTTACATACCACACAGCTAGAAATGCTTTATTGGCATCATGAGGTATGTGTTGTTTAAACTGTGGCGGTTTTTTGTCCAACGCACTTCTCACTTTCAAAATGATTTGTGCATTTTGGCAGTGTGTGTTAATTCCAGGAAAACTTAATTTGAAAGAATGCTTTCTAAAAAGAATTCTGCTGATAATTGTTATGCTTCTTTGATAGCTCTCTACGAACATTATTGAAAATTATCTGTACTTCATAATGGTTTAATTGTACAAACTTAATTTATCTAGAGTAATACTCCCTTTACTATCTTACGGGTTTAATAGCATAAATACTATTAACCCATAACTTTTGAGATACTCTGTTCAAGTTAAAAAGCTTGTTAATTACATCTTTAATAAATGGAAGTATATTAAAACAATAAATGTGAAAACATAAAACATTTATTAAAAAATAAAGCATTTGATCTCAGACATGCTGATCAGGAAATGCCAGCTTAAACATCTCCAATTTTTTGTGTTATTTCATACTACCTGATAAAAATAGTGTGCTTTGGTGGTGAAAAAAGGGAGAGGATGAGATTAGGACTTGAGCTGGGGTCTTAGCTGCACTTACAATTTCTTGGTGTGTTTTTTCTTTTTCATTTCCAAAAATACCAATAGATATTTAATAGAATGACCTATTAAAAATAGCTGTTATTTCTACCATTACTACTATGAGCAGGTTAATGTTAGCTGAAAGCAGTAAGACAACGAGCAGTAGTTCGGATGCGCGCGCGTTAGCTGATGCGTGCTCGGAAGAGTGGCTGTGCTGCTGTGGCGCACCAGAAGTGCCCCCGGCCCAGAGCCAGTACCGACGCTGGTCGGTAATACCCAGGGATTCCCAGCCTTTGGCAGACTGTTGTTTAAGGACTTCGGGAGCCAGAGGCACTATGTGCATCTCTGAATAAGGGCTTGCCCATTAAGTGGCCTGATTCTTTAACTCATTTGGGGGGGATTCTGCAGCATCCTGTGCTAGGAGTTCCAGTATTTTACTGTACAGAATGTGTAAAAGTATGTTCTTTATAGCTTCTGCCCGATCACTTTGCTGCTTTCTGATGCATTTTCTGAACAACGGTTTGTAGTTGTATCCTGCTTGCCATCTTGTGTGTGCTTTTTATAGCCCTAAACCTGTACATTCTTTGCTGTTTCTTTTCCAGAAGTTAAAATTCACCTGTAATCTCTCCTTGTGTGTGGGACTGCTCTATAGCCCTGATCAGTCCTCCTGCCCTTTATTTATTTATTTATTTGTTTTACTATATTCTTTATAAGGGAAAAGATGTCAAAATACTACGTAGTATTCAGAATGAGGGTGTTCCAGGAGTTGCACACTGACATAAGATTTTTGGGGGTTTGCTTGTTTTCAGTCCATTGACTCAATAGCTGTAGAGCTGAGCGATCCACAGTCACCCTGGGCTTTCCTCAGCAGTAGCAGCTACTTGTAGACCACACACAGCCATGAAGTGATTCATGCGTCTAGTCTCTAATTAATACTACAGCTCTAGGTTGTGTTTTGAATAGCAGTTTTGGCTGTAAGGCTTGGAAGAAGTGGAGGTTCTATGTCATTCTTCAGTATTTTGCTCAGTTGTTAATCCTTGTTACTTAAAAACATGATTGAAACGGCCTAGCCTTAGCTTTCTGCAATTGGGTCTGGTTATGGCTTTGTTTAATAGACCTCTGCTATCAGAAGTCACCTTATTATTATTATTACCTGTGTTCAGGTAATGGCTTGGCTGCCTCTCAGATAAAGAAAGTATTAAGCTGCTTTGGCCTTACTGAACTGCGAATTTCAATCACAAGTGCTCTTGACTCCGAAGAGTGAAAACGTTCTGTCAGAGAAATGTGCTGTTCATTGGCCCTATAACTAGCAACCTATACCACTGGACTTAAAAGCGCGTTATGAGTGAGGGTGTTCATAGCAGTGCGGTGTTGGGCAGCTGGCCTCGGTCTTCGCGGTGTGTTTGAACATAGAACTGTCATCAGCTTCGTGGGTTGGCTCCCGCAGTCCCTCATGCTGCTCGGCGGTCAGGTGTGAGTTACTGTCGGGCAGGGCTGCACGCACGAACCGCTTTTGCCTGTCAAGGGGAGCAGCTGCTAGAGGAAACTTCCAGGCTCAGCTGGCTCTGAGCTGGTACAAACCAAAAAGATGCTTGGGAAGGAACTTGTGACGACCTGTTCTGATCTTGTGTGCTTAAAATTTACCTTTCAAAAGTGGTTGTAACATCCGAGATCATAGATACAGTAAAAGAGACTGCATCCCTTTTGCTGAGGGATCCCTGGCCGAGTTTCTGAGTTTGCTCACGGTGGTGGCATTGGGTGCTGTAGAGAGCAGCTGCTGACTCACACTGAATTCACCATCCATGTAGGAATAAATCTTGACTGAAGTGTTTGTGGTATTTGTAAGAACCATAATTCCGTTCTCTAACTGTAATTTTATTTGGAGCAAGGTCTGTGAAGCTTGATTATTCATATACTCAAGTCTAAAGAATGTTTTTTGGGGAAAAAAGGACTACCACTGTTTAGACCATCTTGTTATATAAATCATCAAAATATGACCTCATAGTATGAGAGCAGTTAGTTTTGTCCTGAAATGTATCTAACTGCTCTCTTTGTTAAAAATACTTTAAAATTGTCATTAACGGATCATGATTTCTAAAGCAGTTTTAGCTGCTATTTAAGCAGTATTGCAGGCTTCAAATTCTAGATAGTTCATCTCCGCAGTTCTGCATGGGAATGGGAACCTGATTACAAAGATATTTTTCTGTTTGCGTTGTTCATGTTAAATGAATTTCACAAGCAGATCATGTACATATTGAAAATTAAAGTCATTTTGAAAATTACTAGTAGTGCTAATTAGATTTCGATGGTATATTGTTTTAACCTAGGAGTATGGTGTTCTTTAATTTACTTAAGGCTCCAGTAACATGACTTTTCTTAACTTTTGAATGCAGGCTATACTCTGAAATAGCTTAGCACATGTCAGCCACCAAAAAATACATGAGCTTGGGTGGACACTTCAAGCTCCAGTAGCAATTTAAGTGCCTCCCTGTCATTAAATTTGTACAGTCTTATGAATATAAAAGAAGACACTAGCTCATCTTCATTCACCACTCTTAAACTACTTTGAATTATCTTCCACTGTTGAGGAAATGTGCCTAACCATAAGGCTAATTTTCTTGGAGAATCTAAAAAAGCAAGAGTCTATTATGCTAGCAGAGAGAATTGACTCCAGTTTTTGTAATAACATTCAGAGAGCAGGGAAACTTGTCCTGCAATTTATTTTCAATTAGGTAAGTTAGTATTTTTTAAAAAGCTTTTTTATTAGTCAAAATACTTTTTTAAGAAATTGTGAAGTCAAAATGCAGAATAGAGGGGCATTTTAATTAAAACTACATAAAACATGTATTACTAGGTTAAAAGTGGCATGAGCAAAATATTACTTTATACACTGGAAAAACTTGAGGTCACTTCAGAGATGTTTTGCTTTTTATGTTTTCCTCAAGCAAGTCTATAATTTGGCTGAGACTAGAGTCAGGGATTTTCTTTTCTTGTCTACTCATGACTATCATCAAGCATTGTCTCCTAACTTCAAAAAAAAAAAAAGGGGGGGGAGGGGGTGCAACTTAAAACCTTAGTGTTGTTGGGAAAACGGTTTGTTAACCCATAAAACAGACAAGTCCATTAAGAAAATAAACTGTCACATTTTGACTCTGTTTAAGCTATGGCCATTTTGAGGTATCTTTTTCCATTATTTTGTAAAATAAAGTAGGGACCAAAAATTTTCCTGAGGAAGAAAATAAGCTGCAACATTTCTTAAAAGAAGGGGGTGGGGGAAAGCGCAAGGCCGTGGAAGAGGATGCAAAGCTCCAAGAAACAAGAGCATTTTTGTCTTCAGTGACGGGGTGCTCATGGCAGGTAAGGAAGCGAGGCCAAAGCTGTTCTGACACAGGAGCGCAGGTGCAATGCCAAGCGGTGGTAGCCTGCTGACTGGCATTGCTCCGTAAGTACTTAACTGCAATGTGCATTCTCCCTTTAAAATTGCTGGGGCCCTGGCATCTTTCCAGTTGCTTACCTATTCTCTTGGAGGTAATCCATGCCTCAGTCACAGCTGTGAAAACTCTTGTGCAATTTCAGATTCTGGGCTTTTTGTATAATAAAAAGCTGAGTAAAAATGCCTTTGTCACTAACTTACCTACATTTGGTTTAAATTGAAGATTCCTTATATTTTTCAAGTCCCCGTGGATAAGCCCACTCTATCTCATGGAGACTGGAAACTTTCAGCATCCTTTTTTGGCCTGGAGTAATACTTAAGCTAATTGGAGAGATGCTCATTGATGTAAAAGGGAGAGGAAGACCTTTTATCTGGTTCGTTACAGATGCTGCTCCTGTATTGACTGTGTTTGCGTTGCTCAGTATTCTTACTCTCATTAGGCTTTTCCTCATTTTTCTCCTGCTCTAGTTAGTTTTTCCATTTTTTTTCTAGCACTTCTGAACTTTGTTCTTCATCACATGCAGTGTTAGCCATTTAGAAAAGCATAATGCCAAAAATACACATCAAAAATTTACTATATATTGCTTGCATAATGCATCAAAAAATGATCTTTAAAGGATAACTTGGCTAAAGGAACAGTGTGTGCGCACACATACCATAAAGAACAAGCGTGCAGCATGCTTCTTGCCTTCTCCTTACCTCGGAATAGTGAGTTGCAAGACAATGGCAAATTTGATGAGGTTGATCAGTCTTATATTTGTAAATGTTTCATTCTGATTGCCTTTATTGTGCACCACCTTTGCTAGGAAGAAGCATTGATGGAGTTTTACAGGTTTCTGAATTTAGATAAAGAGGCAATTGAAGGGTCTCGTGAATGCCAATATTCCCTCAGAGGAGCTGTGGTGGTACTAGTACCAGCAGAAAAAGTAAAGAGGGGTCAACATATAGCATAGGGTTGGATCCTATAGGCTTCTGTGTGTCTGTAGGGAATACTAGGAGTTGGTATCTTCTCACTGGCAGGCTACGTAATCAGCCTGAGTCCTTTGGCTGTAAAAGCTCGCGCAGAAGCTCATGGAAAGAGGTGTTTGCTGGTCAGCCAGTTTACCCATCCCCTCTACCTGGGCAAGGCTGTTAGGAGGAAGATGCATCCAATAGTCCCCTCCCTGTCATCCCTCACCATGCAAGTTCAGAGCTGGGCATGTTATGTTGATGTCCATGTTGGTGATCGTTGCTCCAGTAATGTTTCAAGCAAGGTAAGTGGTAGGTCTGGTCAGCTGTTCACACGCACAGAGGTTTTCACAATGGCTGGCTTGAGCCCTGTGAGTCTAACCTGCCGTGGCTGCTTTATGGGTCACAGGCGAAGAAAACCTCTGCAGCATATTATGAACTGAAAGAGCCTCTCTTGGCTGTAACGAGAGTCCAGAGGGAATAGCTTCATTACACCAGGGTTAGCTTTTGCAAATACTTTCCTCCTCCATCTTCTTCCTGGTTCTCAGTCATAGGTGGATGTCTCGTGAAATTGTGAAGTGTCCCAATTTTTCATTTGGTGATGAACAGAAGTGCCCAAATAGTCAAAGAACTTGAAAATTCCCTTGGAAAAATGATGTGGGCCAGTGGCACTGAAGGGAGAAAGATTACACCAATTCACAACTGGTCCCAGTTATGTGGCTGACAGCAGCCCTTTGTTTTGCTGTTTCAGTCTTAGTGAGAATGCCATCCTCCCTCTCTTACCATCGCCCCTTGCTGCTGGGCGTGTTAAACACGCTTCTTCAAGGAAATGCACCACAGATCTCTCTCAAACTGTCCTCCCCTTCCTGCCTCCCTTGTGTCCCTCAAAAAGGAAGAGATGGTCACCTCTTTCTGTTCCCTTTTAAAAACGGCATCTCGTGCCCCCAGTCTGGTGCGTGTATATACACCTTGAGAAGCAGGCTTAAGAAGTCAACAGGGTTTTGTGCGGCCTTCTCTGGGTCTCCTCCGTCTGTTAACCTGTGCTAACAGACTTCAGGGTCAGGGGGCTTTCATGGTGGACAGAAAGTTGCGTTAATTTAGAGGTTGAAATAGCCAATTGAGAAGTTGATCTATTAGATCAGAATGCTAAGGGTGCAGACGGCCTTTGTGGCTTCCTATGAGGAAGGAATACTTAAGTGATGACTGCCTGGAATGGGGGACACACTTTTAATGAATAAGCTTCCTTTGTTCAGGCCTTGAGGTTGGATGTCTGGTCCGTAGGCTCTCATTCTTTGATTAGATTCACAGGTCCCCCTTCTTCTTGTGCTATGCACTTTGTTATGAGTCACCAGAGGTGGAACACAAAAGTGCTTAAGAAAAAAATTGAAGCCAAGTGACTTACTTGATCAGTGATTGAAATGAGAAACTGAAAATATGCATTTGGAAAAAAAAAATGTCCCTTTGCAGCTCTCTTCCTTCCTGTCCTCTCTTCTCTGCACAGAAAAAACCCTTGTTATACCTCTTTGTAGAAGAGAGGTGGTGCATCAGCCTGTTTTGATCACTGTACCTGTTTGAAATGAGAATTCGAGATGTCATCCACAAGTGCTTCGCAGCCCATCATTTCCTCCCCTCTTGCTGAGTATATTTATGTGATTATGGCTGTGAGGAGAAACTGTGAGGATGGGTTCGTTGCTACGCCCATGGCAGGGAAGGACGCAGCCTCGGTGCTCCTCATGGAACCTCAGGCTAAATTCATCCCTATGCACACAGAGTCAGTTTGTTTCATTTTGCAAAGTAATTCTTTCCTCCCGTTTCATTTTTAGCTCTCTATTTACAGAGGCGCAGACATATGGGAACAGTGTACTTCAATTTTCCACACATGTATAAACACACACTCGCACTTGCATACAAAGTCATCTATTTTCATTCTCTTTGTACGTAAGAGCTTAAGATTAGTTGTAAGTGTGAATTAATATAGTTCATTGGAATAAATTTTGGCTATTTATACTCTGTGTGATGAGCTTTATCACTGTACTACCTGAATAGCTCCTAAACATTATTTTTCATCTATACCCTGTTAAACAGTACAAAATATTTGGATCTTGATGTTGTGAAATCTGTCTGGAAAAAAAAATTGTATGTGGTACATTAACTGAGGTTCTGCGGTGATATATGGTGTAATATAATGCCACCAAAGTGGAAAATGTGTATTTTTTTATAGTCCCTAATGACAGGCACTTCAAAAGGAGGGATTACAGATACCAGCATTGTTAGCATGTATTTTGGTGTCACATTCTGATGGTTTATATACATGCAATTATACTTTCCTTTCCAGGAGCAACTGAAGTTGAAGCTTAACTAGAACAGCATGCACGTCAAGATGAGTACACCCGGGGAAGATGGGTGGCGCATCCTGTGGTCTGTGTGGCTGTGATTGCCAATGTGGGAAGGAGCAATGAGTGGGTTTAGTGCACAGGGTTGCTACCCAAGCCTCGAGGTCTGCTTCATTTTGGGTGCATATATAATCAAAAGCTTTCTTTGTTTCACACTATTTATAGGAAGGCTTTATTTCCATAATTGCAGTTTCACTGTAGTTTATAAAGAAAATATGGCGTGAAGACCAATTGTTTTAATGATCTGTATATCATACTCCAGTTGAGGGAGAGTGAGTTTCAAGGTTAGTTGCGTGGCAGTTGTCATCAGTCTGTGAAATTCTCATTTGAATGACAGGTTTAATTTGCACTTTAACCCTAGCATTGGCTTTAACTCCATCTTCTTCCTTGTTCCTAATAACTCCAGTCTTCCCTTTTTCTGTGAAGACCATTATAATCTCTTTTTATAACAATAAATTAAAAGGGGGGGAACCTCATGTCTCCAGAAGGCCCCTTTTATTTCCTTAATAAGCTTTCTCTTCCACCTGATTGTTCTGAATTACATGTGAAATATTTAGTTCCTTATCAGTCAGTGTTTCAGAAGAAGATGCCACAAATCTTGCAGACTATTATTATGGAATCGTCTACAACATTAAAAGAAAAAAGCTGTAATCTGTTTTAGATGTGTTGTTTTCATTTTCATTGAATGTCTCTCCTGTTATGAGATAGGGTAAGAAGTGCTCATTTTCTCTTCCATATAATATTCATTATTGCCAGTGTCCAGGGCTAAGTGCTTTTCTATTCATCTTTTCTGTAAACACTTCTTCAGAGTTTCATTTCAGAAGGAAAGCCTTCACAGCCTATAATCATTTTTATTCCCTCTCCTTTCTCTCTCGCTCTGTCTTCTGTGATTCTACACTGTACTCTGGGGCCATCAAACACAGCATCCCAGTTGGTGGGACCATACCACTGATTTTCAAAATGACACTGTATTTTCTGGTTTGGTTTTTTTTTTTTTTGCTTTTCCTTATGCTTTGGAACGGTCTGTATGTTTGCTTTTTGACAGCCACTGAACTCTGACTGGGGAGCTTGAGCTGTTCAAAGTGATGCTCTGGTCTTTCTTCCACAATTGGTACACCAAACTTGTATGAATAATTCACAAGACTTCCTCTAATGTCCATTACCGTGTTCTTGTCAACAATGACTTTCAGCTGTCATTGTGTTGTCCTTTCAATTCATTCAAGTTCTTTAGTTTCTTATCACTTTTGTTCCAAGTAAGCTGAGTGATAGCTAGCAGTACTACACAATGTTAGGACATGGGTTTGGGACTGTTTCACTGTTAACCTATTGCCATACAGAATATTGGCCGTGTCTTTGTATGCTTTATATTCTAGCACCATGTTTCAAATCCCTGATCTCTTACCTCACAGCTGGTTGGTTTCTTTAATAGCCTCTTGTGCAGGACCTGTTAAAGGCTTTTTGAAAGTCCAGACGAATTAGATTATTCCAAGTAGGTTCCCTTGTATATCTTTTGGTAGTTCCTATAATTTTAATTACATTTCAGTTAATACTTTTAATTTTTACAGAATATTTATCATGTAACTAAAAATGAGGTCAATAATTCCCCTAAAGACCTTGGATACAATTTATACAACTGACAACTCGAATTAAAAGATTAAATGGTTGAAGAAAAGATGAAAATCTTTCCAAGGGGATAATTCAAGGACTTTAAGTTCAAATACATCTAAAAAGGTATTTAAAGGGAAAAGTATTTAAATGAATAAGATAAAGAGAGTGGGTGTGAAAAAATCCTCTCCCTTGTTGTGGCTCCAGGTGGCTGAGCAGCTTCATTTGAAAGTACTTCCCGAACACCTAGAGTTTAATTTGTTTCATGCCAAGGACCAAAAAAAGCAGTGAAATAAAATATTTTACTTCTTGAAAACCATCTTAATCCCTTGAACTGCTTTGTTCGATCACAAGTAGACACTACAGAGCTGCTGTGTCCCTGACGTGCTACAGCAGGTGACAAAAGCAGGAGGAAGTGTGAACACAGCATTAGTCCCTCTGGATTTATTAATCCCCTGTCAGCCCGTGTGTTACCCCAGGCGCAGAGATGCACAGGGAGAATGTCGCATGCAAAAGGGCTTGAGTGCAAGGCCGAGGACAGCGCTGCCATCTCCTTTGCTCGCTCTCCGCCTGCCTTTATTGTGAAGTGCTTGACGGGCCCTTCTCCGTGCCCTCCAGCCCGCTGAGCCAACGGCAGGATGAGGGGACTGGCTGGCAGCCGAGGGAAGCGGACCCTCGGGAGGGAGGGTGGGCGATGCCCCAGAAGCAGCCTGGTGCCGGAGCCCAGCGCTGCTCCGCGGCACTGGGTCCTCCTCGGATCCTACCTGAGGCAGCCCTGAGGAGAGCATGGGTGACTGATACAAGCTCATACAGGAACAGGAAACAATCCCCTGGGCTATAAACTCCCTTCTTGTAGACAACGTGGCATACAACGGGCTGTATTTGGGGTACACACGTGCTCTTCATGCACACAGTCTGTGCCAGAGAAGCTCAGAGCTGGGCAGCCAGGGCTGGCTGCATCTTCCCAGTCAGTTCTGCAGATTCCTTGCTCCCTTCTCCGTACGGAGTTGTAAGCAAATTCCCTCCTCCTGCTTTATATTATTTCTAGATCCTTATCTTAATGATTGGTTTTAAACAGGGTTGTAGTTTACAACATGAAACAGCAAAATACTGCATACTTAACTTTCAGATGTGATTGGTGTATTTGGTGTAGAACCCAGGAAACACATATTCATAATCCCAGGAGACAGGTATCCACCACTACCCCCAAAAATACAGCCTGATTTCAAGAGGAGAGGGGAGGCGATTCCCCCAGTTGATACCAGTTTTACTTGTAGAAGTAGATAGGGCAGAGAAAAAATGACCGAAATATTTTTTGTCATAGCAAAATTCTGTAGGGGGAGCAGGGATTTTTTTGTTAAAGACTTACATTATTCAATCAGAAGGGACCACCTGGTGCAAGGTTCACACAGAAACTCCGCTTGCTTTAATCAGCTGAGAGCCAGGTACGAGTCCAGCCTTTGGCCAGAAGGGCCGATGCTGCCCTGCCGGCCCGCACAACAAGGACTGCGACAGGCGGTGACCAAGCTGCAGCTGCAAAGAGCTCTTGAGAACATAAATTTTTTTCTTGCCTGTTTAGTATTCCTCATTCTACTGCAAAGAAAGAACGAACGCAGGCTCTTAGGGGGAGCCCGTCTCCCTGCTACGTTTGCTGTCGTGACGATTTTAAGCTCCAAAGGGAATCGGTGGAGGTTGTACCGTTTTGTGGGATGATGGCTTGCAGTACAGACAGGCATGTCATATATCGTTTCCTTTGCTGAGACACAACAGCCTGTCTGTGCCGTGCAGTTGCCAGACTGTCACATATTTTCAAAAGAGACGCTTTCCTGTGCTTACTGGGAAAAGAAATATGAAAAGTTGTCGCTAATGAGCTAAAAATTGTGAGAGATAGGGACTTTGTGTAGGTGTAGATCTGAGCAGAGCATCACTTTGTCTTCCTCTCAATCTGATCCCAGAATGAATTCATTCGTTTCTATGGCTGATTCCAATAGGGATTTCTTGTTATAAGAAAATGAGACTACCCAGTGTCTTGCCTGATTCTTTCCTAGTTGCCCATGTTGTGCAAATGTAAAAAAAAATCCCACTGTTTTAATATATCTGGATTGTTTAGTGTAAGGAAGGTTGTTTTTCATTTCTGCTGAACACTGCTGCAGCCACGATTGCTGGTGTCCCGATCAACTTAGTCATTCATTTCACCTTTACGGTGAAGTGAGAGGGAAGAGGGAAAGAGCGAGTGCACATGAATCATTTGGTGAAATGTCCTGTAGGTTAATAGCTCATTTACCTTAAGTTATTCAAATTCCATTCAATTTATTTCTCAGCATAATGACAGGGTGGACCAACTTTGATAAAACCTCCCTAATATATAAACTGCATTTGTTGTTTTGTAGATAAATGTGTATCTGTGCACTGAAGCATTCTCTTATCCCCATGGAAGGCAGAACATTCATTAGTGTTCCCCTTGGAGCTTCCATCAAATGGACATGGTAGGAGCTAAGGGGGAATTTGTTTCCCCTTTCTGGCACAGGCAGTAGATCTGGTACCAAAATCTGCACATTCTCCAAAACCTGGAAAAACATAGGCCTTGAAAAGCCTCCAGAGATCCCTGCGTCTTATCGTTATCCCTGGGACCGCTGCTGTATTTCCTTACAGCCTGTCACTGGCACTCGCAACACCCAGGAGAGAGATTTGTTCTACAGCCAACAGAGGCTTCATGGAACAGAAACATCATGATATGTTTTTTACTAGTTCTGAGGAAGCACGGTGCCTGGCACATGTTATAAACCAGTGCCTCAGGCCTGCATGCCCTGCAGAGACCTCTGACCACAAGGGTGGCTCAGCCCCGTACCTGGCACAGTGATGGGAAGGCTTTCACAGAGACCACCTTCCCTCTGCTCCAACAACGTCATTGCTATCTGAGGAGCTCGGTGTGGTGAGAAATCCACCAGGACAAGACTAGGTGCGGCTTTTTTTTGCAACTGTAGTCTAAGCAATTTGCTTCTGAGATCTGAGAGCTTCCCATTCTGCTTTTTCTTTTGACAGTGCTGAAGCTATGCTTTTTTTGTACATGCTAAGCCTCTTCTTAGAGAGAAGACAGATCTCACAGTAGCACAGATTTTACCTTGCACATGAGGTTTGATTTGCTTCTCTGTGGTTACATCAGATGTGATTTGGTTTGGTGGATACTATTTTGGTGACTGTTCTTTTTTGGAACTGTGTAATCATATGGAGGCAGCTTTTGATCTGTTTAGTATATAATTAAGCTGCATCTATTGCTGTCTTTTTTTCTACAGAATGAGCGAGTAAATGAATGAATGAAAATGTGCTGGGAAAAAAAACTAACTATTTTTTCAGCTGAGTTATAAACCCTGAGGAAATGAGATGTAGAATTCAAGTGTTGATATTTCTATTCTATCAGAATTAATCTCCTCCTAAAATCTTAATGTACGGGATCCATACAAACAATCCAAGGAAAGATTCATTATTTAAAAATTGTTGTGGGACTTAGTGGCAAATACAGTAATTGCAGGGATATACTTTTGTAAGGCTGTTGGGTTGTATGTTTAATAAGTAGCTATTTAATTATACATTGTGCTGGGTTTTTTAAAATATACAATGTAATTACAAGGCTGCATATTAAAATTAATCTTTAAAATGAGGAACCCATCTTAAGTTTCCCAAAGTTATTTTACTGTATTATCTGCCAACTAAAATTCAGTAATCGCAATATTACTCTTTAACCAATAGTATAATCCAGTCTCAACGCTATGCATGAAATCCATGTGTATTTTAAAAATGGTATGTCTACATAATATATCCGTGCCTCCTACTGCTTAAGCAGAAGTAACTTTCTGGAACTCAAATGAATATATGTACACAGGCATAAAAAAAACTATGGAAGTAGGAAATCAGAATAATCTAAATCTTGTTCTTGGTCACCTTTTGCTTCTCATTCTGTGCTGTTCTTACGGCAGAAGCATGCTCTTGCAGGTGTCCAATTACTGTGCCCTGTAGACTGATTCATATGACTCATGCAGTGGTCTAAGAGACATCCACCCTATTGATGCAATTCCTCACATTTCTGCTAAAATTAAACAAGCACAGCTGCAGCTTGTCCTTTAAAGATTCTTAGACCTGGTCTCCATTCAGATTTTGTATGGATGCAACTACTTAAGTTGGGTTTGGGTTTTGTCTTGTATTTTTCTGAAACAGTTATCTTTTGACAGAAAAAGAAAAGGAAGAAAAAAAAGAAGTTTTAGCACGGAAAAGGAAAAGTTTCTATGTGAGAGAGAACTCTTGATGTGCAGTCTGTTTGCTGGCAGGGGAAAAAACAAACCAACAAACCAGTAGTCAAATACTTATAACTTTTCAGCAATAGTAGTACGGCACACAGTGCCCAATAACACAGGTAATGCTGGTACAAACTTCTAGTGTGGATCTTTGTATCAGTAGAGCTGATGTGTATACATCTTTCCTGATATAGTAATGTACTTGCATAGCCTTCCTGTACTGGAATATGCTGCGCTACCAGCCTAAAGCACCTAATAGATGTGTCTACACCCACACATAGAATTGTATGGCATGCTATACCAGTTCAGTTAAGTAGCTAAATAGTATCACCTGTGTTGCCAAATTTGCACTGGTAGTCCTGTTTAAGATACAGACAGAACTGCCGTTAGAGCCAAATCCTATTCTTGTTGTCACTAGAATAATTCTCCCTGGGGATTAATTAGAAGGACTATTATTTATTTTATAATTCTGGATGATGCATTGAGATTTCATACTGAATAGTGTTAATTCAAGTACTTGCAATCAAGGATCGCAATGCATTTTCATAATGTTTTCTTTTATTCTCATTGTTCAGAGAAGGTCCTGAGGCTGTCTTTCACCACCACCCTTCTTCATTTACCCCACAGTAACTCTTCCAAGGTAAGCTTTGGCTATGTAAAGAATACAAGATTACTCTTATCCTTGGTACCTTTTTCAATCCACAGCACAAGATAGAAGATGACTAGTTTCCCATGTGATCTAAACCACTAGCATTTACATTGGATTTTGTATTTCGTAGTTTCCCATTAGGGGAAAAGTGGCAAAGTTACGCTGCATGCTTGGCTTGTTGTCTGTCCTTGAAGTGGCAGATCTCTTAGAGAAGAGACCATCCCTTTGCTGAAGAATGATCTTTTCAATTCAGGCTTTCTTGGAATCATAGTTTGTTGCACTATTTTTACATTAATAGAAAAATTTCCAATATATAAGCATACATGATACATCATCCTTGTTTTTGACTCAGTGACACCAAAGAACAAATGCATTAGCTCGAATTCCTTATACTACCTTTCTCACAGCTCCTCATCTCCTATGCTGTGCAGGTAGTATTATTTTTAAAAACAGATGGGAACTCAGGAGGTAACTCTGATCTTTCACCTGTACTTTAGAAGAAAAACTGCATAGTGCTTATCTGGAAATCCCTGGTGATTTTTAATGGACACTGGTTTAGGAACACTGAGGGAAAGAAATATTCTAATTGGTTTTGTTTTTCAGCTGAAGAACAGTTTGTTTCTATGTTAAATGAAGTAGTGAAAACAAATAGTATGCCATCTGGCTAGCCTAGCTTGGTACTTTACCAGGAGGTTTTCAGATGTTCCCTCTGCCAGTTTACAACTTCTTAAGTCCTATATTACTAATGTACTTTCTTTACCCAATTGTTCCTTCCTGTCTAGGAATTATCTTATTCCTTGAACTGAATTAGAATTTAAAAAATCTGACTCTCTTTTGCAAAGATTTTCCCTGTCTGTTGTTGGAATTATTCATCCTTTAAATTATGAAATCTCTAGTGTTTCCAGCATTCGTAGTAAATCAGTTATGCAGAGGAATAGGCCTCCATGTTATCTGTGAAGCTGATATTCTCAGGGGACAGGATAACATTGAATAGTCTTAATACGTACCAGTGAGCTCTCATTCTTAGAACAGATTGTGACTGAAAGGAAGGGTTTAGCTGCTTTTCAAGTGCTTGGAAAGTTGTCATATGTTTTTCTTTAGATCACTTTTTTTCTGCTTCAGTTTCTCAAAGAATGAACATCCTGCAAAAAGATAAAAACGTTTAACGTAGTTGGGAAGGTAATGAGTACAGATGCAAATATTTCATTAAAACAAAATATATATTGCTGATTTGCAACTTTTAATATTGTTTTTACTTAGTATAAAACACAAACAGTTGTTCACAAGTGATTTTTGAAAAGAATTGTGAGTATATAAATGAAAACAGATTTGTGAAGAAGCATTCATATTACTATCCGGTTATTCTGTTTGTTATTTATTATTTATACTGAATGTGCACATACAGCTCTAATCATAGCTCGTAGATGTGGTTTCCTGAGCACGACGTAGACAGATAATAAAGAGAATTCCTTGTGCCAAACAGCTTACAGTCTAAATCCCCGTAATTTTACTCGCCATGCAATCAGGAAATAGAAACGCTATCATGGGAATTAACTGACCTGTCACACAGTACAAATAGCATAGTTATGTAAGACTGAATGGTTGGCAGATAGTTCTTAAAGTATATTCATATAAACAACTTATCAAATAATTTTGAATAATGCAGATAATTTGAAGGCACCTTCCCCAAGCTAAATTCATCAGATACTGAGCATTCGAGCTAGAGCTAGCAGACAGAAGTTTAAAAAAGGGGTATCTTTGAGCAGCTAAGAAGACAAGTAGGACACTTAAACACACTTTAAAAACACCAGGAAATTGGAAATCTGTGGGGAAAAATAAAAAAAAAGCAGTAAAGAGTTAATAGCAAATTGCAAAAAGCATCTCAAGAAACAAGGACTCCATCAAATATAGATGCAAGGTAAAAAAGAACAACAAAATAAATCATTGCCCTACTTAAAAAATAAAGATAGATTGGTTAGCAAGTAGCAGGGTGGATAAGTAGTTGCTTTGTCTGTTTTTACAGGGAAGGCAGATGGAGATCTGCTAAATCTGGGATTGTTTCCCCAGAGGCAGTAACAGGGAAGCTAGAAAATGTACAGGCATATAAGATATCTGGTTATAAAATGTCAAAATCCCTTAAAGGAACCGAAACTCAAGACATGCATACAGCTGTGAATTTTAAATTGAGTAAGGAAATCAATGACGTTTCAAAAGTCTTAAAAAAATACTTGATCCAGAAACAACTCTAAAGAACTTCTTTACTGGAAAAAGAAAACAAACAGGCAACAAGCAAGGAACTGCATGCCAGTGGGAAAAACTCTCAGAAAGTCTTTTGAAGCAATGTTGTGAGAAAATACCAGGAAAATCTCTGTTTGATTAGGGACAGGGACATGGATTCAGGCATGGAAGATCATACTTCAGTCATCACAGGGACTTTCTTCGCCATACTTTTTCCATGCATGAAAGTAAGTTGTTGTATTTTTAGTTGTGTTTTATTAAAACTCTGTTATCAGACATTAATTTTGAAGACCACAGAAATGGGTGGAAATGTTCAGGAAAAAAAAAGCAAACACCTCTCAAATTTTTTCTTCACATCTACATGGCAACAAGGCTATTACTGTCTTGGAACGGGTAGGGGGCAAAGCAAACACAGAAGGCTGCCCATATTCAGTTAAAATCAGAATATGAGTTTAGAGAGTCTGGGCCAATTACCCTGGGAAAGAAGACATGTTGAGGTAATCACTTAGAAACATCTCCCATTATAAGAAGAACTGGTACTTAATGGAGGGGAAATATTGAACTAACTCTACCTGTAGTCTCTCTTTCTACATCTGGTCTCACAATTTCTGAAGTCTTTTTACTGAAACATTTCTCACCACTAACATCAGATAGGTTACTGGGAAAGGCTGGTGAAAAGGCAGGTGAAAAGGATTATTGGAAACACTTGGGTTTATTTCCACAAAGGGAGACTTGTGGAATGTGCCTTGGAAGTATTTATTCTTGTTGCTCCTTGCATTATTGGCCTAATGGGATCACTAGAGAGGCAAATCCCCATTTGGAGCATTAGGACACTAATTTCATATTTTGAAAAAATATAAGAAAAAAAAGGCCTATATTCATATCTCAAATGCTCTGTGGTGCTTAGAGGCAGCTTATTTTTGAAATGGATGATAATAAAAAATTCTTGAGCCTTAATTCTCATAAAAAGTACAACAGTCAAGTAAAGGAAGACATCCTCAAAATAAGTAGTAGGCCTTTCATATATACAAAATTGATTAGTGTGGAGAACTCAGCAGTTGCCTTGTTTTCTGGAGGAAAGAGAAAAAGTTACTTAGATTGCTTGCATTATAGCTCTTACAGGGTGAATCACATCTGTGAGGGTTGCTTGAAGCTGATACAAAATGTCATCTGCCTTTAATATTACTGTGCAGTTTGACCAGAAATACTTCCCAGCTCTTGGGATTTCCCTAACTGATTTTGGGTTGCAGGCATCCCGAAGAGGTTTGCTTGCACACCTGCACTCTGCATGGATCTATTCCTTTCAGTGACAAACTTGCGTCACACTGTATCTATTCTTGATGACAGATGTTTTAAAAAAACAAAAACATCTAAGTTTATTTTGGTAGAGCAAAATTTAAAGTTCTGAATAAACTGAAGTGATAAAATGCGATTCTAATTCACACTCAGCATGTCTTCTTCCTACTCTACATATTCTTACTTTACTCAGGATAGGATCCCACCTCCCTTTCCTCCACCTGTTTTTATTCGTAAGTTGGTTTATGCAGCTTTTCAGTGGAAATACAGCAAGTAGCAGCCCCTCCTTTCTGTGAGGTTCCTCTGAGTTTACGGACCAGTTATCTCCTTATAAGCTCTCCTAGGTTAAATGGTTTTCCTGTTGCTCACGCCACTTTTACAGTTGTTTTGATATTCTTCAACTCCTAAGAAATACTAATTGTACAACAATTCTGTAATTGAATAACTTCTAGTGTGCTTTCAGCATTGGACAGAGATGAAATGTGACGCTGATAACAGACATCACAGAGCATTTAAAATTTTCTATCTTTCCCACCTGTACCATCTTCTAGAGCACAGCATTTGATAGGGAGCTGGCGTGAAGAATGGCAGGTTGCACAGTGGAAGACTTAACCGAAATGCTTTATAAAGATGTTTACAATTATGGGTTAAATGTTGCTGTGTCTGATGAGAACGGTTCTTTCAAAGACAGATGCAAGATATACTTTCACATAAGGTGTTCAAAACCATATACAATTACCTATCCACCATTACATCCCTCTGTAGGAGGTTGATGGTTAGCATTCACTGAAATGTCTTTTTTTTTTTCTTTTTAAAGTAATTCATGAGCCTACTGAACAGAAATGTATTCATTCTGAAAAATGTTATAGTATTCACAGGGGTTCTTAAACATTTTCATCTTAACAGCCAATATAGTGCATGGTCACTGTAGATCACCTTTCAATTTGAGATTGAATAACATCTCTATGGCAACTACAACAGCTGCTTATATAGAAAAATAATATTGTGTGAACATAATATTCTTAGTTCTTTACAATAGGACTTAACAGTTAGATATGAAGAGAAAATTGCTGACTTTTTTTCCAGTCCTGATAGATATTTTGAGATTTCTGAACATATTTTGGAGACTTGTTCTAGGTTACAGAAAGTTTGTCTTGAAAAGGGCTAAAAGATAGACAAAAGATAATCAAATATGAAAATGTTGGATATAGCTAATTTGCGATCATACATGGATGTTCCTTTTCAAGATAATCAATTTGGTGTCTGATTGACCCCAAATCCTGCCAGCCTGGGTCTTTTTTTTTTTTTTTGTGAGCTGAGTTACTGAAGGGGTTGTGTACATTCACAGTTCCTCTACCATTGGTCCAATGTTCCCAGTTTCAATAGTGGATTCGTCCCACTGTGTCGTCTATTCTGCCACTATAGATGCAGACAAACCCAGAAATTCTGGGAAAAATGTGTCCTGTTTTCAGCTTCTCTTTCTGTCTGTAGGAGAGGTCAGCAAATCTTTCAAAAACACTTATTGATGCTTTAGAGTTCAGATTTCTTCTGAGCAAGAAGTTTGTGGTAGGTAAAGCACCAGAAGAAGGGCTATATTCATGTTTTCACAGGATGATTAATTCAAGCTCTGAAAATTCCCTGTCCTGAATTATAAAAGAACTTATTGAACATAAAACTGTAAACAAGGTATGATGCAATTCTTAATGGTATTAAGTAGCACTGCTCTTCTCCAAAAGCTGAAATTAAAATACAGCAAGAAGTTTTTCTCCAATGTGAAATGTTCTTGTTTTCCTTTCTGCAGAGGAACAACAAATTAAGTACTGCAGGATTTCCCCCATTTGCGTCATGTTCCTCAGGAGGGATATTTGAATTATAAAAGCTGATACTACAAAAACGTTTATACTTAGGTTTTAATTGATTTTAATGTTTCTGTCATTTATAATATTATTTTTCTATTAAGTACACTTACAAAAATTGATGTTTTCTAGTGTAATGATTATATTTAAGATACGGTTTTGTACAGTTTACAAAACAGAACTTGCTAGTAGTGCTTACTGTTTCGCACCACTCACAGGTGGGCTGACAAAGCCAAAGGTGTGGGAGTCTCGCTAGCCGTTTGTTCAAATTCAGGAAACAAAGAGAAACCCCTGACGGCCAGAAACTGAAGGGGGGCAAGCAAAGCAGGAGGCACGGTGTTTCAGCTGGGGTCGGTTTTGAAAGCTGTTGCTTCTGGGACATGGCTGCGGTACTTCTGGCACGAGAAGTCCCAGAGGAATCGGAAAACACTGAGGTAACAGCGATCGGCCATCTCTGGGTTTGCCCAGGCAAAATACACGCGCTGTGCTTGAGGAGGCTGCTTCCAACAGCAGCCGGTTTCGTTCCCCCTCCCTGAGAGACTCCCGGGGCCCCCCTGCGCGGCGGGACCGGGGTGGCGGCCGCCCCCTCGCCGACGGGCGCTGCGGCAGCACCCCGGCCACGGGGCGGGCGGCGCGGTGGCAGCGCTCGCAACTTCGGGCGGTTCAGCCCTCAGCGGAGCCACCCAGACGCTGCGCCCGAACTCCCGGGCGGCGGCGGCGGCGGCGGCGGCGGCGGCGGGGACCGAGCCGGGGCCGCCCGCGGTGAGCCCGGCCGCAGCCCGCGGCGCTGCCAGAGGTCGCGCCTCACGGCAGGCGCGGGGACAGCGCTCCCCCTCAGCCGGGGAGGAGACGCGGCCACAGGTGCCAACGGCCTCCCCGCTGCCGCGCGAGCGCGCAGGCTCCGCCCCGCGGGCGAGCCCCCGGCCCGCGCGCCCCACCTGAGACCGCTGAGGCGGGGCGGTGGTGGCGGCGGGGACGGGGAGGGCCGTCGGGGCCAGCCGGACGCATGCGCCCGGACGGCGGCAGCGGGCGAGCCGCCGGGGTCCGGCGGAGTTGGGACGCGCTCGCCTCGGTCCGGGCGGAGCGGGGCTGCCGCGCCCGCCCGCCGGCACCGCGCTGCCTCCCGCCCTCTCGCCGGCAGCTGAGGTAAGGGGCGGGCGGCGTCCCGGAGCTCGGCAGGTGCCGGCGGGGACCTTGCTCAATGTCACGGTGCGGCGGAGGGCGGGGAGGAGTCGGGGCGAGCGCTCTGCGCGCCGGGGATGCCCAGCCCGGCCGCGGGGCGCGGGCAGAGCCGGAGCCCCCGGTCGAGCCCGCCTGCTCCGTGCCGCCGCCTGCTCCGTGCCGCCGGGCAAACTTTGCCAGCATGCGGAGCGGGGCGAGCGGCGGGGAGCGGAGCCGCAGGTAGCGGGCGGCGGTGGTGGTGCCGTTCCCCCGGGGTTTCCGCCTGTCCTGGCGGAGGGGGTTTATCGGCGTCTCTCGCAGCTGTGCGTTTGTTTCCAGGAAAGGTAAGGCGCGCCTCTAAATAGGTCAGGGTCTTCAGCAGTGCATGAGATTTGCGTAATAATTTTTCTTACCTCAGAAAGGTACGGGGCTTCTTTCCTGGGCTTCCAGGCTAGACGGAGCTCCCTTTTTCTTGCATACTGAGTGGCTTTTTTGAAAATACTGGCATGAGCGTAGCTCGGCTTTCTTGTTTTATAAATCACGACGACTTTGGGAAAGGTAAACTTCTTCGGCAAAGGAGGAATTAACCTACGTGGAGTCATCCCTGATGAGCTAATTACCCGTGTTAACTCTAAGTGCTTGGCTTCACAAGCTGCTTTTTCACAAGCCCGTGGACGGTGGTGCCATGCTTAAAATGTTAAACTTTAAGTCCTGGTGACACTATGTTTCAAAGCGTTTAAAGGTAGGTGCAAGGTTGTGTTTTCTGCGGGTACAGACACAAAATTTCCTTGTTTCAGAGGAATGTCAGAATATTCATGCATGTGTGGATGCTTATGTTTGTTTTCTGTTGACTTTTGACTCCTAAAAGAACTAGGGAACTCTCTTCATGGGTTTTAAATCTCCTGGGCACTAGGTCTTTATTGTTAAGCTCGAATAGAAAAGTCTGTAAATGGAGAAGTTAGAAAAGTATGGCACTGTGACCCCACCAAAGCTTAAATAAATCTTCAAAGTGAGTATCTAACTGCAGCTAACTACTGCTTATAGGAGGAGGGAGATGATAGTTTTATTTCCCATCCTCTTTGCTGCTACTTCAGTGATGTCTTTCACAAAGTATAAAAATGAGGTGCAAAACACGTCCTCTATTACTGTCAAGAACCTGTAAGTTTTCTTATCTGAATGAAATGTAATATGAAACAGTAGTGTAAAAACCTTAAGTCGATGAGGATGCGTCTGTGCGATTGCAATAGATGTAGACAGAAGCATTGCTACTGCAGGTCCATAATGAGAGGTAGTGGTAGGACACTGGTGAGACGCCCAGGCTGGTGAATGCAGGGAGGACGTGCTCTTCTGCCTCTCACGGCAGCGTCGTGCTCACCAGTGGATGCAGCTGGCCCCTGCCCTGTTACTTCAGTTCTGAAAAGGAGAAAAAAGTGTCTTTTTGCACAGTCCAGAGCTGACGCTAGACAGGTTTGAATGGGTTATGCTGCTTCTCCTTTTCCAAATAAGTAATCTTACTCCTCCTTCCAACTCACCAGGTCAGTAGACTGCTTGGAGGGCAGGACGAGGGACATAGTTTTTCTTCTTTCTTCTTCTTGGTTGTTAAGGTGTTCCTCCATGGCTGCAAACTTTTTTCTGGTGTTTGGTCTCCCCAGATGGGTTTTCTATACCTCACACCTTTTCCAATGAGCAGGGATTGATGTGGCTGGGTGAACCCCGAAAGCAGAAGAGAAACTGGGAGTTGTGAAATTAGTCACGTCACTAACTTCTTTTTCTGTTGTTTGATTAAATAATCTAAAAGGTAGTAACAAATTAGAAAGGAAACAATTGCCTTATGTGATATCTTCACTAAGACAGCAAGTTTCTGTGTTTTTCCCTGATGGAGAATGTAATGGATCCTTGGTTAAACTTAAAAGTATTAACAAAAACTGACTGGTATCAAGAGATTTTGCCATCTTGCCTCTTTCCGTGCTAGCGGGAGCTGTCCATTGCCCCTGTGCTTCGTCTGCACTGTGCACTCTCTCACCAGGGATGAATGTACTCGCACCAGCATGAATGTCTCTTAACCAACTGTTCTCAACTGTCTGCATCTTTTTTTTTTTTTTTTCCCCCTCTTTTGGACTTCTTCACCTAAGTTTTAATTGAGTCTTCCTACTACAGTACAGTTGCTCAGGGATAAGGCGGTATAAAAGCAGGAAAAAGCCTTGTAGAAGATAATCTTTTGGGGGAGTGTAGGCTTGTTAGTTAATTAGTTCTGCAAGTCCTTGGATTTCAAACAGCAATGAGGATTGCTGCATAAAACATAACAGATGCTTAAGCGTCGTTGCAGTCTTTGCTCTTCAGGTTATCACAAGGGACTGCAGTTTGAGAATATTTGCTCTAAGAGTTTGAGGAATTTATGAAACGAGGCACTAGTGTTATTTTAAAAATGAACATATGGTACAGCTGTGGTAGTCTCAAATCCTGAAACATTTGTCAGGCTGTGTTGGGATGTAACAGAGTATGGAACTGGAGTGCAAGGTTCTCCCTAGCGTACTGATATACGCTGCAAAGCTTCGGTCATCTGTAGTTAATGGGAAGAAAAGATGACTTTGCAGTCTGAATAGCTTGCTTTCTGAAATTCTGCTATCACTTTGTTATATGCTTTAAAACCATTGAAATTCCTTGAATGTCAACTCATAGCAGATAAATATTTTAGTCCTGTAACTTTTGCATTTCATTCAGAAAATTGTAGTAGTTAATGTATGTCACTCATCAAGATACAAGCGTGAGTATCTTACCAGATGTGATCCTGTATTATCTCTGATGCTGCGAAGGTGGAGGCAGATGTTAAATGCCATAATATCCCAGTTAAGAAAAGGGAAGTTTACCCAAATCCATAGACTGCATTAGCATCTTTTATCCTCAAGCTGATGAATGCACAGAGAGTTGAATGAATTACACTAACTTCACTCTCCTGTGTGACCATAATATCCCTCTTGCTGCATAGGTTGGTAAATTTTCACCAGATGCTCTGCTTGGCTAACTTTACAGATGCAGTTCAAATGTTGGTTGAAGGGCTGTTTTCTATTGTTATTTTGCCCACAAGTGCAAAATGTACAGGTTCTTTTCAAAGGTAAAATTTCTCTTTTTACGGAAGCTTCACAGAGCATGCATAATCATACTAGAGGAAGTTTATGGTTTTTATTATTTAACAAATGACAGTGTTTTTAAACCAAAACATCTGAAACCTTTTGAAAATTTGTGTCCTAAGGATTTTTAAAAATGTTTTTCATAAAATTAATCTGTTTTCTGATTTTACATAATCCACAGAGCACAGTGCAGTCATTTGATGTCGTTCTACGTTGTTGGAGAAAGTGCTGCAAAACAGTAGCTAGTATTCTAATACAATTACATTCAGTGGAAGCATATATTATTAAGTAAGCTTTGCTTAATTTATGGCATCAATAATATGTTGGTAAAAATAACAAAATACTTGGTAATTTGTTTTGGTAAAATGTGGCTTTTAACGACAGGAAGTCAGGGTCTTACTCTGTTTGCCAAAAAGAAAGCTTTTTTTCTTATGCCCTGCAATACATCATATTTCATGAAGTTGAGCTAATATTTCCAAGAGCGATGAATCATGCCCATTAACTTTCACAATTTTACTGTGTTTCCTTTCTAGATGAGTGTTCTCATCAGATCGTCTGCAATAATTCTTTTGAATCTCTCAAATGTAAAGCGTAGAATCTTAGCATGTATGTTGTACATTCTGCATGCAACTGTGATTTTTCTTATGTATGGGCTAAAGCTGACATCGCTTTCTATAAACATATTAATTGACATGTTAAAAATTCATTAGAGAACCTGAGCTGCCAAGGCTTGTAAAAATAGAAGCCTTGTAAACCAATCTAACTATATCAGTGCAGTTCCGGTCCTTCTCTTATCAATATTGGTACCTTACCAATTTGCTGCTGTTGAACTGCCAGATGGATCTTGTAATGGCAGGTGGTGCTAATACACATCTAGGCACATTAGAACTGTGCTGTTTACATTATTGATGATTATTTGGATATAAGCAAGTTTGGCTGTTATGAAAATATTTTTAATACTTCATTCCTCAGTGAAATTATCCAATAACACTTTTTTTTATTGACAACAATGTTTTTGGTGTTAAACATTTATAGTAAGGAATTTAAGGGGGGGGTTAGCTAAACATGAGTATGAGTAGAAGCTTTAGACACCTAAAGTGCTTTTTACCTCAAGTTATGTAACTAAATTCTTTTCAATTACATAGCCTTCTTTGTTTAAGTGTTTCATAGGTTTTAAAATGTTGTGTCTGCCTTGAACATAGAGACTGTATAAATAGGTTTCAGTTTACAGATAGGTGAAATACACTTTCTTCTGTGGCAGAATGCAGGATCTGCATAATTATGCATCTTGGTTCACGACTTTCTAGACCTTTTCCTGGTGATTTTGCTGCGTGAAAGGATGATGGGTTGTGATATCGGTAAAATGCTATGATTCTGGAATATACTGAACGGTGTTTCATTGCTCTTGGCTTTCTATTGGCAAATTGTTTGGTGTAGACGTGCCAGTGCGGAAAGTACGGTGGACTTGGGGCATACCTACAACTAAGTAATTCATTCTGTATGTGAGGTAGGGTAATCTTGTCTCCTACAGCTCACTGAATTGTACTGAAAGATGTTTCATGAAGTGTCTTCTTGCAAACAAACCACAAAGCTCAAAGCCTTCCTACTCTGTGATAATATGATGACATTCACCCCATTACTTGCATCTGTGTGGCAGGGAAGGCGATCCTTATAAGACTGTGTCTTGTGTATAAAGGAAGACTATGTAACTGCTTACTACAGGCACTGAAGAACAATTCTGTGCCTGACTGAAATGATAGGGTTAACATCAGGAGAGCAAAGTAAAGTAAACTGAGGTGAAGTTTGAATTATATTGTGACATTAAAACATACTTTTTTTTTTTTAATGTGCTATGGTATTTTTATGGTTTGTGAGGCTTTTGGTGCAGCATGGAAGCCAAAATGCTGCCATTGTACAACCGGTGGCTTCTCATGCCGAGTGGTTTATAATCGATTTACTTAATGGTGGCTGGTGTAGTGCTGATTCGCAGCAGAGGATGCCACCTACTGAATCTTTAACACTACTCAGCATTACTAAACTTGTAAGACCTAGTGAGTTTATAGCATAAGTGGTTATGGCTGTAGGCCACGTTGTTCTCCCTGTATATACTTGTGCAGGTACCAGAAAGTTAAACATATGGTAGGAGATTTTGTTTAACAGCTCATGCTGTTGAGTTTTAATTTGACACTTCTCAGTACATCCCATTTAAATACAGTAGACTATCAGGTCTCCTTAGTCCTAGTACAATTTGATACAATTTCAAAGATTAATTAGTTTAAGGACCAGTGATGTGTCAGGCAGCATTAGTACAGTATGCTTCAAAATGGGAGGAGAGGGGAAAAAAAGTATAATGTGATTTTTCTGTAACTTGGTTTACACTTCACAGTGTTTATTTGTCTCTCTCATAACTTTGAGCTTTAAAAATGAGCTTGTTTTCCTAAGCCAGGGGAAAAAAAATTTTGAGTATAGACTTGTTGTCAAGATGTTACCCAGAGAGGATGAGTTTGGGTCAGATATTAAGTAAAGTAAACACTCTCGAAGTTCTTGCTCTGCCCTGTGCAGCAAGACCTCCAAAGAAGGTATAGGAACCTCCTAATGGGGTTTTATAATGGAAATGCTAATACAAGCTAGCAGAGAAGTACCTAATCTCTATCTTTGCATGATTGCATATGACAAAAAAAAAATATTGCATAATCTTTCTTCCTTTGGCCACCTGCTAATAATTGGATGGTGAATCTCTGATTTGGAATTGCAAATCCATGTAAGTGCCTAGATGCACTTCATCTTTGTTTTAAAATGAGATTATTTAATACATGTTACTAATTAAGAGAACCCCTTATAAATCAGTGTCAAAGCTTTATGGAAAAAGATTCTGCCTTTGTCTGTTTCTGCAGTCTGTTATCTGCAATGCAGGTGCAGTCTGTGCCAGAAAGCTGCATGTTTGGTAGATTGTGGGGCCTGTGCATGGTCAATACCATGTTTGATGCTTAACTTGGTCCCTTGTTAATCAGAGAAACAAGAATACCCATATTATAAACATCAAACACCATTAAGACAACTTAAAAGTTGCAAAGTTAACTATTTGAAAATTAGAGAATGCCAGAAAGTGTTGTCTATGCAACCTTAACTGAGCCTGTTGGTGTGTATAATCACGAGCCATTTTTGCTTTTTTCTGTGGGACTCTCACCAGGGTTTGTGCACAGGATAGGTAAAGCTTGCTTACTGACAAGTGACTCTTCCTGGATCTCTTGGTGCATGGCTTGTCACTTGAACATTATTCTGAACATGTGAGCTTTGCACTGGTGCTCAGCCTATAGTAGCTGTGTGCTTCGCAAACAGTAAAAAAAAAAAAAAAAAAAATCTTTGCAACACTTCAATGATATAAACGAATGGCCTTCTCCCAACACAGCGGGGGAGCTTCAGCACAGAGAGAGGTCTTCAGCAATGTTAGATGCTCAGTTTGAGAGTCGTGAGGGTTGGTACGTCAACTCTTGGAACGATGTAGTGTGTGGTCACAGCAGAGCTTCTGTTGCCTTGAATTGCAGCATGAGCGTTCAGCATTTCTATAAACTAGAGCTCAGGGTTATCAAGTTAGGCTCCCAGAAAAGGCATGCACAATTAGTGATTGTGGAAGGATTGATTTAAGCAACTTACCTAGCATTACTAGCAGCTCTGTGGTAGAGCCCAGGCTACAGATAGATTCTGCACTGCAGCATTCAAGTGCCTTAACCTTGAGAAAATCTTTTTCTCTTGCAGTCTCTTGCTTTTCTTCCAACTTCTACAGCAAATGAGGTAGATTTTTTCAGGAGTTAGCTGTTCTTATGACTTATGTTGATTGTCTCGATTCATCTCCAGTCTGTGAGGAGAGGGAAAACATGATCTTGTAATTTAAAGAGCTTATTAGCTTTTTTTTTTTAAAGAAAGCTATACCATCTGTAAATTCTGTCCTAAGGAATTATGGTAAATCTTGAATTGTTCATCAGTGCTTTTCAAATGTTTAGATCCATAGCCTGGCTTCTGGAGCTTATGGAATGATTGAAGAAATGAACTTCATACTACTACGTGGAGCAGCATTAGAGGCTTGACATGCTTTGTCTGGGTTTCACTGATACTTGCTCAGATATCGTCAGATCCCAGTCTGGAGAACTTCAGCACATTCTTTTAGACAGGTGACATCAGAAGCAGCAGAACCTTATTATAGACACTTTTGGGCAGCCAAAATGGAGTTATGACACTCCTAGTCCCACAGGTGATATGAAAAATATGAAGTAGTCTAACATATGGGTAGGGGTGTTTGGTGCTATTGCCTTATTCTATATAGTATTAAACTGGTCAAAATTAATACGTGTTGTCTGGAAATGTATAAAATAAATTTTGAAGATGGAAATCACTCTTTTCTTAGAAGTATCTGAGACTGCTGTAGCTTTAGCTGTACTGATCAAGGTTTGAATAGGACTAAATCCACTGTACTCGGGACCCCTTCTCTACTGCAGACAGGTGACAGATGCTCTGGAGCAAGTGATATTCCTGCAAGGCTAGACAAGAGCCGCCTACACTGGCATTTCTTTCCCTTTCAAACAGGTTTGGGAAAACATTTCAAGTCAAATTCTGCTGTCTTTCCTTGGCATGTGGGTTAGTCTCACCAACTCAAGAATGCTACAAAAATAGCTTAAGAAACTGGACAATGGGGCTTTACAAACTTCAGCAAGCATCAAAGAAAGTTGCATTGATGATCAGTAATAACAAATGTTGACAGAGCTAATGTCAAAATTTGATTATATTGTCAACTTCATAATTTGGTTATATTGTCAACTATGTTGCAATGCCATATGTTAACTCTGTAAATTTGATGAGTCTCAATTGTCCCCTTCATAATTACAATGTATCATGTAACTCAAAGAGGATGGGGAGGAGAAAGTGAGAGGTAGACAAAACAGGAATGCTGCAATGCTTGTTTTTAACTCTTTCAGTAAATTTGCATTAGCCAATATTTCTGCATATAACTTGGTGGCAGTTTGTTGTTGCAGTTTAAAAGAGCTGGAAAAACCTCTGCCCTTGAAGGAACCCCATGGATGTCTTACACATTATTTGTAGCTCTCAGAAGCTTTTCACCTTTCTTCCTTAACTGTAAATTAGAATATTGATCAAGCTTCTGTATAGCAGTTTTGTAAGAAAGGATTTGAATTTTCTTTTCCATCTGTAAAGTGGACATCTAGATCTTGAGCAAGGATATGAAAACTTCCTTCTTGTTCAGAGGAAAAGATTTATAGTAATCTGATTTGGCGAAGGTTGTTTGGGTTTTTTTTGGTTTTTTTTTTTTTTTTTTTTTTTAAAAAAAAGCACATGCTAGTGTTAAACCCAGATGAGACGACACAGAAGGGCTGCAAGGAGCCTGTGGCTGTCAGGAGCGTGTGGGGTTTGTAATCTCTACATGCAGCACAGTGGCTGCTTCCTGCCTCACGTGCTGTACGTAGTTGATCAGAGGGTTATTTTACCATGTGCTTGTGATAACTATGGGAACTGTCATGGGGAGTTAGGAGTCAACAGCATGTTTCATGCTGAGCGTGGGGGTCTTTGTATAAATGTGTATAAACGTGTTTAATATTAATGTGATGTTTTGCATGGAGTGGCTCTTGTTTTTACAGAGCTGGAGATCATATTTTGTGTGACACTGCATCAAAGTTTTGAATGTTTCTGATTATGCATTTTTGACTATATATATATATCTATATACACACACACACACATTTTTGAATCCGTTCCTGTCATTTATTGTTATGTTGCTGCTGTTATGCTGCTTCTTCCCTCTTATGAGAACCCTCAAATTCCTTTCATATCAATGACTTGTTGCAAAAACCAGATGTATTTTAAAATCACTTCTAAGGTTGAAGTAGCTGGCATTGGGCCACGAAAAGTATTTTGTTGTTTAAAAGGATCATTTCAGCTTGCATTTCTGAATGGGCTAGTTTTCAAAAATGAGCATTAGTGGTTTCTTAAGCATTGTCAGTGTCTCTCTAGAATGTCTGTTACTAGGATTTGTATTTTATGTTTTTTCCAAAAAGCCATAGGCAGAACTGAATTCACTTATCGGAGTACTGCCAAATGCTTCTTAGAGTTAGTAGGATAGCATGAAGATGAAAAACTTCCTCAAGATTGCTTGGGATCTTTCAGGTTCGAAGGTCACGGGAGAGCGAGCTGTGGGTTCGTGGGCTGACTGCAGGCATCCCTGCCTGGCCCCTGCCGCTTGCCTCTGCTGCTCCTGGTCATCCTCCACACCGGCCTCTTTGTTGTCCCCTCAGGCAGCTTAATGCCTTGGTCTTTGGCCTTCAGTAGTTGTATTTCTTCGCTTTTCTAATTTCTTAACCCCTGCGTTGGCTTGGTGAGCTTAGTATTTGACCTAGTTGTGTATCTGATCCATATCCCCCTTCCTGATTGCAGCCTAACTCTACAAGTTGCAACAGTGGCCAGCAAATCACTAGGATACTTGGGTATCCCAAGTAAAATGTGAATCTTCAGATGGATGCTACCTCATTTTTAATAAAAATGTTTTTGAACCCCTTTTCCAGTCAGTCAAGCTTGAAAGAAAAGTATTTTTAAGAAATTTCACATACCTTTTTTTTGCCTTCAGTAGAATAAAAGAAGAATGCTCTTTATTTTTAAAACTTAGTTGTCAAACCTGTGTATACATTCAGAGTGGAAAAACATTTGTTCTTCCTTGTTTTAAGGTATTTGGTGAGAAACCAAAGTTACGAAAATGGGGTATAAGACTGCCATATAAGCACTTGACTATTCTTTGCAGTTATACGTTATTGAGACTGATGAATATGTATATTTTAAAAGATGAATATGTATATTTTAAAATGTCTATAGTTAATAATTACACTCAGATTAATTTTCTTGCATTTGATGAATTGCCTTAGTAGCTACAATTATTAGGTCACTAAAAAAAGGTGAAGGAATAAAAATAAAACATATATCCATGTCTTTATAAAAATCCTTTAGAGAAAAAGCTCGTGGAGTTAGAGGCTCATCCTCATGCTGTATTTTTATATGGCCTTGGTATAACGGGTTTCTCACCCACTAACAGATGCTCTAGGTGTCACAGTAATATTATGCATACTTAAACGCCCTCTTGGGTTGTTATATATATACATATATATATTTTGGTTAACATGTCTGCATCAGATTTAGCCCTAACCCTTCAAAGAAGATCTTTTACCACATAATTGCATTGACTGAGAAATCTGGTATCAGGAAATATTGTTTTTTCTCAAGTAAGCCATACTTTATTGGCAAAGGAATCCTGTAAATAGCCTGAAGTGCTCACACTTAAGTTTAACTGCTGGATTTAGGTACATTTGATTAATGCTTTGCCTTGGTGCATGTAGAGATATCTTGGGTTGTGAATTTCTGTCTTCAGAAGCATAGGAGTTTGCTCTAATTGGAAAAAAAATTGACTAAGTCCAAAGACTGTATACACGACTGCACTGCAACACGTGTGCAAGGCAGTTAAGTCTGTTATTAGAAAAGAAAAATTTCTGACTCAGGGTTTCATGGGACTTCTATGCTGGGAAATTAAATATTGATGTCTTTCAGATAGCAATGCCCACGTCTTAAAAGAAAATACCTATCTGCTTGCAACGTCTTTTAATATTTGACAATATTTTATACAAAATATGGCTGATTTTAGAGCTCTGATATGCAACAATGCAAAATTATATGCTTAGCTGACCCTTTAATTAGCTCTTATTCTGTCTCACATGATTTATAGCTCCATGACTCCTATGTAAAAAATGATATATGACTTAATGAAGTGGAAAGCTAGAATGGGTTCATGTCTCTAGTTGTTTAATTGTTTCCCCTAGCTAGGTGACTGGTGTGCTGGAGGAGAAGAAAGCAGCTGTAAGCTTCTTCTCATTTATTATGGCAAGGATGTAAAAGTCCGTGTTGCTGTGACTTATGGTTATTTGCTTCCTTGTCACATATACAATTCATTGGAGCAAGGAGGGAACATGGCTCTTCCATAAAGCAAAAAAATAGCAGGTAAGAATAGAAATGCAGATGTAATTGTTCTTGCTCAAACTTAGTTTAATGCAGCTATTTCACATATTCGGAATCTAGCTCTAACTTTTTCTTGATACTGGAGAAATAGTATTCCAGCATGATTTAATTCCAATAATGGTGTGGAAAACCCTTAGCAGGCCAACTGTTTTTGTAAGCTAAGGGGTTTTAGGGAGGGTTTTTTCAAATGGCTACTTTGACTACTTAAGTAACTTTTTTGAAGAAAGAGATAATTGTTTGCTGTGTTACTCTTACACCTGAAGTTTCTCTAGCTATGTTTCTGTTAAGTTTCAGAATATTTGGCTTTACATCTTTGATATGGTGGTTCTTACATTCTTAACTACAATACTGTAAACACAAATTAATTAATTCTGGATTCTTAATAGTTTAAGTGGTCTAAGTGTGTCTTCTGGAGTGGGGAGGGGAAAAAAAATCAGGGATATCACAGAAATTAACTGACTTCAGCCTTGTTTTGATCTCCAGAAATCATTTGGTTTTGGTCTGGAGCAGCTGCTTTCAGTAGTTGCTGGGGGGGGAGCCATCTGAAATACAGGAGTGGAATGAGAGGTCCTTTTTATCTTGCTGTGCAGCTGCATACTTTAGGTTCAAGAATTATCACCTTCTGCCAAGAGGTGCAGTGACATTACAGGTATGCCTGTTTCTAGCATTTGTGTGGGACACAAACACACACGTATTTAATTCTGAATCTGTTGTGATCTATAGGCGTTTCCTACATATTCCAGGAAGTGTGCATTCCTTATTTAGTCTGTAGTCCTATCTCCATGGAGCCACAAAGGCTAGAGCCTTTGCTGGCTCGCATCTGAGAGTTGTGGTCTGTCCTGAGAGATCTGTAGGTCCATCCTTTTTCTTTTTTTTTCTTTTTTTCTCTCTTGTGAAGTTTGGACTTACTGCTATTAATCTTCAAAGAACTGTGTAGTACCTTTGGAGTTTATATGATACCGTATACATGAACTGCTGAGTTTGTAAGTGAAGGCTGTTACCTACTCCCATGATGGGAGATAGTTTCTGACATATATTTTGGGGTTCACAGAGGGTGATGTTTTGCTGTTGCTAGGTGTTCATTCATTAATTAAGTATTTAAGGATCTGTAGAATTTACAAGTTCTTCCTTCAAATTTCTGATCACTTTCTCATATTCATAAATATTTGCACAGTGTTTGTGGACTTCACAATCTCTTTTGGAACCAGCAGTCTTTGGGACAGCTGGTCCAGGAATTTTTAGGTATCTGGGAAAAAAAACCAACACTCCCCCTCTTCCAAGTGTCCTCCAAGCACTGGCAGTGGGTCTTAATTGGGCAATTAGGCTGTGCAGGTCATTGTTGTATTTGTATCTTCAGCTTCTGGGCATTGGACTCTGGTCATTCTTTTAAATGCCAGTAGAAGAGAAACTGTGACTTGCCATTTTACAATTGCAGTTTGTGCTTACTTCATGATTGCAGTTAAGATAACAGAAATACAGTATTCAAGGAACTATGCAACCTTCTGAGGTTGTGGCAGAGCTTGAGAAATTAGTGAAAAGCAAAGATTACTGCTCTTGGAAAGGTAGATCAGTCCTCTTAAACTCTATATTTGGTGATACGTTAGCTTGTAATTCCAGAAGTGAATTATAGAAGCTTTCCCAGCACTTCTGAGATTGTTGCAACTTCTGAGAAATCTCAAACAAGCTGTAATTTCTGCTAGACCTTTCAAGGAGGCTGTTTTGTAATATGTAATAGGGATCTTGCTCAAAGTACAAGGAACATCAAAAGAGCCATTTCCAGAGTAGAGTAAGGAGCATACATGCCATTCACCGAATAATCCTGGAAGTACTCGCTGCCGGAATGGCAAATTTCATAGTGCAATCCCCCTCGTGCCCTGTGTGCTGCTATATGAGATGATCTGCCTCACTCCTTTCGAATCTGGATGGAGGCTTTTAAAGGTTTATGTGTCAGGCTTGTGTCTCAGTTGTAAAAGAGAATTTTGGCAATGGTGGTGGCTCCTGATTCTCTGTGTGTGTGTTAGCTCGCTCATGGCTATGAGGTAGGCTGAGGTCACCTACTGAGAGTGGCTCTGCATGTGAAAGAGGATAGCATAAGAAAATGGATTTTCTCTTTCTAGTTTAGGTCATCTACTAGGAAAGAGTTTTAGTTGATGCAAAATATAAGCACCTATGCTGAGGTATTGTAAGTAAACATGTTTAGATTTGCATAATGTAATAGCATACAGATGCTATTAAGATTATCCAGCATCTTAATTTTTCTTTGGGAATGTTTTATCTAATTCTGAGTAGGCTCATCCTGGCTTAACTTGGGTCAGTTATATTTTTGGATCAGTTATATTTTACAAGGTGATATGTTTTGTATGGAGTTGAAATTTTAGTTCCACATTTTTCTAGCTAAGTAATATATATGTTGGTGAATATGTGAATATAATACGGCAACACTGATAATATCTTTATGTACGAAGGTGTTTGCATACTTGCTCTCACCATGAGGTTATTACTTAACTATTCAATTGTTCTTGTTCCCGACTCCGACGTTTTTTGAGGTACAGATACATTGCTGTACCTGGCTCCAATTGTGCAAATATATTTGTATCTGTGGGTCCCTCCTTTTCTAGGGAGACTGTTGCATGCTGACTGATCCACCTGTGCAGAAGCATTTGTGAGATCAGAGCCTAAGCGTATTACTGTTAAATGTAATTAGAAGTTAGACTTGCACTGTAGTGCAATTTCTTCCAAGTGTCACCCAAGATTAGCTGAAGAACAGGAATGATTGAGGATGCTTTAACTGATGAACCCATGGAAAACCATTCTGAAGAGGTGGACTTTTTAAATTGAGAACTGGGGACTGTGGGCCATTACCATGTGTAACTCCTTGCTGAACAAGGAGTTTTGAAATGTTCCTCCTTGCTCAGTCTACTTTTAAAGAATAAATATCTTTTCCTGTGAAATAATTTGATCAAAAAGTAGTATCTAAGTATTAGTATATTGATTATTTGCTGCTGATTTTGTATATCTGAGTGGTGGTGTTTGCTGATAAATCTTTCTTCTTTGTCTATGTAAGAAATTTGGAATGAGTATCTAAAAGGCAGGGTCACTATGATCAAATCAAATATTTCCCAACTTGAATGAAATATTCTATTAAAATGGCAAACAGTGGATGCTGTACTGGCACTGTTTAGGCTTGCTATGTTTTAGGAACCTTGGGATTAGTGTTTATCTGTCCCATAAAGGACACAAATCATTTAGATTAGAAGTAATCTGATTGTATTGAAGTACAAATTATAGCACAAAGGCCATTCAAGTGGGTTAAGTGACCAGGGTTGGTAAACACCATATGACTGCTGATTGGTCGATGAAAGAGTATTAACTGAAAGATAATGATGGATTTTAATCCAAATCTCTAAAGCGCAACAGCTGTAGTTCCCAAATGAGTTCACTCTCCGACTGAGTTTTAGGACACCGATTTATTTGTACCCAACTATTTCTCTTGCACAAGAATTAATTTGAAATATAATTCAGTATTCCTATGTAGAATATAGCTATTGCATACAGCTTTCTTTGATTAGATTTCTGTTCTACTTTCAGTAAATGAAAGCAAATGAAAATCACTATGATTTTTATGCACATTGGAGAAATTGCAGTGTTTTTATTTCAGTGTTCTGCAGTATGCTAGAGTAAATTGTTAGTGTGATTTGGTTTAGGAAAATCAGCTGATGTTCTTCCTTCTTCAGGTGTTTTTATCAACAGAGTATGAAGTCTAGTTAAGTATTAAAAAAAAAAAAGGGCAAACTGAATAACTGGTATTCCATATGAACTTGTTTCCAGAATGCTTACTGATATTAATGCCTAAGAATGGCAAGTAAATGCTTATCACTGATAAGACATTACATGAATTTGTGTAGCGTGCTTTATTTCAGAGGGTCTATATGTATCTTAAAAATGGGAATTTGATCACATAACAATGAATTTATGATATCCTGAGAGTGAGAAGTGGCAGCTGTTTAGAAGTACAATGTAACATTGTTTAGGATGTGTAATGAAAAATTTAGGCAGGCTGTATTTATTAATACAGACCTCAGTGTTGGAACTATACTCTTTTTTTTTTTTGGTGGTTGTTGCAATAAGAACTTTGAAAAGTTTCAGGTTCTCTCTTAAATTTTCCCCCCCAAATTTGTGCTTACCCTGAAATATGCATGTTCATTAAAGGATTCAGATGAATGACTGAAAAAGGAAAGTAATTTAACTGTGTGGTTCCCTGGTCCATCTGTCTATTTGGTTTGGGAAGGTCAACAAGAGAACAGATGAAGTTGTCCTTAAATTATTGTTTACAGTCCAAGCAGTCAGATACAGGAAAAAGAGTTAAGGTCCCTTAAAATGGTACTGTTTTATCTTATCTGTCTTTGTATCTAGAAAATGTGCATGATTAAACCATTCCTCTATTGTTTTTCAGGATTTATTCAGATAATCTAGATAAGATATGCCCTCGTGGCAGGAGCAGGCATTAGATCAGCCTGTGTACTGTACCTACAGTTTGTTTTGAGAGCAAAAATGGAGTCATTAGTACCTAAGTCATGTTTTGTCTTTTTGATGTAGACACACCTAATGCTATAGCAAGTGTAAGTAGGTATGGATCTTGTCCTTTGGATTTACAGTATAATTCAAAATGCAGTTAGGAAAACTTTACCTGGTACAGAAGTTACTGGTGAACACTTTTGCGGAACTGGGAGAATGTTGTTCAGTGCATGTTGAAAGGAGACTTTGAATGCAGTTATGGTAGAGCAGTCTGAAATGCCTTTAGAAAATCATGACAAAAAAACTTGTGACCTACCTCTACTTGGTTTTGGAGCCTGTGAAGTCTCTTATTTTAATTTGTTTTCTTATAAATGTAATAGGTACTGCTTAGTTATTGAAATGCAAGCATTTTCTCACTGAGAAGCTGGATAAAACAGACTTCCAATAAGTGGTAACTATACTGCAGGTGCTATCTTGAGAGTTAAAACTATTTGAGTATTGGCTTGTGCATTTAGGTAACAGGATGTCTGGTTTTTTACTACTACTTCATGGAAAGGGTAAAGCGAGAGAATCTGACAAGGTGTCCATATATGTTTTATATATATATATGTGTGTGTGTGCGTATATGCTTGGCCCAGCAGTAGCAATGGAAAATATAATGCTGTCACATGTCATGCTTGCTCAAGGAGTTGTGCAAGAACTTTGGTCTGCCCAAAGTTAGGATAGGATAGGAGACAGGATAGAGTAACCAGTTACACTTTGTTTCTTGTGTTGAAAGACTAAACGTGTTTTACAGCTTTCGATGTTTTGAATGTGTTTAATCCGTAGGTGATTAGCTGTGTGAATTTTTCGGTCATTGGAGTTTATGAAGCTGGGCAAATCCAAAGGGGGACATGAGATTGCTCGCCTTCTTTGTACGCTCCAGTTACCTTTAGGAATTTTTGCAGTGTGAGGAATGTAAGACTGGGCCACAACTATGCAATGAGAAGCTCAATAAAATGAAAATGGTGACTGTCCCATGACTTTCTCCTGAGAATTTGTCATGATCCAATGTGAACCTTGAATATCTTTACAGGTCAAGAGCTCCAGGTTGATCAATACCAGGGTATTGTTGTACTGTGGCTGAAGGTTCTGCTATAGCATCTGTAGTTGCACTGAGTTATAGAGTTAGCCCTTAAGATGCTTCTTTCTCCCTATTGTCTATTTTTTGTTTTGTTTTGGGTTTTTTGCTTATTTTTAGAAGAGATTTTTCATGTATCAAAGGGGGAGAGTGGGGGTTAGGATACAGCCCCATTTCCTGAAAATTATTTGTTCATCATATCTAGCGCAGCTACAGCTGCCACCTGAGCCATGCCCCAGTTCAAAACATGAGCAGGATTGAGGAGACTTTTGCAGCATCAGCCTAGTTCACGAAGGGTCTCTCAATTAAAGACCTTGTTGGTTAAAAGTGTTTGGAAACCAAAGCTGCTACCTCACTTAACTTCTCAGTGTCAATTTTGATTCCTGCTCTAAATCTGGGGAAAAGTCTTTAAATGTTTAACACAAACAAACAAAAAACCCTTTGAAAGTTGCTTCTGTAAGATTTAGAGTTCTTAAGTTTTCAATTTTTCCATTTGCAATGCTTGTTTGACAGTGCTGAAACAGGTGCTCATGATGCTATTTAATGACTATGCCATTTCTGAAAATAACATTTTGACTAAATTGATTATTTTGTAGAAAAAACTTTGGCTACAAAACAGGATTTTCCAAGGGGAAGTAGAAAATGTAATTGGAAAATTCGCAGCTGTATATATTTGGAAATTTCTTCTGGAAGCTAAGTTCTTAATATTAATTCCTTTGCAAGGATATCTTGTGGGATCTCTGAACTCTAGTTCCTTTCACATGTGGTTTCCTGTGGCAGATGACAGTCTGTTTCTGCTGACGGTTGAACTGAGCTTTCTTTGTTCATGTCTTAGCTAAGGACTGATAAATATTTAAAAACAATAAAGTGGCATTTAATTGACAGTTTGGGCTACTGATTGAATTGGCCATTTAGCATAAACTGAATGAATTACAATAGCTGAGAACTCTCACTGATACTTTCCAGTTATTTAATTGCTATACCTAATGAAACATGATTAAACAAATAAAAATTGATTTGTATATTGTTTATAAGTATTTTGTGCAGTGAACTAGTGATGCCTAATATTCCTGCTTTTTAGGGATAAGGAAGCATTAACATCGCAATTGCAAAACTGATGAGTCCCCATCTGGAGTTCAGGGAACTGGTTTGATTACTGCTCATGATGAGTTCAGACTGAGATGGGTGCAGAGAAGCATTCTGGTCGGAGAAAAGGAGAGCCTGTTTTTTTTATGGTGAGACTTCCTTAGTCTTGGAAAATAAAGGCTAAGGGAAGGAGGAGGTTGTGGGAACATGGGGGAAGAGGAAACACCTGCCTTCTCATGCATTTATGGACTGCACACACCAGGGAAAGAGAAACTTTAAACCAACAGCCAGCATTGGCCCAGAACAAGTGGCTGGAAATCACCCTGGAAAACCTTGTAGGGCCAAATACAGGTCTGATTGTTGGGACTTTGTCCTGGCCGAGGTATGCAAGGACTGAATTTGAAGGTTTGTTTTTTTGTGGTGTGTGTGTGTTTTTTTTTTTTTTTTTTTTAAGTCTTGTGTTTCTTACAGTGATAAAGCATAGCAGCAGTACAGGACTTGATCAAGTGCATGGCTGAGAGAACATCAATGCTCCTGCCTAGCTGCCAGAAATATTGTCAGCTCTGAACATTCAAACATCTTGTTAGGTCCTAGAAGAAAATTGAAATTGGTTTCTCTTTAATTCCCTTCAAGTTTTTGAGCCTTTAGGGTTCATATTTTCAGTCATCTCTGCAAGGATTAGAGGGATATTTAAAAAGCTAGAGTTCCTAGGGATTTTTATGACTGCATGAGCCAGGCTTAAGAAAAATGTCTAATACTGCAAGATATAATTCTGAGAGCTAGCAGCCCTGAACTGATGAGTGGAGTGTCATAAGCAAGAGAGGCATCAGATTGATAAATTAGTTTTTCTTCAGCGAACCTTTCCAAATGTTTGATGTTTCAAAATGTCATGTTTGTGATGTCAGCACAGGAGGCATATTCAATCCACTGGATCTTTTAAGGCAATAAGTGTGTTTAAAACTGTCTTTTAGCAGAAATTGTATTCAGTTATCAGCTATTCAGCAAAGTATAACTTGAGCACAAGTCAACTAGGTAAGCTAGTGTGAGAGAGCATGGTCTTCGTTAATCAGGGGACCTATTAGAGGAATTGTTTATCACAAGGAGGTTTTGCATTATGAAGTCAATTGGGACATTGCAAAAAGAATATTTTTTTATTTCTTAATTAATAAAATGTTTAGGGTGTTGAAAAACTACCAAATGTCTCCAAGGAGTGTGACAGCTTGGACAAGGGAGAGCGATCTACTGAAATAAGGTATAAAAGTCAGCTTTACTGCAATCTTAAAGTTGCAAAAGGCTTTGAAAAGTGAATGTCCAGAGCGAAATATCTCATGAGAGTAAAATGGGCTTCTGAAGGATAACTTCAGCTGTAAATGCTAAAGTAAAAGCTGTTTGTTGTGCACCTCAGCATTTTCAAGTGCAAAAAATACATATTCTCCTCACACTTCCATCTTTCTGGAGGTTATATTTATTCAGAGGAGATTAACGGCCAATTTTCAGTGTGACTGCCTTCATCAGAAGTTTATCCCTTCACAAATGACGTTTTTACTTTTTATGGGAGCAGTATGCATGAATTTCTGTGAAGACTTCAGATTCATAGGTGGAAAAATGTTTATATCCCTAAGGAAATGCCAGAATTGTATTCTGTGCAGGATGGCAGTATAAGACTAACTGTGACTTGTGTAATTTTGTCAGATCTTTTTGTGTTAAATAACTTTGTGGTATTGAGTTTTAATTACATTTATGATTACATGGGCATTTAATGAAGCCATGTGTTCTGCAGATAGCTGCAGTAGGATGCATAGATTCGTATTTGTGGCCTCTGCAGTAGAGGAAGCAGTCTGGGATGATTTAAAGAAACTGATAGTTGTACTAACACTCATTTAAAGGAGAGTAAGGAAACTTTTTGTTAGGGAACATGGAGAAACTCTACCTAGTGCCCCTCATTGCCTCTGGTTGCTTGTGTGGGGGGAGAGGATTGACAAACCCTTCTCTTTGCATGTACTTTTCCAGATTTTCTTTCTTTAGGTGGCCTCTACTTTTTCTTAAGAGCTAAGCTGTCATTTGGAGGTGACTGTTTGGTGTATTCTGTTCTTCTGCCCTGCCTGTGCCCCACATGGTATGCATGCTGGAGGAGGTGACGCACTCGTGCTGGCTGGAGGCGTCTTCCTTCAGCATCCGCTGCTGGGCTTCCAGGAGGATCTCTGCTGACGCAGCTGTGTTGGCGTGGGCTGTAGCACCAGGAGCTCTTGCAGTGTTGGGCCCCCGCAGAGACCTTTGCAACCCCTCTCTCTCGTTACTGTGCAGTACAGACCTTTATGATCTCTCTCTCCTTTGTGTCCTCTTTTTCTGATGTAAATGATTTAAAGGCAATTTGGCTGTGTTTTGAAATTCTACTTCCTAAGGGGTGAGCTTAAGCAATACTTCTTTTTCATCTGTGAAGATAGTGATGTAACCTTTACACTTGTGCAAGGGTTAATTCCCTGCATCAGTGAAAGGTTTTCACGTACCTGGTGATTTAGAAATGTTTGGAAAAATGCACTGGTGGATGTGTTTTTCTATTTTCTCTGCTTGTTTTAGATGTCTATCAATGTACAAAAAGAGATTTAATTAGAAGATTTAAGAAGAATGTATAGAATTATTTTATGTAGTTTGAGTGCTTAATGGCCCCAGATTGGGGAAATTGCTGTATTCTCTGTTAATCATCTATAAATGGATATGACAGATGAAGCGAGTAAGAGGAAGTTTATGTGGTTTGTGAGGCAGGCAGAAGATGTCACGCTAGTTCTGCTTTTTAATTGACTTTTCTTTCCTCTATGTGTATATAGTATGACAGCACATGAGCAAGAGGATGAGAAGAATCTACGGAGATATGGGGGTAGGAAAAGAGCTGGGGCTAGGCAAGAAATCATAAGATGGAGAACAGCTGTCAAAATGATAGCAGTAGAGAGATGCAAGGAAAGGAGGCAGAAAAAACATCCTGTCAGCAAGAAAGAAAATTTTAAAAATTTTTCTAAAATTCTTCAGGCCAAAGAAACCTGTAAGTTCTGCAGAATGCCATCTTGCTTCTTGGTCTCAGGTTCCCTGTGTTTCCCTCTGAGCTCGTGGGCTGTATGTGCCTTTTGCCACTGATCACAGTGAGAATCCTTTGCTGCTCTCAGGGTGTTAGAGGTGGGCCCAGCAGCACATTGTAATGTGTTCTTGATTTACTGCATGTCTGTTACAGTGCAACTTACCCTTCTTTTACTGGGCGTTTCGAGAGCTATAGCCTCCTGACCTGTCTGATCTAAAATAAACTTAAAGTAACCTAGTAGGTCTCAAAAAGTGTTATGAACTTGACAGCAGATGGCACATGCTTTTTGTTTAGCCCTGCGTATACTATCTTGGTGGGTGGTAACTGCCTTAGGACAAAATCAGCATCCCACCAGTCACCATCTGGGATGGCAGATGATATGTGGGACTGTCATGAATAAGCATTCTGATGTTTGTAAATGTCCGAAGGAAGACACTGCTTGTTAGCACAGCAGTTGGTATGCAGTCAACACTGCGAGAAGCTCACTTTATGCAGTAATCAGCAAAAGCTGAATTGTGTGCCTTGGGTCCATCTCTGTAATATGGGTGGGTGTAAGGTGATTCTTCCATAGTTTGTTCTTTTGATGGTGAACTTGAATAGCCCTTATTTTGGCAGACCTTTAATCTTCGTTGGTGCTTTTGTGATAAAAATAATTCTTCTGTTTCTTAGGTACTGTGCCAGAGGTGATGTTCAGATACCTCAGATCATACCTGATGCCAATAATGAGCACAAATGCATGCTATAAAATGTGCCCTTGCTTTGACGGTGTAATCTGAGTTGATGGGTGAAGGGAGGGGAAGATTTGGATACAAAGGTGTAAAATGACTTGCAGAAAAACATACCATAGTTTTGTTGCAGATGCAGGAGTGGAAATGCACATCTCCTGGCCCTCGTCTACTCCCATTTTCCCTTCTCCCAGGTGGGGGACGCACAGACAGAAGTGTGAACCATGAGGATACCCACAGGCCACTTCCCTCATATTCTCTGTCCCTGGATCTATGCACTAAGCCTCTCTTTCAGACATACATGCTTTGAGAAATACTATTTAGACTAGTTTTGGTTGGAAGGGTCACTTGTCATTCATGTGACAGGTTCTTTACGTAGAGTATTTTAGACTAGTAAAGCTGGTCCCATAGGAAGCTCTGGGTTGTTTCAAGTATAAACATCTTTGAAGAGAAGAAATCTGTGCATCTGTCATGCAATTTGCAATACTGCAGTTAAGACGTCCATTTTGGTTTGTATTAAAGCATGTTTTATTCGCACTTAGCTGGTCTGTGTATCTGCTGAAATGGGTATGAAGCAACAGTTTAATGAAATGGCATCTACTTTAGTGATTCAAATAGCTGACTTGACTATTCTTTTGCTCAGTACCTTCAGGATACTTGGTGCAGAATATCTACGAGAGCACAGGACTTAAAATGTTTATGCAGTTTAGTGCTGTTGGAATTGCCAGTGGTTCTTTGGTGTGAAGGTTTTGGGGTAGGGGGAATATACTATCTAAGTCTCTTCAGGTGTTTTTGCTTCTTAAGTATGATATGCAAATAGTGTACTGATTTTATACAAATGAATAATAAAAGGGAAGAAAACTAAACAAAACCCCACATGAATTCTTAATTGAAGTACTACCTTTCAGCTTAAAATGTAAAGGCTAGAGTTATGTCCAAAAGTTTGTCAAACCCAAATTAGATTAATGCAATAGTGTGGTTCCTCTGTCTGGAATGCAAATAAATGAGGAGGGTTTGTCTGTCAAATTTATATGAGCGAACGCACTCACTCTAACAGGCCCTTAATTGAAGGGAGAGCAGGGTGGATAATCTGCAGCATGGAAGCACATGCATGTGCTATTTCTGGATAAGGGTGTGAAATGTCAGCAAAACCAGTGAAAGGCTGCCTCACTCTTTATGAATGGAAGAGTGTCTTTTAATGTGGAATAAGATAGGTATTCAGAATGGATTTTTCAGGCAGCATTCGCTTAAAGCTTGAGGTGACTGACAGCTCAAGTTTAGGAGAGGTCTGTACAAGTCCGTGGATGGGCAGGAGGAATTAGGGAGTGGCTGTATTTTTGACTCCACCAGAGGCCTCTCGGAGTTCAGTATCAGCACAAAATATGCTTAGTCATGGTTCCTTTAAACAAGGAAAATGGGAAATGAAGGGTTACATTCAAGGCAATGCCAATTTTAACCTGGTCTGTTCCTGCAGGTGACTTCAAGCTAGGTGATCCACTTGCTTGTTCTTATGGTCTGTCAGTACCAGTTGGATAATTCCCTTATAACTTGACCATAGATCTTAAGTAGTTAATAAGACATAACATATGTTATGTCCCTTTACCTTTGTATTATAAGGGAACATTGCTTTCAATATTTTTTCTGTTCCAAAAGAGAATCAATAGTTTACATGGACGTTGACAGTCCCTTATGGATGACTAATCTGGGACCATCTTTTTAGGAGCATGTTAGGATTGACGTTCACTGCCACTGATCATGCTTGCAGTTTTGAGCAGGGTTTTGTCTTAGAATTCTTAGTGCTGTCAAGCAAGCTGATGTGTCTCAATCTCATGCTGTTTCTGAATGTAGCTTGTTCTTTGTTCATGCCCAGCTATTCTTTTTGCACAGTCCTGAAAGTTCTTGCTCTTGTGTCCAAGAGCTCTTTTGCAGCATTACCAGGCTTTATCCTGAATTAATGGTTTCCAGTACAACTTATATTCAGCTTCTAGCATTGTCAGACTTACGCTATATGAACAAGAAGGCTGTCTACTCTGCCTGGCTTTCTGTTGTGGCTTCCTTTTATGCTCAGGTGAATTCTCGATGTTTTTAAGAAAGGTAGGAAATGATTTTTGCTTCCTGAGACCAAAGCTTTATGTACTCCTCAAATGTGATTATGTTCAAGCAAGATAAAGCAACAGCTAGGTACAAATACCCTGTGGGAATCTCCCATTATGTCAGTGGGCTTTGATCTTTATTCACACAAGTTCATGCCTAAAACTTTCTTTTATAATTAAAATAGATGCTTCACTAGAAGTACCTTACATCTTGTAGCAGTTCTCCAATTAGTTAAAAGCCATTTGCTTTACAGTGGGTATTAAGTTATCTTATGTTTTAAGAGATGGTTTGAAAACATATAGAAATAATTTGTTCTTTAAAAGAACCCTAATTTTTCGTGGTCCTTTAATTGTTGACGGCAGGTTCAAACTATATCCTCTACATTGTTTTCCTCTTATAAGTTTGTTTTCAGCTCTTCTGAGTTGTAAAATCTGGTGGAGACGCATCTAGTTAGTGTTTTATGTTATTCAATGTAGATGTGTTTTTTCTATGGAGGAATACAAGAGGAGTCCTTTGGTTTAAAAGAATACTTGGATACAATACTTTGAAAGATACAAGTAAAAAACCCAATCTAGCAACTCTGTAGAAGTCTAGAGATTTAGGAAATAGTCTTAGAAAATTATCTTAGGGACAATATAATTCAATTTATTTTATTAAATTAGTAATTGATAAGACAGTTCCCTAGTCTCAAGGAAGCAGATTGTGAAAATGGGCGAAACTGGGAATACACTTAAGAAAACTCACTTTGTTCATTTCTACTTGGAAAAATTAAGCTTTTTAAAATTTTAATCTACTTTTTGAGGAGTTGCTGTTAAAATGACTTGTACTTTTCACATATTTAACCTTCTAAAAGCATCCCACCTATTTTTTTAAATTATTATTATTTTTTGCTGACTGCTTGGCATTTTGGCATGTGAGATGTTTTAATCCTGGCTTTGTCCAACAAAGGACTCATTTAAGTCTGTTTATATTTTTGTGGTTTTTTTCCTCCTTCCTGGATGTTGCTTTAGATTTCCAGAATATTTAGGACTTAGGTCTTTGATAGAAAACTAGAGTTCGTGGATGAAATAAGATGTAAATATGACCCAATACTGACAATCAGTGATGTTTGGTATGTCATGGACTCTTTTTTTTGTTTATGAGGACGCTAAAACACAAAGACTGGACTATGTGCTACCTGGCTGAATGTGTTGCAGATAATACACCAGGGGTGGCAGCGTGGTTTTCAGGAATGTTGCATGGATTTATACAACAGACCTGTTGATGGAGAAAGCTAAGGGAGCTGATTTTCTAGCTGTTTTCCTGGCAGGGCTATTCTCTCCGATAGATTTATTCATGTGGAAGGGGAGGACAGAAGTCTAAGATGACATATACAACCATGCGTTGGACGCTTTGGGCATCTACATGTTCTTCTGCAATTAGATAAGAATACTTGAAGTAGAGTGCAAGTTAACTGAAGGTAAGTAATGAATGAAAGACAGATTCCCAAGTAGAAGGCACCAACTTGTCCAGATTCCCAAGTAGAAGGCACGAACTTGTCAAATGGTTCCTCAAGCAAAATCATGTTACGATAACACTGGAAAACTATCTGTTCCTCCTGAAGCATAATCCAAGATAGCTGTCTGGACTCCAAACTTGCTTAACTTTCTTGGCAGCAGTTGGATGTGTTATGTCAGGTGAGGATATATCTCTTTGGCAAATAAGTTGATGTGTAAATAGATTCTTGTTAATGTTAAGCACGCCAGAAATCTGTAAGTACAGGGGCTAAAGAGGAAAGGATCAACCTTATAATTAGAGCTAGCCACAAACATGGGCATGTGCAACTGCAGTCTGTGATAATCTAAGTCGAGAGCGATTTTATTTACTCCAGTTTAGCTGAGCTCACAGTCTACTACAGTAGGTCTAATTTTGGGTTTCCTTAACATGGACAATTTCAAGGCTGGTAGAACAAAGCAAAATACTAGCTACTTGAATGTTCTCGGTTTTCTGAATTACCTTGTACTGAACAGCTAATGTTTGTGTTGTGAAACAACCATCTGTTTTTGTAGTTAAAAGAGAATCTCGTTCAAATGTTAAATATTCTGAAATGTGTTAGTGAAGAGGCTGTCAGCCATTTGTCACACTACACTATTCAAAACTTTTCATGCACAGGAATAGCAAGCTGACTTCCTATTCCTCTTCGCATTGATAAACCAGCATAAAAATACAGGCTAAAAAATTACTTAACCTGGTTTGGTCAGTGTGCCATGATTAACTGATTATTCTTTATCTGTAATAAGGAATAAAAATGTATTTACTTTTCTGAACCATCCAGTTTTTACTGTAACTTTGAATTAAAACATTCTATGTAGTTTGTGAGCAGAGATGAAAGAAATAAGGAAGAGTTGATCAGATGTGTATGGGTGGGTAATAAATAGTTTGACAGGTGGAAACATTGCAGAATATGATGCCTCCTTGAGGAATTTCAGAACAAGATGAAGATTAAACATGGCAGTTCTCTGTTTTGATTTGTACTGAAAGAAAGAGGAACACATCTTTTGAAAGGAAACTGGTCCCTTAAACATATGGGGGATTTTTCAAGGTTGGCTTCAAAATAGTCTCTAGTGCTTTTTTTAACACTGTAGGATACTGCACACCAGGCACTATGCATATGCTGTTCACCACAGTATCCCAATAGAACTTGTTGCCCAGATGGTGCAAACCATATGCCTCTCGATAGTTTATCTATGTTTGGGAAATACTGTCTAAAAATATAAGAAAGGTCATAAGACTTCTCCAAAGCAGCTCTAGTGACTTTCTTTTAAATAATGCTCTGGAGGTATTCAAGCTGGTTGTTTTCTTTTTGTGTGTGTGTGTTTTATGGCAGAGAAACTATGGAATCATACTTGCTCCAGTGCAAGATCACAGCTCTTAAGGCATGCATGCAGACTTCACTGGTCCATCTGCCTAGATAGTTTATCCCCATAGGAGGTGCTTAAGAGGTGTATAGCACAAGGCTCAGTCTTGGGTCTCTCTCTTTTTCTCTTCCCCCCCACCCCCAGTTGTCTGAACAAACCTTTTTGGAAATGTAACAATACAGAAAGCCAGTTAATTTTTATATTTCTTCCTGTGTCTTTGGTAATTCATTTGACTATTTCCAAAGGCTAAAGGAGAAAATTCTCTTTGCTCATATGTAAGTTGTTAAAATATCTTTTCTATTTTGCTTACCTGGCACAGATCCACAGAGGGATGGCAGTCTAATTACATTTCCAGCACAGTGGTTGTTTGAAGTATCAACTAATTAGGAATGGGCATTGCAAAAGTTTAGACCAGCACTCAGGAAAAGAATGCTTCATGTAACCATCACTAATTCATTAGGATAACCAAAGCTTATTTCCTTTGAGTAAAGATTTGCACATTCTCACCTACAGCAGTGTACTATATATAATACTTCTTTGTAGCTCCTCTGAAAGCACAACTCTGTTTAAAAGTAAATTAGCTAAATCGAAAGGCTAATTGCCTTGAGCTTCAAGTACAAAGGATGTCCATGCTTAGATTTCTTTGCCAGCTGCAAGAGGCTGAGAAGATGTGGTTTCAGAAATCCTAACAGGGTATCTCATGACACCTAAGAATTCTAATGTGGTGTCATAAATCACTAATTTATTCTTGCTCCAGTATTGCTTGCAGAATCTATTCGGATAGATCACAGTTCCGTGTACTGGGGAGGAAACGTGACAGGAGGGACAACTTGTTTGGTCTGGTAACAGCTTATGTCTAATACCTGAAGAGCTCTTATACTTGCATTGCTTCCTCTTTGAATTTGATCAGAGTGAAAATGAGTATATCTAGTTTGAAGCAGAACTTACTTTTGCAAGAGAAAGAAGCACACTTTCAAGTACCTATGAAAGAGGAATATGGCATACAATCCCTATACGGACTTAGATTTTTCTGGATCATTTCAGCTGGATGTTTTCTAACATACTTGAATGCTCTTTTTTTGTTTCCTGCTTTTTTCTTGTTTTCACGTTCTCACCTTTCAATTTCTAATTGGGTCTAGTCCTCCAAGTCATTGAATAAATACCGCTACAGTGCTATAGCACTACCTTTGTAATGTGTGTGTCACTCCAGTGTCATTCACAGAATTGTCCTTTCTGTATGGGACACTTTAATTTGTGGATACTGTTACGTATCAGCCGCTGCTGAGACTTGGCTTATACTGTGCTGTATCCAGGTTATACAAAGGTGGGAGCTTGCAGGATTGGTCTGTCGTATTTTCCCCATATGATAATTTGTATCCTTTCTCCCTTTTAATGAACTCATACTCTTGTTTTTAGTCTTAAACCTACTTCTAAATACTTCACAATCCCATCTATAACTCTTACTCTTCACAATCCCACCTGTAACTATTACTCTAAATGATTTACTTGATTTTGCAGAATGTGATGATCATGTAACTTCTCTTTACTCTCAGTTCACTGTGGTCGTAAGTAGCTGCTTCTGTTACGTGACAATTTTATTGAGCTATGTGTAAGCCTGAAGAACGAAATGGCCCCATTTCATATCTGACTCCTGGTGAGTGAGAATAAGTACCATCCAGATCTCTTCAAAATCCGTCTGCAGTGAAAAGCTCTTTTTGAAGGAAAAAGACACTTGCCAGATGCTTGCTTGCATAAATTTGAGTGACTAGGAAATGTAGAGAATAGGAAGAATGCTCAAGTTTTTTGGTTTGTGTTTTTTTAAAATTACAATTTAATGTGTATGTACAAGTTTCTTTCCTAAGTGTAAAGCATTCAGCCTTCTAAAGAAAGGTTACCTCTTACAAAATACATCTGCACTCATGTTGAGACACTTACACTGACTCAATGCAGAAGTGTACTTGTTCTGTATGTTCTAGAGCAAGGACATTTCAGAATGTATTTTTAAAGGGGTGTTTTTCCAACCATAACTTTAAAGAAGAAAGGAATGAGACAGAATTTTAAAGATAAATGGGACCTTTCATGTAATAACCTTTTTATTTTTTGAACAAATACATACACCACAAAAAATGATCAATTATGTTAAAAGCTGTATTACTGTGTGAAAGATGTGCATGCTGTAAAATCTTGGTGGATGTTTGCCATCAACATTTTCTTCTTAAACACTTTAAAAGGGACTGAACAAGGCTTTTCAAACACAGATGATTTGCTATACCAAATGTTCAGGTCTCTGAAATACCAGGAAGATGAGGGCTGGGACTTCTGCATGGGAGCAGGCAGACTTCTGAGGGCTAGCGTGGTTTGGTTTCTGGCTGCAAGTACACGTCCTCTGCAGAGTTGGACTGGTCAGAGTATGCTGCTGCATGCCTTCCTAAAGCCAAGGTTTAAGATGCTCAGTGTAGGTATTTTTTCAGAAGTGCTTTGCATCTGCTGCTCCCAGCAGTTGTTGGGAGGTCAGTGCTGCTTATAATCAGGTCACGTTTTAATTTAGATACAGAACTTTAGGCAATCAGGGTTATTTTAAAATTTCAGGTTGTGGCTTTTACTTCTTAAATTAGTAGCAAGAGATTGCTTTAAGGTTTCATTTGTCCTGTATTAATGCCACTAAGACAGTACTTTGTAGTAAAAGTGAGTTTAAAGCTATTCTGTTTGTAAAAACAAAAGTGAAATTTGGACAGTGGTTTCTTTTTGTCTGAATGTTAATTTTCTTTCTAGGCTGGCAGCTGGGATGCAGCCTTAGGGTGCAGGTGTGGTATTTGTGTCCTTGCTATGCTCAGTTGTTCTTTTTGGGTGTGTCCGTATTAAAAACATTTTTGATCACATCAGGAGTGCACTTTTGAGGCAAGTGTTCTGTTTTTCCCCATTAACCCTGCTTTGGTTTGTATTTCAGCAGTCTCAGACTTTTACCAGCTGAAAGGTTTCGTTCCTTTGGATGAAAGTAACCAAAATGTGCAGTCCAGGAGTGTATGTTTCTCTTGCTGCAGTGATAATGGGCTAATGCAGTACCAGGCTGGTGCTTTCCAACATAAACCCCCTCTGAAAGGTTCTGGTGCTGTTACGGGTACTCAGCAGCAGCTGTCTGCTCCATCGGTCTGCCTTCTGTTTGGTGCAGCTTCCTAATGCAGGTGTTCGCCTCTGCCACTTTTAAATGTATCCAAACCAACTGAGTTTCATTAAGATCTTACAGATTATTGAAACAATTAAAAATATAATTCAGTAATTACTATTTGCTTTCTGCAATCAAGCTTACGAGATTTCTGACAAGCCAGGATTGTTAAACTGTTACCTATTTTATTATTAAATAATTATGTTTGTAAGTTTATAGCATCTAAAACAATGTAATATAAAAATACTTTTGTTTCGAAACCTTTTACTTCAGGGAACGAAAACTACAACAGCGCTGTTGAAATAAAAATATACAGAAAACGTGGGAGAAGGGGAAGTTATTTATGGTTTAAAAAATACATTGAAAAGTAACAAATACCAAAGCTCTAAGCAGATTAAATTTTCAGATGAAAATGTCATCTAAGCTCAGCTGAGTCGAGGATCTTGGTTGCTTGCCTTGAAATATGATACTTATGCTTAAATGATTTAGTGTGACAGTGTCTAGCCTAGGTTTTCAGGATCACTAGTATTTTGTTTTTAAAAGCAATAAGGTACCTGGACCCTACAATTATTTTTAGTAATTATTTTTTGTTTTAACATTTGATGTGATGTATATCTTAAACAGAAAATACAAACAATACATTATTTGATGGCAGAACTGTCAGTTATATGTAACAAATACATAACTATGCCTATGAACTGTGTTTATTTAGAATACTTGATCAGTGAGTCAGGCTTGAGGAGGAATTTGTACAAATACTAAAATTTTAAGCATGGGCTAGAGTTAGGAATGTGATGAAATACTCCATCCCACCACATAAATGACCCTTTAAATAACCTATTTCTGAAGTTGTTTCTGTTTACATACCTCTGCCAAAGAACCAAACAGACTTTCTCCTGGTAATATACTTGTCTGGATAACAAGAGGAGTATTCTAGTATTGCTTGCGAATACTGCTTTTGGGGAGGATTGCTACGACTGCTTTTGTGTTTTGAGTGCGTGGAGGTGTGGTCTCTCTCATTCCTCCTGTCTAGCAGAGTGGTAGGTATGCACAAAGATCTGTGCTGCTCTGGTTCCTGGGCTGAAAAAAGGACCTTGCATTTGAAGCCTCTTTGCTTCTGAAAGCTGAATATAGGTACCCTCTGGCCTGGAAAGAGCTGTTCTGCAGAACTCCCTGAGCCAGCCTTTGGCTAGTCCAGAATACTTGGGTGGTGGTGGGAAAGAAAAAAGGATAAACAGCAAGTTGTTTAGCCAAGAAAATGGAAATATTTTCTATTTGAGTTGCCCTAGACCCTTCTCCCCCTTATAAAGAGCCCTCCCCCTTTCTTCTCTACTGGTTTACCTTAAATAGAATACACACTTCCCCCCCAGATACATAAAACTGTTCTTTGTGCAGCTTGGTTCATTTATCATGATGAGATTTTTATTCTCTAGGGACAAGTGCATATTTCAGGCTCTTGGATTGCTGTCCAGGGACTGTCATTTACTGTCTATTTGTGTAGCTCTCACAAGACTAACTTCTAGCTGGCATGTCTCTGTACAGTAGTTTTAATTGTGAAGGTATTGACGGACTACTATAGACAGTATCTTAATACTTGTTTGAAGGCTGAAGATTTGGGTGTATATAAAAGTGGAAAGTATTCATTAGTCTCACTTGAACAGTCTACTGTCTTCCAGTGTTTCAGTAACATCTCCTGTCAGCATCCTTTTTGTTGAATAATTGTGTTTGGGGCAGTGGGTACTGCTATGGGCATTGGAAAGTGAAAAGCTCTGGAACCAGTGTTTAGTGAGGCAGAGGAAATGTATTTGAAAATAATCTTAACCTCTGCTAGAGATGCAATAATAAACCTGCTTTAGAATAGAGAGCTTGCAGAATAAAATAATGAGTTGTTGTGAGTTGTCGTTATGTGCAGACTGTGATATATTGCCAACTTATTTCTGAGCTCTGCAGTGTGTCACAAATGCATGTATTCATTAAGGGACGCCTCTGCAATTTGGAACCTTATTTGTTGGAACTGGTCTTTGGTTCATGTTGTATAGCATTTTAAAAAAGAAAATGCTAATTTAGAAGTAAGCATTATTAGTTGGCTTCTAGTAACAATTTTGTCTGTTTGCTTTGTAGGTATGAAGCGTCCATTAAGTCCTGACCACATCTTTGAAGATGGGATTATGAATCAACCAGCTGTTCTACAGGGCTTTGAAGAAAAAGGACTGAGGAATGACAGACAGGACTATCAATTAAGCAAAGAAAAAAAGAAGATACTGTTTTCCTTCTGCGAAGTGTGCAATATACAGCTGAACTCTGCAGCACAAGCTCAAGTTCATTACAATGGGAAGTCTCACTTGAAAAGAGTGAAGCAGCTAAATAATGGAAAACTCCCTACAAGTACAGCTCCTGGCACTTGGTTTGCAAGTACAAGCACAGGTACATGATTAGTGTGAGATGTTAGATTTTGGACGGGAGATCTGAGGAGGTTTTTAAGCTCTACCTTCCCCACCCAACATAACCATTAAACTTAATATAGTTTAATACTAGTAGTTAATAATATTTTGCCATGTTCAGAATTACTGGTGTATTTCTCTTCCTGTGAAACCAACTTATATTAAGGCAATATTGCATTAATGCATGATTAATGGCTGTGTTGGGCCTTGTGTAGTTGAGATATGGTCTATTTAAAAATAGCTGTTGTGGGTTCAAATAGTCATGTATTTAGTCATCTGCTTTTGTTCCCAAAACAAAGTTCTGGAAGGATGCTATGGGTACAGGAGAAACTTTTCAAAGAAATGTAGTGGTGGGAAGAGGATGAGGAGAGCTGGAACTTACAGGCCTGGCCCTTTCATTGTTTCTGCTTTCAGTGATCTGGGTTTTAATTACTCTCATTCAAGTGAGAAGTAATTTGAAATAATACTTTTTACTTACTGGGCAAAACGAAGGTCCCAAATGCTTGGGCAAAATGCATTTAACGTGCATAATGTAAAGGTGCAAAGCACATAATGTGCTTTTTTGTTGTGGTTTTTTTTTTATTTCAGTGTTAGGCCCAAATGATAGCTATTCTGAGAAAAATGTAGTATTTCCTTACTTCTCTATGCATATAAGAAAGTAAACACATGGAACAAATGATTCAATCTTGTATGGTTGTAAGAGCAAGGATGTTGTGACTCTTCTTTCCTTTTTTTAAAGGGTCCTGGTATGCCGTATGGGCTCTTGCTTTCATGTTCATAGTTTAAGGATTTTGCTGCAGGATTATCCTTTTTCTATGATGTTCCAACAGCATTGAAGAAAATTTGTTAGAGCAGTTTAAGGATGCTTTTCTTACTGATAGTTGAAATAGATACTTTGTCTTCCTTTCCATTTATTATTTTAAAGAAAATCTGGGGGAGCTGACATTCTGTAGCATCCAAAAGGGCCAAAGTAAAGAATACTTTTTAAGATCAACATCTCAAGCAAGTATAGCAAGTCATCCTTTCTGGTTCTGAGATAAAATGCTGCAGGTTTAAGGAATTATTGTCTAGAAGAAGCAAAAGTTGCTGCTTATTATCACATGGTATTGATGAAGTAACAGATCTCAAATCTTCATGAAAAAAGTTTTATTAATTTTATTAAAGAATTTTTTTATTAGCCACATGAGGGGATTTGCTTTGGGTTTTTTGGTTTTGTATAGAAACAGTCAAACTGCATTAAAGGGTTAAGCTTTTTTTTCTAATTTTGATTCTTGTTAACTGAATTTGACTTTTCTTGAAGTCTGTGATATTGTTTTGTTTGGTTTAGAACCAACTAGTGTAAGGGCATCACTTTGGTAAGACCAGTGGTCCAAAAGATTAAATTCCTATTGAGTAACACCTAAATTACTTAATTGTGTGCATTCTTAAAATAACCTAATATCTATGAGACATTCTAATTTAATTTCAGTTCCTCTGTGTGGTGATAGAAAACATTTGAAATGTTTGCACTGCATGTTTTCTATTGCTTTTTGTTAGCTGGACCCCTGCACCTGATGTCTTTGCAATCATTCCTGAGATCGCAGCTGATGCTCTGGCACCATTGCTCAAAGAATGCCCTGATGCTGAGGCTATTTTACGTTTCCTGGAACCCATGCTTTGGGGTTACTGTATAGCTTAGGAGTTAAAATTCATGTTTCTTTGTGCTTTGTTCACTGATCTCTATGTTAGACTATATCCTAGTTATTTACTAGTTATGCTGGTCTATCCAGTGCATGTTGAAATAGGCATTCTGTTTTCATAGCTGAAGGCTGTTCGTTTCATAGCATTTGAAAGAAAGAAATGCCTTGCATAGGCAGTTTATTATTATTATTGCATAGACAATTTAATATACTGCTTTAAGAGCCAGTAGGAGAACAAGATTTACTGAAATGTAATTCTCGAAGAACACTTTCTAAAAATAAGTAGAAATTAATTTTCTTATAAATTGACATTCTCCAGGCTCAGTTTTTAATCCACGTCCTCTTGAGTGTTATTACCCCTTGTAATGGGAATGTGCCTTTCCCATTTCTTTGGCTAACATTGTAAACAGAATTAGTTGTGCAGATGGTAAGAGACTGATCATATTCATCTCACCTCACCAGTGAACAGACTTTATTCGACGTGCGAAGGAAGCAAAGAGCCCCTCTCATACTTCATTGTTATAACTACATCCCCTTCTAATGAACCAGGTTGTGAACAGTTCAGCACACCTCAGGAAGCTTTCTGCAAAGGTTCCTGCTAATCTGTGGTTGGAGTTTTCCTCTCTTCATAAGATGAATGTGAAATTAATAATATTCCTGTTGGAAAATAAGGTGACTATAAAATATAAATTACCAAATATTCATTGACAGCACAGAAACCAGGATTACAGACCTGTCAGAACTGTCTTGCTCCTGTGTGACAGAACTGATCTGTGCACTATCGTTGCCTCCAGCCTCCTTGGCTGTTGGACTTTCTTCCAAATGGGATGAACACAAAGGAGTCATGAGACATATTTTCATATTCATCCTCTTCTGAGTTCCTCTCTGTGGCAGGTGGCCTCAAGTTGTTATAAAGCATCCTTTTAAGTGTTGACTTCCACTGTGTTTTACAACTATAACCTCAATTTGTTGCTCGTAACTTTCAGTAATAGGCAATAGTCCTTGTTGTACCACTATTGAAAAGTTTACTAAGATTTGATAATTGCGGAATTCCACATCTTGGCAATAATAATATACATTGTTATAGATGAAGGGGTTTTATATATTTAAAGTCTAAATATCTTTTTAGAGATAACTTTAAAGTTACTTCTTTATATTTAGAGTACGGGTATGATTGTCATAGAATTTCAAAAGGTATTTAGCAACATTTTTTTCTAAAAAGCCTACTCTGTTTCTACAGGCTGTTGTTTATTTTGCCTTCTCCACCCCATTACTGAAATCTAGAAGCTATTTTGCTATTGTACCTGTACCTGCAATTTTAGTTACTTCACAGCAAGTAAAATTGCATATAAAATAAAGTTTACAGCTGCTTTAATTTATATTGACCAGATCAAGAAATTAATTGACTAAATTAGAAGTCTTTGGTGATTTGATCCACTCATTGAACACCTCATTTTCTTTAGATTGCTGTTAAAAATCATGCGTATGAAGAAGACAGTATTCTACTGGAAAAGTATATTGCACGCGATGTTAGAGCCTTCACTATTGCTTATGTTAGTGATTGTTCATTACCATCTGTACCCATCCTGTCTTACTGCAGCTCAGGCCGAAGTTTCTCAGCAATACCATTCCCAAGGGCCATCCCTGCCCTTGTGCCAGGCACATCTGATGTACAGCCAGGCTTCTGCCAGAAGGAAATAAATGAAGTTTCGGGAAAATAAGAAAGTATGTATTCGCCTCTGCACCTTGAATTGGAAATTATTTCAGTTATTTCCTGTAAGCAGGAAAAGAAAAGGTAGTTTCTTGCAGCCTTGGGGAAACGTATTTTGGAGTGGGCCCGTTAAAAGCTTTTCAGCAGCATGTCTCGCTGGAGCCCGCAGCGGCGATAGCCGTGGGTCGGGTCACAGCTCCTCGGGCTACCCGAAATCCCACCTGCCACCCCGAAAACAAGGGCTAAGGTATCTGCTCCTCAAAGGGGGGTAACCAGTCTTGAGAGTATGGTACGAACTTGGCTAATCTAAGGAGGCTCGCCTCCTTACGTGCTGACAGATCGCTGAAGAGTTGCTTGTTTAGGAAATGAAGGGGGGCCCAGCACTTCGCGGGCGGACGGGCAGGGGGCTGCGGGACGGCAAGGCTTCCACCAGGTGGTGCTGCAGCCCGGGCCATTGAGCAGCCGAGCCACGGCGGGGGCGGGGGGTGTTGGCTTGTTCTGCTACTGGTATTTTCTTACGCTTTTTTTAATTAAGCAAGCTATCTGTAGGGATAACAGCCAGTTGTTTGTTAATATAGGCTGCGGTCACTTGTGTGGATGACTTCGTTATATTCTTCCCAGTTCTCGTTTGGAGATGACACCAATTTTGCTCCACGAAGTCTCGTTACCTGTTCCCTGGGGGGGGGGTATCTCAGGGTGAATCTCCTGATTCTCTCTCCTTTGCCCCCACGCTAACATGGGAACGGTTGGTGTAGTTTTAAGAGTGAGTGTACTGGAAATACTTAGCAAAGTCCAAATTTTACAGGTCCCTGGAAATGGGTAGGGTAGTTTCATTTTTGTTACAGAAAGTGCCCAAATTCTAGAAGTAGGCAAAGCAGAATCACTTTTTCCTGGGTCCTAGGCTGTTTTAAACAGCAGATGTGCTTTAGGGTCCGGATGCTACTCATCAATGCCTGTTTGAAGATCTTTCTGTAGGTTTGGCTGGAAGTGAGATTGGGACATCAGTCCTCTGGCAGTGTATTCTGGTAGCAACTCTGCCTTTTTGCTCTTGAAATCTCTGACCTTGCAGGATGGTTTTGGAAATGCTGTGGGCCCCTATGCTGTGACTGTTTGTAGCGAACAGTCCTACAAGTTAATGTGTTCCCCTGTGATACTGAGGAAATAATTGCAGGATGATTTCCTGAGAGATTATCAACATGCAGGTGTGTGATCTGGCTCACAGCAATGACAGCCAGGGCTTTGTTAAACTAGCAAAATAAATACATAAATGACCAGACTTCTGTTATGCTCATGACTTAAATCAGGTCACAAAAAGGGCCTGGTAATGCTAGTGCAAGGGAGAAGGTAAAACAGCAATCTTGGACATGGAGGAGGACAAGGGAGTATGGAGAAGGCAGATTTTCTTCACTTTTCACAATAGAGATTAGCACTGCTTTGACTCCTCGTGTGATGCCATGTTAAGTTGGAAGTCTAGGCATCCTTTCAAGTTAATGGAGACAGGGAGGCTTACAATTAAAGTGCTCAGAGTTATCCTTCAAAGGATCCATGTACTATATAGCTAACTTGCACATTAGTTTGCCAAATGTCTAGAGTTAGGATGTGTGAATAGTGTCTTCAGCAATGTCAAATGAAAACGACCTTCTTAATTATTAATGTAACTTAGATATTTAATTTTCTAAGTATTTGACTTTTTCTTTCTCTGAAAAGTAAACTGACTATGGTAGACATTGATAAATTATTCTGAAAATATTCCAGCTAGCCTTAAATCCACATGCCCACCTTTGGCCTGGTGCATACGAGGAAGACCTTTTTTTTTTTTTTAAATGAAACTGTAAATAAATTACCTTGCCAGGTGACTAGGTCAGTGCAGGATTAAACAATGGTCTGTTACAACAGAATAAAGCTGCAGCGCATTACTCGGATTTCAGTGGAGTTTTTCCTTGGTTTTTAATTGTCAGAAGAATCTGATCCCAAATGGAGGTATTTATATGTAGGTTTCAATCCTCAGCTGGGCCAAGACTAGCTTTCTGACAGGTAGCTTAGTTGCCATCTAAGACTGCTTTGTGCCAACTTAATGGTTGCTTACTTTAAGCCTCTTGATCTAGGTCCTCAAATTCCTTATCAATGTTTGTCTTTCATTTTTCTAAAAAAAGAACAAGGATAATCTTACTTTTATTACAGAAGATCTTATGAATTATTCTACCAAGTACACAGAGGAATGCTAAGCAGCAACCAAAAGTATCTTGAAAAAGTTTGTGAGCTGAGTCCTACTAAATGCATGCATGCGTAGCTATAGAATTGGTGTATAAGACTGTAAAGAAGAGGAGGGGGATAGTAGAAAGCACTGTGAGCTTACTCTTTCTTGTGTTATGCCAAAACCTTTTTTAGACTTGTAGAAGGTCAGCGCTTGTTCTGCCTTCCACATCTGCTGCCTACAGCCCAACCATTTGGAAAGCAGTTTGAAAAAAGCTGCTGCTGTGGGGGCACAAAGTGGAGCGATGCCTCAGGGCTTTCTGCCTCTGCCCCCCGTGTGAAAGGGAGGTTGTTCCCCATTTTGCTATCCTATTTTGCTACTCTATTTGGAAAAGATTAGATTATTTTGCTAAAAAGCAAAACTATTCCCTTTCTCCAATATAATAATAATAATGAAAGTTATGTTCCTATAATGCAACTTAGATTAGTGAGCTGTTGAGAAAGTGCTAGTATTTCACTTCTCACTACAGGGTATGTTGACTTCTTTTCTTATTCAGTGGTCTTTTGAACAAGATTGCATTTGGTAGATGGTTCCACATTCTTTCTATCACTTGAGTATCTTCCACAACTTAAGAAATATGTAATGTTACATAAGTTAACATTTTTCCTACAATATGAAATGTATTTATGATAAGTGATTGCTATTTTTCTTTCACAGCAGTAATGATTAGCTGCTGAAATTAAGGGGTTTTGTATATTGTTTTGGTGCACTTGATACTCCTTACAAAATGTTGATGATGAGAGTTAATATCAAGGGACAGAGCTGACATTAAAGATGGTTTCTTGCTTGCTAATAGCTACATACTGTGTCTATAATACTTTGTTCTGCATTTGAGTAGCTGCACTGTGAAAGTACTGGTAAACTTCATAAAAATAATAAGTAGATGATATGTGTACTTACTTGTAGTCTTCAAGAAAAAAAAGGAAAATTATTGTTTCATTGAGGTTGGTTGTTTTTAAGTAATTGTCAAATTGCATTAGAGCAAAACATTCAAAAATTCCCTAATGAAAAAAAGAAAACATGACCTTTTTTGAAGTTGGTAAAGGTTATCAGAGCAATTATTCATTTGTAGCTTCCACTTCATTCTCTTGGAGGTGGGGAGCATGTGAATGACATTTATAAGCAAACGGAATATGTGGCTAGTATGGAAAAAAGCGGTTTATAGGGGGTGGTGCTTTGGGTGGAGTGGGGAAGAGTTTCAAAATAAAATTGGCTACCACAGTTGGCACTCTTTGCCACTAGTTTGCATAAATATATTCTCATATCAAAATTCTCTGCAAAATTCCTTCTTGGAGAGTTTAACCTGTCTTCAGGGGCAGTTACGCTGTGGTAAAGAACCAGCATTTAAGACATCAGATAATCAGGTGTTCTAGAGTCTAGGACCAAAAATACAGCTGCTTACCAGCCATGATTTCAAGCTGAGAAGTGGTGATGACACAACTTCTGCTCAGGTTGTCTCCCTTGTCACTTAAACAGCCTGGGCAATGGCCTGGAGAGCTACTGAAATCAGTTGAGTTGTTGTTGCTGCAAGGATTTCTTCATCATTTCTTTGAAGGATGAGTCCACAGTTTACAGGTGTAGACAGCTGAGATGAAAAGGGGTCTATAAATGCAGAGTCATCGTTTTTATTCAGTACGTGTTTCCAACAGTGATTTCTGTATTAAAATGACTGGAAAAATAAAACAAAGTCAGATTTATTTCTTACTTTTATCTTGCAAAAGTAAATCAGATACTCTCTCTGTACAGTAAGTATCCTTATCTGTGATCAGATCCTGCCAAAATTTCTCTCATAGTTGTCTCATGACACAGTAGTATATTTGGATAACTGTACAGGTATTATAATAAAAACTCCGATGTCCTTCTATTTCTTCGCAAACCTAGTCGTGATTACATCTGATTCTTATTATACTGTATATCTCTGTGGGTGTGAGTATGCACAGCAACACATGCCCGCTTACCTTTTTTGGGAAAGAAAATGTATGAAGTACCTGAAAAGACAAAAAGATTTACACAGTGGGAAGTCTGTGTGGGAGTAGGAAGAGCATGAATTTATTAAGCCATGGAGGGTTTTCATAGTAAGTAATTAAAAATTATTGTTGTTTTTGAAAGGCAAAGGCATTGGTCATGTAATGTCATGCTTTTAGTTGTTGATTCTTTTTTTGTTTGTTTGTTCAAATACTTAATCTGCTGGACTGTACAGATCTCTGCTGGGTCAGTATTCTAACATTTTTCATCCGAATATTTATGCTTCTCTTTAATAGATATCCTATGTGTTTATATATAATAGACTTTGTCTGTTATGTGGTTAAAAAGTACTTATTTGTTCATTTGCATAATTGTAAATTAATCTTATTTAAAAAAGCTGTAAGGAATCATTAATTTTTATTGCTGGATTTTTTTTCTAGTAACGAACCTCATCACAATACAGGCTACTGATTCTCCCCTGTCTCGTGTTCATTGTAGAAAAGACAGAGCTATTTTTAACATTTACACAGTCTAGATAGATGATTCTTCGTTCTGTGTGGTTTGGAGCTGAATCTGTAGAGCCTTTCATAATCATATCCTTTTTTTTTTTAATGGTTTGTTTGAATTTGATCACTGTAGCTGATTCCATGCATTGATAATGAAGGCTTGGGTTGCCTGTTTCTCAGCATAAATTCACCTCAGACTTCTACTTTGACAGTGCTCTGTGTTGCGGTACGCATGAAGATACAGAACTGAAATTGCTTTGCTTTCTTTACAAATGACTCAGAGTGTGCTTGTCCTTCTCTAAAATGTTGCCAGCGTGTGAAGGATTTTCAATGAGCAATGCAATAAGCCGGCATCTGGGAAGGTTTGAGGCTGCACTGGTGTAACAGTGTACTGTCACACAGATGATCAGGGCTGGAGTCAAGTCTCTGTAGCACCGTAGATCACATCGGTCACATACTGGAAGTTTTGTTTATGTAACTTGGTTGCTGTTTAAGCTGCTTAAATAGTCTTGCCATAATGTGGAGTGGACTTCCCAGTAGAGGTGAGCATGATTTTTATTATTAAACTTCATTGAATTGCTTTGTGGTATGATATTAAGAGTGGATGCTTACATGTTTCGCATTATTTCTGTGTGCATGTCATATGTGTTTTAGTTGTTCCAGTGGAAAGGATAAGAAAAATGTCAAGGCATGTAATGCATATTTTTCTTCTCTTCTTATTTCAGTATTAAAAGTAACTCTAAAAATGTGGCAAGCTCCCTTTCCTTGCTTGCTGTTTGCAGAGGGCATCTTTCCAGTAGGTGACTTCCTATGCATTTTAAATGTTTTTGGAACATGTCAGTGATGCTGTAGTATTGTTATAGAAAGACGCTAATTAGCAGTGTGACTAAATACCTCTTACCAGAGCTTGCTTTCTGGCTTGTTAAATCTCAAATTATAGTTATAATGATACGTAAAACACAAGAGCTGTTGGATTCTCCAGATAAACTAAGAAAGTAAAGAATGAAATAAATTGTATACTGGATTTGACATCTTGCGTATGTCTGTCATTGTTAATATTAAAAGTTACGACCTGTCATGCCCAGGATAGCTTCCAGTAATTCATTTGCACTGACAGCTTGCTTTGAGAAGGGTATAAAATTACTGTCGCTTCTCCCTAACCAGTTAAATTTGAGATTTAGTGCAGTAAGTTTTATTTAAGGGAACAGATAGTGTGCTAAAGGTAGCCTGTGAAGTTCTAGTAGTAAATCTTTAAGCTCAAAAGAAGCATTATCGTAAAGTAAATAGACTTTGTACCTCTGTGTTAAAAAAAAAAAAAAGTTTTTTTAATTGAGAATTTCACCTATAGCAGAACACAAAAAATTAGTTCCACTGAGTTACTTATTAAGCATTGCTGTTCTGCTAGTATGTTTAGTTTGTGGTGAGACCTCCTATGATTATATTTGTGTTTGCTGATAGTAATTTTTTTAATAAAAGAAGGGAAGATGCTGAAAAATATTTATTAAAATGTTTTTCTTGCTTGCTATAGAAATGTCTATGCTTACTATGTAAAGACTGCTGTGGCTTTTTTTTATGAGGAACTAGGACAGCTCATGCGTTTTCCTGCTAAATATATTTATGAGGCAGCTGTTTTATAGCTTTCAGCTCTGAAGTTATAGATAAGTGTGTATTTGTTTGACAGAAGATTCGAGAATTTCCATTTACTGCCAGTACATGTAAAGCTTGGCTAAGCAGACTGCATCAGGAGCACACACCATTTGTATTAGCCAATCTGTCTTTGCAAGTCCCAGGGCCACTATCTTGCTAGAAGCCACTGTGTGCTTTTGAAAGCATGAAATTAGTTTTATACTGAGCACATGGTCTCTCATTTAGCAGTTCTTTTTATGGTAATGGTCAATTTATGGTTCAGTGCCAGAATTTTGGTGTTCTGTCAAAGCTGATAGCTTCTGCTAAGGTGTTCTTTGGAGATAAAAACAAACAAACGAAACCCAAAACAACACCCCCACCCAAAAAAACCCCAACAAAAATGCGGTTTGTGGTGGGGGCTCTAGGGAGATCCTAATAAAGGAAAATTCTTCTCAAAGACCTAAACTACTCACATTTCTGATAGCATTTTGGAGTTATTTTGTTGTAGTCTTTCAGATAACATTTGTAAGCATACGTTTGTCATTTGTGACATAAAATTATTAAATTCATTGTCACCTTCTTACACTTCATACAGAGTTTTATAATTGCTTTGCAATAAGTTTTTTTTTTTTCATGACACGGACAATTACTATCCCTTGATGGTAATTTGTTTTGTGTGTTTAAGGATCAAGGACAAAAACACACTTGAAAAATGTATATGAAACACCCTGAACATTCAGGAGAGGTGCTTTTTAGAAAGCAACTTTAGAACATGTTACAGACTTTGCTCTTTCTTCGGACATCTTTAGGAGTCAAAATAAGTTATTAGTAAATACCTTTGTAAAACCTCCTTTAATACACATAACTCATAAATTGATGAGCCAACTTTTTTACCTGCGTTTCATTCTTGGAAGAGGGCACTCCCACTTTGCCAGATTGCTGACTGTTCCCTTACTAGCTACCCTTAGTGAAAGATCAAGGTGGTTAACATCGTGCACTATTAGGCTTCACTTGGGTTACTTTGTCCAGCTTACATTAATCATTCTTGTATATTAGGTAATTTTAAGTTGCACTCCATAATTCTGACTTGATCCTGCAATAAGCATTTTTTTATGATACAATATTTGCTTCTTTGCCAAGTTCTGTCTGCAAGGGGTGAAATTTGACTTTGCGTTTTGTGTGGAAGATGTGGTGGGCTCTAGAAGAGGTAATGTTTCTTCTCTAACTGCTGAGAGATCCTGATCAGGTACTGATATGCGTTCCTGGGAAAGAAGCACCTGGAGGCCATAGCTTCCAGAAGCTTACTTAAAAAGTAAACTTAAGCTGGTGTACCAATTTTGTATTATTCCATCATCATGGAGGAGGAACAGAAGTAGAAGCCACAGAGACTACTGCGCTTTGTCAAAGACGCTTGGAAGGTGCAGCAGAGTATCACTTCAACAAAGCTCCTTCCCAAAGCTATGTTGTTTCGATCATCCTGTAGTCACGAAATAGATGCAGACTGACAGCTTGGTTTTTTTATACAGCTTTAAAAAAGAACAACGATTGCTGTCATTTTAGGACCTTTGAATAAATTTACTTGCTATTCTTCAGCGTGTGTTTTAAAGGCTACCAGGCAGAAAATATTGTTATGAACATTTGGAAAACAATGTGTGACATGTCACTACCATGACATATAAAACTTGTTTTATTTCTTTAAGTGCTTGAGCTAGAATGCCTTTCCTTGTCCTTATATTCTTTTTGGGATTCTTTTTATCCATGCTTTTTATCACCATAAATACAAGCTTGTCACATTTCAAGCTGGCTAGTTCTTTGTTCCAAGACGTTGTTGTTTGTAAGGTGCTTTCAGCTTCAAAGATCTTGCATCCTCTTCCAAGTGTCTTTATTCCCCTGCATATTTCCCCTCCTGCCGTTTCACATTGGTGGGTAAAGTGAGAAGCAAGATCTAGTGTGCTAGTTACACCGGGCAAAACTACTTCACTTCCTGGTAGGGAGCTCTACGGTTTCAAGAGCCATTTCTATATCAGATTGCCAATTATCACATGGCACCATAATTTTAATTTCTTCTCCTTTAGAAGACATTAGTGTTAACGTATGGTGATCTTTTGCAGTTTGAGAGCGTTCGGGGGATACCAGCTGCATTACTGCAAGGTTACTTACAAGGAGATTCTGAAGGAGAAGAGGATACTGTAAGCGAAAAGGAAAAAATGATTGGGGAAGTGGTATGGGTTTGTGAGCAATTCCATGCTGATCACTTGACTTTGGGACCCAAGGCTAGCCAAGCTCTTCATGGAAATCTTGAATTTGCCTTTTTTAGTGAAGGTCACTGATGATTCCTGCCAGAGGAGCAGAGTAAACTGAGAACTGTAGTTCACTGTGGCAGCTGTGTTGAAGCCCTGCTGCTGAAGCTGGAGTTTATATATATTTTTCCCTGTCTATAGGCTAAAGAGCCAGAGATGTTCTGGAGTTCTCACCCAGAATGTTCAGCCAAGAAATTGTGTGGTTTTTCATATGCTTTCTGTTCTGGTGGATTCTGAGCAGTGCTCATAACCTGCCTTTGAAGGGAAAATTAACTGAATAACTTCCCTCTTTCACATATGCTTTTGTTCCTATAAGGACTTTTTTTTTTTAAGTGAGGAAAGCAGGGTACTTTTTCATCTTTACAGGTGTAAGGAGGGTGCTTTTGTATTGACACCAGCAGTTAGGGCAGATGAAAGGCTAAATTCCTTAGCCTTGCCTAGGTCCAAGACTTACCCTGAAAAAGTTTTTTGTCTGTGATAGAGCAGTGCAGATCTCAGGAGGAGACGAGAGTCTTTTTTAATACTCTGTGAATAGAGAAATACAGCTTCTTTAAGGACTGAGATTTTCAAATTCGTATAGTGTGTTGTAGGAGCTACATGACGGAAAGGATATGACTGTGAAAGCTCAGTGGGCAAGACTTTTCCTGGTAGGCAACTTGTGAAAGTGTCAGACTTTCAAGAATTTGTGGTATATGATGCGTTTGGTGATACCACTTGTTAGTGTATGTGGTTGCTCTGAATGGTGTACGAGATCTGTGTTCAGATCACCTGTGTTCAGCTGGTTAAAGGATGTTTCCAGGTCTAGGGACTTCTGAGGTTATCGTGGTGTGTTCTTTTTTGGATTTTTTGTTTGTTTGTTTTGTTAGCTATTCACTTGGGTAACATTTATACTTCTACTGAGCTAGAAGAAGAGACAGAGCAGATCTCTGGTGTGCTGGTTTCCGTTTTGCTCTCTTCAAGCATTCTGTAATGACGTAATTAGAAGTCAGAACATATCGTCTGGAAGTTTGTGACTTCCACCCAGGGACCTCCATTTTCTTTCTTTAGGATACTTCATAGTAGGGGGAGCAGAGAGAGGAAGAGGAGGGAAGAAATCCATGAAGGAAGTTCTTAAAATTGTCTGTCTGTCTTTTCAAACTGGATTCAAAATATTCACATATGTGCAATCTCCTCTCGCTCAGCCTGGGGTGTTTGCAATGATGACATCCTGAGATGTTTCATAATAGGTAGAATGAAACCATAGTTCTGGGATGGAGCATTTAAATGTGACCAGGAAAGGAGGCTTTTTTTTTATCAGCAGAACACACTTAAATGGAACATGAAGAAAATGAAGAGGTGAGGGAGATTTCTAGGCTTCAGAGTGGCACATCTGGATAAAGAGTCACAGAAATCACTTCATCAAGAAAAAGCAGACTAGTTGGAAAGAACTGAAGTTTATTGTTAGGAATTGCAATTAAGTGTATTGTGGCCAGCTTTGTTAGTGGTACCATTGAAGCCTGATATGTCTCTAGTAAGGTTCTGAATAGTAAAAATCCATCCTCTAAGTAATCATTGTAGCAACCTCTTTTTAAGGAAATGTAAATAGCACTTGGCACCTGTGTACCCAGGTTAGTTCTGAAAATAAGATTTAAGCTTTTCAGTCACTTTGGCTGGTGAGCAGGGCACAGGCTTTCAGAAGAGCCAAAGCTGGAACACCAGAAGTTTATTTGCTGGGGATTAAATCATCATGAAAACATCCTCAGGTTCTTTTTGTGCACGTGATTATAAAGAATGCTTGTATGAAAGCGGTGTAGTACCAGATTTTTTTGTTAATAACTGTTGACAGAAACAAGGAAAAATCTGGCAGAAACAAGTAAAAATATTGTTGTCCCTTCATTTTGTTTGTCGTTGCAAACACTTGCTCATTTTAATAATTTATCCTCTCTAACAAGTATTTCTCCTTTGAGGGAAAATATTTTTTTTTTCTTCCCTCCTTCCTCAAAACAAACAAGTCAAATTACTTTGTTTTAGAGATTACTTCAGATTACCTTTGCTGGAAAAAAAATATTTGAGTTGACATTGTTCTCTTAATTGTGTACTAGACTTCTATTCTGGAAGTTATTGCATGGTATCTATGCCATGTTTATATCCTTCTGTAGGTAATATTTCTCAATTGGATAATCAATGAAGCTTAAAATGTAAATCAATAAAGTAATAATTTACCAGCAGCTAATGAATTAAGTCTGTAATCTAGTTATGGTTTGTAAGGAAATACTCACCCATGAATATCTGTGTGACAAAGCTATTTACTTAAAATACTTTATAAATTGCAAAATTTTAGAAGATTTTTGTTGCAAATAGTCAGTGTTTGGTACTTAGTGTTTCATATTGTTCACTAACAGTTATTCAGTTGAGAGGCAGAAACAGCCTGTTATTCAATAGGTATATCAGGAATGCCCACTAGCAAAGAAGTGGTAAAAATGAGAAAAGTATAACTTATGGAAAGATTGGTTTGAAATATGTATCCAAGCTATTGAGTAATTATGGAAAAAAAAATATTTGAATTGATGTAATTTCATATGTGATTTGCTAAGTACAGCTATATGATTGTAATTTTTAATTTATAAACAGATACTGGATTTGTAAACATTTGTCAAATAGTCTGACCGGCTTTTACCCAAAACTATCATGTTGTTCACAACATGATATTTACTCACTGATCAAGCCCAAGTTTACTAGAGTCTTCTGAGAAATGGGACAAAACACAATGAGCTCTTGCAAGAACGGATAAAAGCTGCTGGAGGTTTCCATGTTCTGCAGGTGCTCTGCAACCTAAACACATGGCTTCTCCTCCTGCTTTCTTGCATGCACATGCTCACTTGTTGGAAAGATGTTAATGGGCTTGGTGGTGAAGAGGGAGAGATTTGGGTTAGAGCTTAAGTATGATGTACCAATTAACTCAAGAAGTAAATTAAAATAAAAGGAAGGAGTTTGTGAGAGCAGAAGGCATTGCTGCATCCCGATGCATGAAATTAAACAGCAACATGGCTGGAGTTAGGGTGTTCCAGACTTTTCAAAGGCCAGCTACCCTCACATGTGCATTTTATCCGAGACTTTAGTGATGATTATTCATGCACCTAAGGTTAAACATTCATGTAAGTGTTCACAGGTTATTGGGTATGGTTTGTGAATAGGAGTTTGAATTGGAGCAGAAAAAAATAAAGCTTCTGGCCATTGAAAATTCCGTCTTAAGAAAGGTTGCATTAAGAAGTAACACATGATATTTTTGGGGATAGGCCTAATATACTACTTGAGGAGATGCACACTGGATTTTGATTTTTTTTTTGTTCTGTTTTTCACTTTCTGGCTGCTAGTTTGATCAGTTCTCTTATTTTCCTGCCTGCAGAAAGTGAAGCTAATGTGAGGTGTGCAACAGTGTGGTATTCTGCCCCAGAAGGGGGGAGATGCTGGAGCATCCCAGGGTTTTGCCCCCATCAACTGTGCTTGTAAACTGGAAGTGACGTTGATCACAGCTGAAGAGGCAAATGACTAGACAGTGTGAATTCTGTGGTGTATTTTGGGGGGGTTTGTTTTGGGTTTTAATAAAAAAAAATTTTTTTAAATCTAGGAAACTTTGTGGAGAAAATTTGTTTTGAGGAAGTGCGCAATTCATCAGAAAAATAATTCTGAAGAAATGCACAAAATACTTAAAATAAAATGTTTGTGTTGCTTTATATTTTTATAGCAAGAGACTAGTGTTTGAATAAATATGGTGTACTTCACCTTTTTATCTGTGTTTAGAAACACAATTTAATATGCCACACTGTGTTATCATCAGCAGTCCATTTTATGCATAATAGGCATGCTATTAAATAATGCAAAATTCAAAAGATTAAAAATAGCTTTATAAATAACATTTTTGTCAGATGATTTAATTTTTATTATCATTGTTTCAGGTAAGACTTCCAGCCACCTTTACTGAAGCCTCTTTTGAAGAGAAGCTTTGTTGAGTTATTTAATTGATGGTGTAGGTTTCTTTGGGTGGTGGTCTTTTATATAGAAGAAATATATTTGAAGGGCTGTTGATTTAGTGAATACCAAACATCACTGAAATTTAAAGACCTATTTGAAACTGAAGTTATATATTTCAATCGCATTTTATGTCAAGACTCCAATGGCAGAAGTAAAGAACATGTTTTAGTGGATAACATCCCATCTGTTCCATGTTATTGCACTGGACGTCTACCCTGGCAAGGACAGGCCATGTTTACAATCATAATGTACTTATTTTTGTTTAAATTCTTGGGAGGTGATGGAATGACAGACACATACTTTCTGTCTTGGACTAAATGCAGTTATTTTTCCATCTTCTTCCAGTTTTGCTTCAGAAATATTGCTATGATTATCCAGACTTGAAGTCAGTGGATGAATTGGGCAAATAAAGCTATCTATACTTTTAAAGTATTTCTACTTCATACTGCTTTCCTCATTTGAAATCCTGGGGTTGCTTTGATAGATAGCAAGCACACTACCCTGGTTGCGTCAAGTCTTCCCTTTGCAAGGCTGATGCAATGCATCAAAGTTACTTTAACTGCTTTAAATAACTAAGAAGAATCCTAATCACAGAAATTGTCATGCATTAATTGAATAACTACGGAGTGGGGATCAGGAATGTGTTCTTTCTGCTGGCTGCTGATTAGCAGGCTGTTGGACTGCTCAGTCTCATCCATCCTGTACAAGGGGTTATCATTCTGAGAACTGACAGCCGTGCACTATGCAGAAGGGAGCTGATCCAGCCCCTGTGAAAGAGGTTGTGCCTCGTTTGTTCAACAGCGATCTCTCTGTGGCAAAGGCATACTGCTGGAAAAAGATGGGGAGTTTAGAAAGACCGGATGAGGTGCCCATGTACGAGATGGGAAGCGTGCATGGAATCTGGGTGAAAAAATGGCAATTTTTATTCTGTCTTGAGTGGTCAAAAACATGTAGCTAGAAATGATATATCCTAAAATGTGTCAAAAGAGCAGCTTTTAGTAGGTAGTTGAGTGCTGATAATCTGCAAGAAACTGATATGCTACTGTAAATATGCTACCTATCCTGAAATTGAAATCCCTTTACTCACTGTATTATTTTCTAGGCCATCTATTGTATGAACATGTTGTTGTTTATTGCCTGCCTTTAATAGAGTTCTAGGGTCAGTAGAAATTGTATTGCAAACTCAAGGTTTCAGGTGTTACATAGTTGTTAGAGCAACAACCAGTAACAGTGCAGACCCGCAGTGGAGGACTCTTTGAGGAACCACAATCTTGTAGGAACAGTATCTTTTTTTTGTCCCTTTTTTTTTTTCCCTTTGATCTTGTTGCTGAACGTTAGTGAAACATGACCATGCTGTTGTGATGTGGAGCAATCAGCTGCCAGAGTGAAGTGAAGTCTGAAGGGACATCTACCAATTAACTGAAAATAATGAGAAAAATCTTCTTGTTACACTAATCAAAGCAAACTTGTTACCAAGAAATTTGGAAGTCAACAAATTTGTAAGCCATGTATGGTCTAGCCTGACTCTTCTGGTATAAACAATCAGAATCAGTGCATCCACTGGGGCTTATAGACTCTGAGGACCAAAGGAATCACTGAGTCTTATCTCCTGTACAATACCAGACAAAATAATCTCAAGCATTAATTCCTTCAGTAGAAGAAATTGCTTTCCCTAACATGCCAGTGCTTGCTGTGAAGTCCAATAAATCTGCAATTGAACTAGAACACATTATTTAGAGACACATCCAGGTTCAATTTAAGGGCTTCAGGATGTGATGAATTTACTTGTTAAACTGTTGAATTCTTTAAATAACCCCTTACCTTTGCAGTTAAGAACTGCATCTTACTGCCAATTTGAATTTTCTAATTATGAGCCAGGTGGTGCCTTTTCTTCCCTACTATTAAAGAATGCCTATTATTAGATACATTTTCCCCTTAAAATGGCAAGGTAGCTTGATTTAAAGTCCAGCACTATTTGTATTAACTGTGCAATTACAAACACAGATCATGTAACATCTGGGAAGAGTATGTATTACTCTTTTGTTTTAATAACATGGTTCGCATCAGTGGTCTTAGTGACTCTCCCATGAATCAGAACGACAGCTTCACCAGTCCGCTATTGTGGAGGCAGATCCTGGTTTTTAAAGTCTCCGCAACATACTCTTAACAGTAACAAATGCTCTTTCAGCCAGAACCGGGTTCATAAAGCTCTTTCTTAGCATCAAGTTAGGAGCATGATACCAATACTTCTCAAGATTTTTCTGGACTTTTGCTGTCTTTTCCTCTGCTCCAGTTAACTTTCAGCTGGCAGGATCAAGCTTTTCTCAGTGAGCACTTGTGAAAGGGCAGTCATTTCCCAGGTCAAATCCCTTGCTTGTGCTATACGCTGCTTGTTTTGCTCTTCTGTAGAGGTTGGCCTCCCTTTCTAAAACTGTATGTTAAATACTGAAAGGCAGCTATGCAGCAGCTCTATGTCAAGTTTTTGATACCATCCTGGATGTGCAGTGACCTTTGTCACCCAAAGTTATTTTACTGATTGTTTCTTTTTTTTTGCAAATGCATGAAGCTTAATATCAATGGGGGGTGGTGGGGGTGGTGTAGTTTTAGTCTGATTCCCTTTACATGATGTGTGCTTATCATTTCACCTAATTTTCTTGGTATTAATTTCAAAGACTTTTATTTATCTAAAGCATACTTTCAGTGAAGACGCAGAAAACGGGGAATACAGAATCTTCTGCCTATTTCCTAACCAGCTTGTAAAGACACTGCATATATGATTTACCTGACAGATGTTCTCTTACAGTTTTACCTGAAGTTTTGGAACTAAGAATATCTGTAATCTAACAATGTAAGTAATTTTGTGGAGTCTTTATCTTTTTTGGTACATTAGTACTAGTACCTGACAGGCATGCCCATTAGCCATTGTGTTTTTCCCACTTCCTTGGGATTGTTTAGAGACAGTATCATACAGTGTTACGTTCAGACTGTTATCCTTGGGATGTCTTTAACTCCTTTGGAGCACGTCCCCAGCACCCACATCCATCTATCCACAAAGACTTCTTTCTGTAGTTTGTGGTAAGAGTGGAAGCACAGCATAAGCATACTAATTTATTTGGATGACTAATTCCTTCCTGTTTTACTTAAGGTAAAATTCTTACAGTTTAGTTGCACAAAACTGTCTTGACAAGATGTCGCTGTTAACAGGCTTGCTCTTAAGTCTGTGACTGTAATACATAATACTAATCTGTTTAATACCTTGCAAGCTGGCGTTCAGGATTTCTGACTCCAGAGATTGTGCTGCCAAAATATGGCGCTTTTTTTTTTCCTGATAACAAACTTTCTCTTACAGAAGTGGGTGTGAAAAAGCTCTATGAATTTAAGTATTGCTTGGGATTTATTTCTGCAATTTCTGTATCGCTTGCAAACTTGACCTTTATCTAAGCGCTTCTCACTTCTGCGTCAGCATGACCCCTGATCCATATGTGTACCTGTATTCAGGATTTTGAGAATGCTGTCCGTGAATAAATCCAAAAATATGTTGTAATTTTGTATTTTAAGAACTCAAAATCACAACATGGTTTGAATTAAAAAGGAAGTTGTTTTGTAGCAGAATCTAAAGTGGAAACACTCAAACTAAAACAGAAGTCGAGTTCTGCTCTTCTGCATGTCATTGAATATCTGGGAAGGTTGGTCACTCCTGAATTGCCTGCTTTTTCCCCTGCTGTGTAAGCCCTCCCTCTACTTCCCACTACTGGAGTTAAGTAGTTACCCCAGGTAGGTTACTATTTTTTTTTTTTTTTCTGAAACATCTTACACTCTTGTGGTCTAAATTGAAATTTTATGTAATCACATGGTAGTATTTTCTCCCCTTCTCTTATATTTTTCTTCTAGTGTCAGAGTTTATAACTGAGTTTTCTCTACAGTGAAGTAAAAATGTGGTGTGCTTCCCTGTGACTTATATTCCTTTAGCTGCAGAATTCAATTAAGTTTAACGTGTAAAGTTGTTTTGTTTTTGGTTTTGTTTTGTTTGGTGTTTTTTTAATACAAATAACTGTTCAGGCCTTTTTTTTTTTTTAATGACAAACCTAATGTTGCTTATTCTGCTTCGTGTTTCAGCTCTGAGAGTATCTGAGTATTTTGAAACACAGTTTTGGAAGTTGCTGGTAACTGCTGAACAAAAAGACTTCTGTTTTGGTAAATAAAACACTTATAGAGTCTGAGAAGTTGGAAGGAAAATATTTTCATCTAAGGTAGTGAGCTTGGCTTGGTTCCTCTAAAATGACAACACGTAGAAGTGTTTTTCCTCTTTTTGTCATCCATCAGCCGCGTGTACATCTGAGGCTTCTGATCTTTGGCTTAAGCTACTGTTAAGTTTTCATTATAAATGTGCCACCTACTGGAGCAAAAGGCCCATCAGCAAAGATTTATTAATGTTATCTTCTCCCAGACACATTTGCATAGTAATTTCTTGCTAGATTCCTGCGCTTCTGGTTGTCAGATCTACACTGCTTCTCGTCAGCCTCACCATAGGGTATGAAAATGGTAATAAGAATTGGAGAGGATGTGGAGCATGGAGGCTTAATAAAATGCCTTTAAAAAAAACATTGATATAATGAATTATAATGAAAAATACCTGCCTGCCAATGAATGTCTAGTAAGGGAATCTTACGTACACAGGTACTGTATGTCTTGATTTCAAGGTGAAAAAATCATGTAATTGTTCAATATAGCCTTGTAGCAAAAAGCAACTTTAAACAAGATTTTTAGATTACGCTGTGGTGGGTTGTTGTTGTTGTTTTTAAAACAAATCTTCAGCCTTGTCTTGGCATACGACTAGTCATGATCATCTTTACAAATGAGAGGTGTTTTGCTCAGAGCTTGTTGTCTTTTCATTATAGTAATTAGCTGAATGATTATTTGTATTGCAGGCATATCTTAAGATCCACAATTTTATTATGCTAGTCTTGTACAGAATTATGGGAAAGACTTATCCCCAAAATTTTAAAATCTGCTTTGAAACATAATGCATGAAGACAGTAGAGCAAATTGGAAGAAGAGAATGATCTAGAAACAATCACTCTGCTAAAGTCAAGTGATTTTCTTGGTGTTTCTCATGAAAGTGTATGTTTGTTTTAGCAATGCTTCATTATATCATAGTAGAAAAATGGCTAATGTATGAACAAGAACAAGCAGAACAGCTTCCTGAAGACTAATCTGTTTTGCTGCATATTAAATTTGTGTGTTCCTGTAGGACAGTCTTTGGCTTGGGCAGGGTTCCTTTTTTTTTTTAATGGACTAAACACAGTGTAGCTGATATGTTAATGACAGAGCTATAAAAATTTGGTGGTTTTCCTTATACAAGTTGATAGTTGTTTCTTTGCATGCCTTGCAAGTAAAACTCAGCCATGAGGGCATTTGCTTTTGAAAAAGAAGAATGAATCAATGAACCACACTCAGAAAATGAGTACACAGTCTAACAGGCTATGAAAAATGAGATAGGAAGAGGTCAGACACCTCCTAACTCCCTGTGTCAGGTTGTGATGCATGTTGCACACACTCAGGTTTTCAGCAACTCAATTCCAGGTTCTCAATGTTAAATGCAGAGGATCCAAATTTTATGCTTGCTGAATCTTAAACTTCTATTATATTTCAATAGAAATATAAATATGCAATTGCATAAATTTGGAGTTTTTTAACATGGATTTGTACACTGCCTGTTCATTCTTTTTATCTGTCAAATGCTATTAAACTGGTTTTTGATCTGGAGGTGTCGGGATGGTGTAACACATTTTGGTCCATATATCATAGATAAATAGAATGTAAATCTCTACGAGATACTGTCAAGGAAGTTGGAATGACCACTGATAGGTCAACATAGTACGTCTGGGATGGCACAGTAATTGGAAGGAGCTAGTAGCAGGATGTTTTCCTTCAAGTTCAGCACCTATTTCTCTGTGCTTAAGGGGGAAATTGAATTTCTTAGTCATAGGTATTTGTTGCATGAATTCTCTTTTCGGTTGTTTATTTGATAATTGAATGGCCAATTTCATATTGCTGGGTGGAGGAAATTTAGCTTTGTTAAGGTGTTTTCTGGTGTGTGCAACTGAACCACTTCCAAAACACTCTTTTTTAAAAAATATATTTTCTTGCCTTTATGTGTGTCAAATTTGTGAGCAAAAGCTTGCACATTCATTTTTCGGTGCTACGTGAACAAAGAGAAGATGTTGAAAGGCTCAGTGAATTAATGGCTTTAAATGACTTGGAGATCCTTAAATGAAAGGTTTTACAGAAATATACTGATTCTGATTTTTATTTTCCCATTATGGAACTATTTTTGTCTTAAGCCACTTCCTTGGAGAGAATAAGCTTTAGGGTTTCTTTTTTCTATCTCATGACTCACCTGGTTTTAGGTTGAGTAGTCCTGCTTATGGAAAATATAAATGACTCCTTTTTCTTTGTTAAGCAACTGAGTGTAGTCTTCTACAGTTTCGTGAAACAGGCCAGGGGATATGTCTGGCTTTGCTCCAGGTAGTGAGCACTTGGAGCGAGCTGGGGCAGTGCTTCAGGCAACATGCTGCTTGCAGGAACAGGGCTCACATGTCTACTGGCTGGAGAAGTAGGAACATCAGCTGGAGTCATTAACATCATTGTCTTTAGGGGTGCCTGTAGCTGATCTGCCTGCATTCCCAGAATGGGACACTGAAGCCAGTAAATAAGGCAATAAAATATTTCGCAGGTAATAAATCTCATACACCAAAAGAAAATAAGATCTAAGCAGTTCTAAGAAGAACACGGTTCTTTCAAATGTTAGGAGACTGAGGTCGTATAGAAAGGGCATGGATGAAGAAAAACTCCGCTATTTTTATAGGAGGTGGTAAAGATTGTATCACAGGAAACTTCTGAAATGCTTTTAAACATTTCAATAATGAAAAAACCAGAAAAGGGAAGTAAGTCCTAAGCAATGTCTGAAAGTGAAAACGCTTAAAGTACATGAACATAACTCAAGGAAATACCTGAGTGCAAGAACATATCCCAAGGAGATATTTGAAATAAGCAGAGCAGACTATTACCAAACTGAAAAATAAAAAAATCAAGTTCTGCATGCAGTTTTATGGGCATGTGGAACTGATTCAAGGCCTATTTCTTCATAACTGGGCTTTCAAGGATAAAGAAATGACCTAATCTATTATTAAACCCATTATTCAAAGCATGATTTGATTTTTTCAGAATGATTTGGTCATTAGTCTTTTGTCTAATGTGTTAAACAGAAGTGTTTCAATTTATAATCTTTAATGTATATGTTTGTATGGAGTATACACATATGTAGAATTCAAAAATAACTAAAGATAATTCAAGAGTACAAAACTGAGGTGGGCGGAGAAGTGCTATACTAGTTGTCTAAGCAGTGATAGATGATTTCAGTGAATTGCAATTAATTTAGACTTCTGTGTATTCATAATAAGAGCATAAATTATTTGATTCTCATTTCAGTTTATTTCCTGTTGTGCCTAAGCAGAGGAAATATGCTTGGGAATATGTGGAATTCAGGACTCCAGAATCTGGAATCCACTGGAAAAGACATGCTAGTTGAAGTCACTGAGAGATATGTAATACCTGGATGTCTTTCGTAAAATATTGTGGCATCTTAATTACAGCTGTTCAAAAATATGGCAAGCTTTTTGTAACATTAACATAAACTACTAAAAAATAAATCTTCCTGGAGAACACCTGGAAGTGTTTTGAAAGTAAAAATTTTGGGTCTTTGACTAACTCAAATAATGATGCTTTTCTAGGGTAACCTCAAAATAAGCAATTTTTTCCCCAATTGTATGTTGTAACCATAAATAAAACTACAATTTTATTTGTCTGCCAACCAAGAAGAATTGATTGCTACTTACTTTTCAGTTGTTGATATGTAAACTAAACAAGTGTGCATAAAATTATAGTATGTTCTATTCACGATATTATATACTCCTTATTGCTGTCATATTGAATGCCCTTAGAATTACTTTGAGATGTTTTGAACATTTTTTGGTGGAGTTCTTTGTGTGTACAGGAGGAAACTGCAAGGAAGATTTTATGAAGTAAATGCATAAAGGTATATGATATGTTTTAGGGGGGGGGGGGGGCTTTGGGTATAACAAATTTGAGTGTGCCTGTGTCTTGTGCTTGTGGCATTGCGGTTGGGGGGGTGTGTGTGTGTGTGTGTGTGTTTGTTTTTCAGCCTAGTAGCCTTTATAGCCCACGTCAACCATTGAAGTCACTTCCACTTTTGTCAATTGAGAATGATGACTTGGCTATGGCTGTCAGCATGTTGGAGGAGGTTCAGATTCATATATGCCATTAGGAGACCTCCTTCCAGATAGTATTCCTTGTGAACAAAGATGGCCTCAACTGAGGGAGTGGATGTTGCTGGGCGTTTTCATGGTGCCTTTATACTCTGAAGGACTAAGATGGTCCTCAGCTGCATTTGTAAAGGTAGTGACTGCCTTCCTTGTTTAGTATGTTATCTGCATCTCTTCAAGTGCAAGAGATTGCAGAGCTTCTCTCCGTATGTGAAATGACCTGTGTTTAGATAACTATTTTTTCCATGCTGCCAAATAAAACCTGTATCTCTATCCACTGTCGTGAGTTGAACTTTCTATCTAGATCATTTGTTTTGAATAGGTATTTTAACTTTCTGTATAGTTCACAAAAACAAATTGATTTTTTTTCTTTTGTCTTTTCCAAATGTAGCAGTTAAGTACCATATTGCTGAAAACAGAAGCTAGGTAGGCTGATTTGCATCCATGGCAGGTGTTGCTGTCTATTCCTCAAATGCTTTTTCTGGTGTGTCATTAAGCTTAGCCCACTAATGGCTGTTTAAGGGTGTGCACATGATTAGCACGCTGTGGTGGCATTGCTGGTACTTAGTCTGTTTATAGGGAGTACCGCCATTCTGAGTTTATTAAAGATGAGCTGCTCTTGTTTACATAGCTTGTTTGTATTTTGTATGTCCTGTATAGTTGCCTCCAGATATTCAGTGTTGCTCAGTTATCTTCTCAACTTAGCAACTGATCAAAGGAGAATTACCACTTGCAAAATTAGGTCTGTGATAAAATGTTCCAACGTAGCTGCGATCAAGTTGCCGCTTCATGAAACCCAAGCTGAATCACACCATGTTTATCATACAAAAGTACTGTGCACAGCTAAGCTTTTGCACAAGAACAAACATTAGATTATGCTGACTGCCATCATTAATTAGTTTCTAAATTCTGCCTCTCTAAGGTGGAGTTGCAAATCCACATGTCCCACATCTAGAATTCTGCAGTTCAGCCTCTGAGATTTCCGAGAGGTTTGTAAAATTGTCTGTTGCCAAGCTGCTTTCTACTGAGCACACCTCTGGGAAGGCTTCCGTGGCTCACTTGTTTTATCCAGTAGGAGTCTTGAAACAGTTTCCACTCCAGAAATGTGTTCTTGATTTCCCCATTCAAGATGGTAGTGTACAAAGAATTGAGTTGAAGAGCTTGAAACTTCTGCTCTTAGCCAGATTGGACTGTCTTCAAACACGTGGAAAACATTAAGCTATCTTAGTGTATGAATATTAAATTGGCAGAAACCTGTATAATGTGACATTATATATTATGGTTGAATTAACTCCTGATTTTTGAGTCAACAGCTATATTCATTTGTGATAGACTACAGTAACTACTAATATGATAATCTTATCAGATAAATGTGATACCACAGGTCATGTTGGCTTACAATCTGTGTTTAAAAAAAACCCCCTGTGTTTCTTGTGTAGTAATACGAGCCTCTAGTCATCTGTTGACAGGCAATGCACTTATTTGTTTTTTTTCTAAAAGCTGTACTTCAAGTTACTGTTGGGGTGAAAAAAGTATTTGCTGAAAACCTTTTGAAGATTTGTATCAGCAATATGGATATTAAAATTAGCAAGGCCAGGAAAACTCAAGGTAAACTTGTACGATAGTTCATCCTATGCGTAACAGCTTAATGGTTAAACAGAGGCGTACATTTGGGTTTCAGCAAGGACTTAATCTGGCAAGGTGTTGAGTTTGCAATCAAACAGAGCACTCGAGAGCTTAATTTTAAGTTTTTAAGTAACTGTCTTGAAGATTTGTGATTAAACATGGGTTTCTCTTCAGTGACTGAAAGACAGTAAAACTGGTGCAATGTCTTGTACTGTGGAGCTTCACCACTGGTATCAGGTACCACTGGGGTTGTACATCAGAGCAAGGTCAAACACTGAAGCAAGTTCCATGAGCGAAGTGCGGTACTCCAGCTTTTATTGGCAAATCCTCAGTAAGATGTGGAAAACTTGGTGTGTTCAATGTGTCATGCTTGGAGACCACTTGGAATTGGTGTCACTTTGTTCAGATTGTAGCACCCACATGAGTCAGCTGATTCTCTTGATTTGTGAGCGTTTTTGTGTTTATTGCTTTGATAGACTGCTTATGTGTTTTTAAGTGGGACTCTGACATGCGATTTTATTGAAACATGCTGCCATCAATAACTATATGAAGAGGTATTGATATGATTAAGCTCTAGAGAGTTGATGGAGTATGACTTGCTTTTAACGTGTTTCTAGATTCTGTCTATTTTCATTTACCAAAGCTACTTAAATAAATAAAGGGTAAAGTAGTAGATTGAATTTCTACAGTGGTGTAGAAGATTTTGGGTTTTTAATACTTACTAAACCTTGACTTGTGTGTCTAAATGTATTGGCAGTACTACTCAAATTCAGGCGATATTTTTCTCTCTTCTTTAGTTACATACAAGTTTTTGTTTATAACTGGTTTATAAACCTAAAGGTTTATTTATCCTAGCTGTATCCAATCTTATTGCATTGAATAATTTCAAAAGAAAAAATGGAACTTCAGTGCTGAAGTTTGTATATGTTGAAATAACAAGTCTTACGTCTGCTCTGAATTGTTGTGAATGAAGTATGCAGCATTGCTGTATGCTTCTTTTATCATTGCACCTAAGCAAAGGTACACCACAATCTACATACCGTGTGAGAAATTGTATTTGCCCACTTTCTAGAATATTTCCTAATCATCCTCTTTTCTCAATAAATAGCATTCACATTTATTAAAAGTATACATTTCTTAAGAGCAACAGCTTCCCCCCGCCTCCTCCTTTGAACCCAGAACACTCATAAGGCTTTGAATCCTTACAATACTAGGTGCGCGTTTTTTTTGGGGGGGATTTGATTTAGTTGATGAACATTTGCAGGCTTTATGATTATGGTACTGAAATTTAACTCGTTACTTCCATAAGACTTATGTAGTCAGTTAATATGTGGCTGATTAGAATTATATAGCACTTAAAAACTTCCTTTGCTCTTATTCCTAAAAAAAAAAAATCTACAACACATTAATCCAGATTAACCAAAGGAGAGCTAAAAGGTTCTGTATGGTACTAAGCTACTTAATTATCATTTGTGTTTGAGGTACAAATATTGATAGGATATTTCCATTCATTTACCATATTTGTAACTCTAAGACTCTGAGAGTGTCAGAAATCATAGGTTTGTCATTTTTCCCAGCCAGCATATGTAATACATGCACACCTCTCTGAATCATAACAAATAGCTGAATTACTTCCATAATTATTTACGAAATAAATTTTGAAAACATAATCTTTTTATACTGTTTCAGTGGTGTCCAAATGTGTTTTGGGGGATTGTTTCCCTTGCAGTCGTTGCTGTTGAAAATCAGTTTCTTCCTAGATAATATACGAATGTTGCTTTTATCACATTATATACATTCCTATATAAATAAAATGTGAATTTATTTGTATGCGTTTTGCTATGTTTTCATCTGAATTTCCAAAGATGATTAGTATTCTTTATGTAGCACATTTTCTGAATTCTTTTACAAGCACTTAAGTAAATGAGATTAAATTAAGCAGGCACTCCATTATTACAGGTCATGCGCTATTGAAAGGATGGGAGGAATCCTCAAAGTAAAGAAAACAACTTTGAGTTAAATAATGCAAAGTTTGTACAGCTGACTGGATCTGTTAAATTTTCCTCATTATTTTCTCCAAATTCTTGCTTTTGGTATCTTATGTTCATGGCAGTAACTTCAGTATTCTGGTAAAAATGTTGTGTGTCCTTTTTGCGTTTTGGCAGTCAGGGTTGGGTTGTGGTAAGCTCTTCAGTGGTAGAGGGCACAAGACAGTACTGATTTCCTGATTTACAGGCTGCTTTACAACCAGGCTCAGGAAGTGTGGGATCCCAGATAGAGGGAAGCAACATGGTTTTAGGCCAAAATAAAGAGGATTATGTAGAAAATACCTGATGATCATATAGCCCAGATATGTAGCGCTGTTGCTTTTTCACAAACTGTACAGTACAAATAGGTTAAATATTAATCCCCTCACAAACAATCTACCTAGCTACTAGGAGGTGACAGTTTCTTTAAAATAATCCATTAAAAGGTTTATAATGGCAAACAGGGTGGTGTTAGGCAGAAATTTCCAGTGGCGGGGATGGCATAGGAGTGATCTGCTTGTGAGAAATGAATGAGTTGATGCTCGTGTTGCTCGCAGAAGCATTGGCGAGGGGGATAGAGAGGCTGCTTTGCAAAGGGCCTTAAAAGTTACCGTTCACCATCTAAACCTAAGCTATGCTAGTGCTCGTCGTTGTCTGATGAGAGCTCTCCCACCACTAGCTCACGCACGCAAGTTTTGGTGGTGTCTGAAGTCCAGCTCCTCCTTCAGGCTGTGCAATAGGTTTGGTCAGAAGTCATCGTTGGCTGCATTTTGAGACAGTCCAGTTTCTGCACTTGTGTTTAATGAATTAACGTCAAACCTAATGTAGACTTTCATTCTGCCTTATAATGGTGGTCGCAACTGTAATATCCAGATGCTGTCTTCCATTACTTGAGCATTATTTTCCCATTCTGTTCAGCAAGTCGTGCATTACCCAGGCTTGATTGGGATGATGTGTATACTGAGCAAGTGCAGTCCCACCAGATGCAAGAAATGGTGCTACAGTCAAAATCAGAACACTGACACCTTACAAAGCAAACCATAAGTTAAATTGCAACCAGGGTAAATATTTGAATAAGAAGGAACCAGTGTGGAAAAGAATGTGTTGTAGAGAGTTATTAGCCATATCTGAAAAGAGCCCAGAAGGACAATCCTATCGATTTTATTTTTATCTTGATGACCTTGTAGTTTGAGTTAATGGTTTCTAAACTTGACTGAAGAGTTTGCAGGACAGTCATTTGTCTCCAGTCAAGGAGAAAGGAAAGTAATGTAGAGCTAAAAAACAGACTCTTAAGATTTTGTTCATTCTCTAAATCTTTAATATGTATTTTAATTTGCATGAGTTGTAGAATCAATGAGAATATTGTATTCATATAATCTAGACAAGACTGAAATGTAGTTCATCTGTGTTAAATTAGATATTTCTCTTAATGGTCTGGAAGTCATCTAGAACTACACTAGGCATAATAGAAATTCTGGATGAAGCTGCATTTTGAAGGGGAGGAGGGGACAAAAGGAGTGGGGTCTTACTGATCTAGGCTGTTTCTCACTGTGGCATTCGTGGTGTGGCTTCTAAGCCAGAATACATTTAGGTGTATCTGTGGATACGTTTCTCTCGCAAGGAAGCTGTTCTACTTTTGGGAAAGTAGGGCTGCAGAATCATCTGAGGGAATGATCTTTTGTGATAGATCATTAACTGATTTTAAAATTGTCACAGCTTCTGTAAATCCAGACATAAAGGCGAGTATGCAGTATTTCATGTAGCTAATGTTAAGACACATGCCAATTTTCAGTTCCCACATGACATGGTGAGCTTCACCTTCATACATAATGTTGTCATTAAAACTTGGATGCTGGGTGTTTTATGGATGAAGAGGTTGTTGCTCTCTCATAAATGTTAACTATCAGATCAGTCTGCATAAGATCAAGATGCACCAAGGGATAACGTAATTGCAATTTTCCAAACAACTGTATCTGTTTCAGAGTGAAGATTCACTATAAGAAAAAATAAGACAAAATAGATCTCATAGTTTCAGCATAATCAAGATTTTTGCCAGTGGCTATTATGGGAAAACTTTCTTAAATATTTTACCCTTACCCCTTTGAAAGATTTGATGTTAGATGAGCAGGATTTTAATTCAGCAGCTACTTTGTTAAGCAAAAGCAGCTCTGATTCCCAAACTTGTAGCCGACAAAAAGGACCAGAGCTGTAATTACCATATTTAATTACCTTTTTTTTTGGCTTTCCTGATGGAAAGCTTCTCAAGTCAGTCAAGATGAGGGGAAATTATGTTAAAGCACAAAGTGTTTTGTTCTTACTAAAAAGTTGAGGAAAAAACCAGAAACTACATAATAACACATCATTATATAAAATAGAAAAATTAAAATTAGGTTTGAGCATTGTGCTTGTTATGGATTTGAATTATGTAAATATGTCTGCTCTTGGGAACTTACACATTGGTATCCTCTTCAGCAAGGTGGTTAAGCATGCTTAAACATGTCCTCTGTTTTGTACAGGCAAGGAACAAAAAACCCCAACAAACTTACAGATGGTATAAAGGGGCGGGGGGAAAGCTTGTATTTTTTCAATTATTTTTGTTTTAGTTCAAGTGAGCTTAATAACAATATGTAGAGCTTTCTATATAAAAATTCCATTAAAGTATTAAAGTTCCATTTTTAACAATATTGACATGTAAACACTTGACCTTTTACATGTTATTGTAGTAGAGATGTTGGAACAACAGTCTTACTAACCTCCGCTTTGTTCGTTTCTTGACTGTGTCTGAGCAGCAGGCTATGTCTGGATTTTAAGGTAGATTCTTGTGTTAATGGGCTAGTCTCTCATTTCCTGAACTATATCATTTAGCACAACTTATTTTTATGCTTTTTTTTCATTTAAGTGCTAGTGCTAGCTCTCATCTGCATTGAAGAGAGTTAAAACCAGCTGTAGAGGTCTTGGAGAATCAGCTGCCATTTTATTATGGTCTGTCTTGTCATGATGTTGCTTTATCTTAACATGTAACAGAGAGGAAATGATTTAAGTAAAAACAGTAACTGATATTGCAATAATAAAGTTCACATGAGTAAGGCAGGGAAGAGGAAAGAACTTGTGGCAGAGTAATGTTGTTATACTGAAAACTGATAATAGCTTTATCCTGGAGAATTAAATTTTTTCTGGATAGACAACACAAAAATGGGAGGTACAAAATGAGTAAAGGATTTGGGATTTGATGTTTCTATTTGTAAAACTAATGAATAAATTTCATAATAAGACACTAGTCTTACGCAAAATGGTAATGAGCCCGTTTCCAGGTCAGTATTGACTGGCTATTCTTATCTGCTACAAAAAATGCCTCCTCTGAGGAAGAGGAGCACAGAGCATGCAATGTTAGGTGCTATCACAGCTAGTTATAATCCACAAGCACTTTCTTGTCAATATTATAATAATAAGAGAGAAAATAAAACCTGACAAACTGTGTGTGTGTGTGGGGGGGGTGTTTCCCCTCATGTTTCAGCAACTGAAGCTGAAGACATGAAATTGCCATTTCATGTTCACTTTTCCAAACCCTGATATTATGTGTAATTTTTTTTATTTGAATATAAAAGTGGATTTCCTATGTCACTTTCACACTGGAGCTTCAAAGAATACATGGAGCAATAGAGGTCTTTAAAAAGCCTCTTAACTGGATCATTCTTGGAATTTTTATATCTTGAAAATTTTAAGCCACAGTATTTCGAGTTGTGATCATTTAGTCATAAGAACAATAGTTTTTCCATTTCTCAGGGTTCTGTATGAAGAATGGACTCTTAATCATTTCACATAGTCTACAGGGATTTTGGCAGGTGGCTGTTAGCAATATAGATGGCCACTTTGCCTTGTAGGTTGATTTCATGAGTATAGATTTCATGAGACTTCTTGATGTTATTTTTATGGTCTAGAATTGTATGTTTACATCTCCTATCACTGGATAAAACTGTTCATCTTTGATGGACTGTGCTGTACATAGTGGCTATGATTTGGAACTTCCTTAAGCAAGAAACACTGTACAAGCAGGGTCGTGGAAATCATCACAGAGTTTCAATGGCTGTTTTGAAAAAGGGTGAACAAGAGATAAGCTCTTTGTTAATACTGTGTTATGTTAATTTAACATTCTTGTGATGCTTTTTTTCACTATATTGAATTTTTTTATAAGTCTTTTGGCATTATCAGCATATATATATGTATACTTATAAACTTTATCATGACATATTCTCGCAAAACTGGTTAATCATAGTATTAGAGAAGAGCCCAGGTTGGAAGGGACTTCGGAAGACCATCTGGTCCAGCCTTTCCTGGGAAGGGGAGCCTGGATGAGGTTATCTAGCACCCTGTCCAACCTCATCTTGAAAACCTCCAGCAATGCAGACTCCACCAGGTCCCTGGGGAGGTTGTTCCAGTGAATGATTGATCTCACTGTAAATTTTTTTTTTCTCATATCACAGTGAAACCTCTCCCAGTGTAACTTGTATTCATTGCCCCTTGTCTTCTCCATGTGGTTCCTTGTGAAGAGAGAGCCTCCATCCTCTTTGTAGCTGCCCTTTAAGTACTGAAATACTGTGATGAGGTCCCCCCTAAGCCTTCTCTTTTCCAGGGAGAAAAGACCCAACTCCTTCAGTCTTTCCTCAAAGGACAGGTTCTCCAGCCCTTTGATCATCTTCAAGGCCTTTCTTTGGACCTCTCCAGTCTGTCCATGTCTGTCTTGATTTGTGGGGACCACAACTGTACACAGTACTCCAGGTGCAGCCTGACAAGCACTGAGTAGAGTGGGATGATCACATCTCTATCTCTGCTTATAAAGCCCCTGTGGATCCAGGATTAAAGATTAATCTTAATTAAGATAAACATATTTTTATTTCATACTGAGATTTAGAAAGTGGTTGAAATGACCAGTGCTTGTTATGCTGTTCTTCAATCTCTCTGTGTTTGGATTCACAGCCAGTAATGTCAGACATGGTTTCTATTTTATTACATTCTTTACATGTGGGTTCTTATTGATAGAAGATGTCAATTTCTCTGTAAGGAAAAAATAGGATATTGGTCTTCCTCAAAAAGTAGATGTGAGGTTGCAAAAAGATGTATTTCAGTGCTAGTCTTTATGTAACTGTGTTACTGGTCAGCCTTCCTATATGAAAATAAAACGTTATATGAAGGATCGAGACAAAGCTGCTCTGGCTCTTCTTTGCATCTCAGGTTTCAGTCGATCTGAATGTGGCTCTGGTACAGAAGCAACACTTGTCTTGTTAGTCAGTTTTTCTCTTGTCAGGGGCCAGCAATGCTGACTGATACAAATGAACGTGAACTGTTTGGGAGGGGTAGGCAGAAGAGTGCTTGTGAGACTCTGTTCAGAGATGTCCAAGAATAAAATACTGCCGATTCCTTAATGTGGAAATATTCGTATTTCACAGTTCTGTTGCTGCTGTTCTTTCATGTTTATTTACACTGATGGGAGACAATTGCTTGGCTGCAGGTCCAATTTATTGCCAAAGAGGACAAAAATTTTCTGTAAGGTCATTTTCTAGGTTCAGGAGGTACCCACCTCTTTCTCTTGATGTGTTTGAGAATAGCTGCCCTGTGCAGGTTAACCCTCTGACGAGAGAATATGCTCTGGGACAAGACTGTATTGGTCTGTATTCTTCCCACTGGATTTTGAAGGATGTAAAGTTCTTGGCTTGTAGGATTTGAGGACATTGAGTTAATTACACAGACTTTTCCTCTCTGAGTTATTTTTATAAATTTCTTTTTGCTTTGTATATAAACATCTTGACACCTATACTTCTTTCTAAAGCAGTTATTTTCTCATATACAACATATTTACATATTTTTAATGATCCGAGACACTCATTTACCTGTATGTGTGGTGTTTAGATTTTCTTTAGAAATCCAGTTTTTAAAATAAGAAACCAAAATCAGTTTTACTCTTTCTCAAGTTTTTCTCTAAGGAGTGAATTTTTTGAAGAAAATTCTTAAGAAAGATGTTATTTTTATCTAAAGAATTTGAAATTGAGAAGAGGAAATATAAGGTTTAAGTTATCCTAAGATCAACCATTTCTGCTCATCTTCTACTAAGACTGCTTAACTACTGTGTACCCATTAAATTTTCCTTTGAAATCAGTGAAATGAAAGAAGATACCTGACATGCTCAGTAAAGCAATGAGCATGGAGACCTAGAAATATGGGCAAAACACAGCAATAGTAAAATAATACCCTGGTGCTTAAATAATTGCAGATAGGTTGGGAGCAGGTGAGTTTCTTTCTCACACTGCCCCTTCACTAAGTGAAGGCACTTGTTAAGGTGCTTATTTTAACTGGCAGTACTATGTGCAGAGAGCAAGCCCAAATTACCCAGTTAATCCATTCCCAGACAAGTCAGATATTTCTGTATATTGCAGGAGGAAGTGAAAATGAGATTAAAAATACAATCCATCATTGTTCATCGGCCTTTGAAATGAGATAGTGTGAACTAGCCTTGCAGGCTGCTCTGTGCAGCCGTATTTCTGGAAGCTCATCATGTCTGCCTAGCACCTGAGGGGAACATCCCAGGGAAATAGAAACCCACCAAAGTAGTGACCTGGAGTTGTCATAAAGTAGTGCAGATCACAGAATAGCAGGGCTGAGTTACAGGTAGTCGCTACACCAGTCAGAAGGTTTGGGGCAACAAGAAGCGGGTGACTTTTCTATCCCAAATTCATACACTAAAGGATGCTTAACTTCTTCACTAGCCTAGCTTGAAGAAAAACGTAAAGACACGCGAACGAAAGGCTTTAACGTCACTCTGTTAGGTTTGTAGGTAGGTGCTGCCCCCATCTGCTGCTTGGTAGGGCTTTTAACAGGTCCTGTCGTCTCATTTTCGCTAGCATCTTGATCTAGGTGCAGTAATCGATTTGCATTTGGAGGACTGGGGGTGGGCGTAAAAGGGTTTTTCTCCACTGTGATCCTATCAAATGCTTGATGCCAGCCCGAGGACTTTTGGAGCAGTTCATAAGAACAATATGGGAATTTGGCCATATTAAAAAAAAAAAAAAAAAAAGAGGGGAGGGAATTATATCATTTTTTGTTTGTTGCTAGAGGAGACACAGAAGTTAGCTTATTGTTCTTTTAAATACATTGATAATAATTATGATGTAAGTTATCTTTTCCAGGTGTTTGGTACAGTTTTACAGCTGTCAAAATGAGCAGGCTTCAAAAATTGACACATTCACAGAAAGCGGTCCTCTGCTCAAGGCAGTTAAAATTTGCTTCTCTAAACTTTAAGCTTTCTGTTTAAAAAACCAACTATTATTATTTTATTAAACTGGAAAATATTGAGTGATCTCCATCACTTTCTTCCTGAGCCCAAGAGGCCCGACATAACTGGGGAAAGTGGGGGACCTAGGAATAACTTGGTACGTTGGGAAAGAAAGAGACAATTACAAGACTTCATCTGAATGTTTGATTTATCCAGAGTACTTTTTCAAGGATAGAGTCAAAAAAACTTTTATATGTTTAAAAGAAAACATAAATAGAGTTTAATGGAAATTAGAGACAATTTAAGTGCTGTGAGGCATCTAAATGCTTAGTGGCTAAAGGAGGTACTGGCTATACTGTGGAGTTCATCTCATTCAGCTGGTTTTAGTTCATCTATTCCTGCATGTTTGTTTGTGTTTCATTGTGTGGCAACACATAATGCTTCCCTAGCAAACTGGCTTGCTCAACAAAATCTGTCTTGTAGTATCACTTACAAGTAAGACAGATTTAAGCCTCATCCACGTTGGTAGGTCTTGCCCATATTTTTATTAGGAAACTGACCTATCATGGCAGCTTAAATTAGTACTGTATAAGTAGGTGTAATTGCAGTTGTTGTGGTTCAGTACCATTCATTTAAAGAGAGCTTGAGTTGTTATTTCTTTTAAGGATACCTCAGGCTTAAACTGAGGTGAAGCTGAAGGATTGCAAGTCCCAGAAAGATAGCTGGCCCAGTTTTCCAAGGACGCAGTATCTGCAGTTCCTTTTGACTTCTGTGTAGTTTCAGAGGCTCAGTGCTTTTGAAAACTGGGTTGAGTGGCAGCTAATAGTGAAATAGCCCTCAGGAATGATCACCAGATTAGAAAAAGATTAGTCAAATGGCTTTACACTTCTGATATTTTTATTTAGATAATAATGCTATTGAAATAACCTAATTTGAATTAGATTTTTATTGGAAAAAATGCATGTGCATGTCTGTTGTATTAAAAAACAAAGTTGTGATGCTTATCTGTTTTCTGTATGACAATTAAAAACTGTTATGTTTTTATGGGCATAAATCTGCATCCTGTCATGCACTGCAGTATGTTAGTACTACGCTAAAAAGGTGGCAGACTGCAGTGCTATGAATCTGCTGAAGAACATACAAATTTATTTCAAGAAAATTGGTGAAAATACATGCCATTCTGATTGAGCAAATCCAAATGACTTCAATCTATGATTAATTAAATTAGGCTGCTTAAAAATTCATAACAAGTGTCTGGAATAGCCTTATTTAATGCTGTCAGTGCTTTAAATGTCTCCAGAGAACTTGGATTAGCTGACCGAGTACCCTCTTAAAGAAAGGATGTCCTGTGTGAGCAAGTTGTCCCACAGGGATAAAACTCAGATGCCCTGGAGGAAATACATACCTAAATGCATGTGATAAAAGGCAGCTAAGGTATCAAATAAGAAACTTAGAGGTTAAAATTGCAAGATTAGTATTTTATCCAGATTGGAAAGAGAGGATGTCATGTATACATTGCAAATAACCTTCTATGAGGAAAGCTTATCAAATATAATGTGAGTCAGAGATAATATTTCAAGATGAAGTAATTGCTCTGAGATGTCACTGTGATTTTGGAGCTGTAGCAACACACCCTACACAATTCATGTGATGCTTTTAGAAGTGTTAGCTTTGGAAGCTGCAGATGAAATTTCCCATCAAAATGGCATAGGTGGAGGTCTGTCAGTGAAGCCACTGCTGCAGCGCTGGCCCTGGAGTCAGGGAGGGGAGGGTTGTTTTTCTTCCTCCATCCAAAGCCTGGAAATTTTCAGCCAACCTTCTGTATATCTTGCACTTGTTCATACACATCTTTGAGAGCATATGCTTGTATTCGTAGTAGATATAAATACTTATGGAGTCTCACAAACAGTTGTGTGCATCTGTGAACCTGCAAACCTTTGGGGATGGATTTTAACAGGTGTAAATCTGCTTCTAGTTCTGACGTGTCTGTACAGATGTCATCTCTGCAAAGCCTATGCACACAGTTCGATGACTTCGTAGAAAGAGAAGGCTGGCTGCCAAGAAAAATTAGCTCCATGTCTTGTGTCAGTTAAGCAGTTTAATTGGCTTTCACACCTAAGGCTGAAATAATAATGAGCTACTACTTGTCACCATGCTCTGAGAGACTGGTCTCTTCGTAGAGTAACACACATCCATCTGCTTCAGAGGGAATTTATTACAACAGACTGTGTCCTATGACACTGGAATTCAGCTGCCTGACCCCAGAAACCATCTCCCCCTGCAGTGCAGAGCCCTTGGTCATCTTCTCACACACATCTTCCATGTCCAAAATAACCCTGACGTGGATTCTTGTGTGCTGGGTGGCTCCATTCCTTACAGCTTTCTCCCTTCCCATAATCTGCAATGTAGCTATGCTGATGCAAGAGCGTGCTTTTTTTTCCAGCTGGCTCTGAAGTGGGTGTCATTGATCTGGTGTATTGCAGAAATACAGAAATACTGGAACAGAGGCTCCAGAATGAGATATTGTGCAAACCCGGGAAAAAAAAAGCTGCTAACTCAAGCATCACCAAAGAGGAAAAAATAAACGAAGAGAGGCCAGTATCGTCATAGTTATGCACGGTGGAGTGTGAATTAAGTAGAGAAAGGACAGATGGAAGGACCAAGAAAAGGAAAACTGAGAGAAAGCGGCAGAGAGGAAGAATTGAAGGGAAGGGAGTCTGGGGAACGTGCAATTCCTCTCCAGCTTGAAGAGGCTGTGTGGGAGAAGACTGGAGCCAATACACAGTCCACAGAAGAAGAGACGTCTCACTTCACATTTACAGAGTATGGGTGGAAATTGTGTTTCTCAGATTGTGCCAGTTAAGCAACTCAGCCCCTGAAGGCAGGAGACTTTTCTCAGCATCTGTTTTACAACTCTGGATTAACACAAATGCTAAGAGAGTTGCACTGTGTCATACTTGAGTCCTGTTGAAACACCCGGGTTAGGACTAGACTGTACAGCTTTCCAGCAGTGCATTCTATCAGAAGTGTTTTCATCTGTAGAAACTTCCCGTTGTGCCCTGCCGTTAAATGAGAATGTCCATTGGCGGGGCGGGAGGGGAGCTAAAATCTGAACAGAAAGAGATACTAATATCTTGGATAAGTATGTCAATAAGATCCCCTAACGAGTGAGCCTGTCAGTCAGGGATGGTATTTCTTGGCATGGTTTCATTTCTTTTTCTGTTTCTTCTTGCATCGGGATGTTACTCTTTTCATAACCCAGCACTCAAACATCACAAGGTAATTTGGGGCCATTACTAGCACAAATTTGAACAAGTCAGCAGCTCAATGCTGTCATCAACTCTGAGTATTATTTACAAAAAAGGCCTGTCCTGCCAAAAATATGAACTTTATATTGATCAATGTGTCATTATCTTCTTAAAAATGTAAATGAAACAAATCAGTGCATCAACTGTTTTTTGTCTTTGCTATGCTGCTGCTTCTAATTTAAAATTTTGTTTTGAAACACTCCAGGGAGAGGGAAAAGGACAAATGAATAATTTTTATGAGATGGTCCTTAAAACAGGGGATTAATGCAGTTTGAGCTGTCAGCCCATATTATAATATACCTGGATGTGTCATTTGTTTCTTACGGCTTCATTCTCTCAGTAAAACTGTCTTGATACTTCCTGCCTATGTTCAAACTTTTTGGCGTATTAGTCCTTGCAAGTACTATGCATGTTTTTCTTTTTTTAATAATTCCTAAGCCCATTAGAGTCATTGGAAGGATGTGAATGTATTTGCAAACTAAATAATGGCTCAGAAGGCTGTCTTAAACTTACTTTTTTGTGTCAGTGCAAGTGTCTTTCTCTTTTTTTTTTATCGTGAATGTAACATTTCTGTGGCTGTGACCTACTCTGCTTCCATGTATGTCATGAATTGATGATTGGTTTGCTAACACCTGTTATCCCTTAACAACAGAGAGAAACATGCTGATTTAAAAAAAAAAATTATCTGCATGGAACTTTTTATTGCTCCTCTCCCACAGCCCTTACTGTATTTTCATATTTCTGGTGTCAAAGGGGTGGCTTGCAAGATAGTTAGTTTCTTTCAAGGTATTCATGATGGTGAAGTCAAATACTTTCCTTATAAATCAGACAGTAGCTCTTACTAGTGTCAACATATGCCACAACATGCTCCCCCTGCCCAAGCTGTAGAAAGTTCTTTCAGCACCCCAAATCCCTGTCCCCTGCTCCCTTTTCCTCTTCCCTTTCTCCCTGAGTGTGCTTATGCTTTTGTTCAAGCACAAAGGCTTCCTCAGCCTGACCGAGCAATTCTTTGCACCACAATTTGGGAATCTCTAGAGCATGGGTGTTGCTTCTTCCTCAGTGACAAAATGCTTTGCAAATGGCATTGGACTGTTAAGCCTTTGTGGGTTTTTTGTTTGTTTTAATGGTGTATCATCACTTTCTAAAAAACTTACTGTGTTTCAGGAGTAATGTCACTGGGATTTATCTGTTATGATAGGATAACTGTTTTCCAGCTCTAGTAAAGATGTCTGAATTAAAGAAAATTATCAGAATAGAACATGCTTAGTAGAGATTTGTTATTATAAAGCAGGGCATATCACATACTTTCTTTTTGACTTCAGGAAAGTCACAGATGCTTTAATTCATTATACATAAAACTTGATGTACTTGTCACATGTATCTTTTTTTGGTATTGCTTACTTGAACTGTAATCTCTTAGGTCAGGAATTCTTTCTTAACTTGTGTATGTAGAGCTCTTAGTACTGCGGAGCTTGATGTTATTTGACACCTCTCGGCATTGCTGTAATACATATAATTAAAAATCATCAAGGGATGTTTTATAGAATTTTTAGACTAACTTGCAGCTGCTCAAGCTCTGTGATTCGCCGTTGTTCACGTTATTTAGCAACTCTTTATCATTAACATTATGACAAATGTATATCTATTTGAATTTTGGAAGCAAAAGCTGGGGAAGAGATATATATGACTGTTGAAGTTTTGCCATTTTCAAATATACCACTTTTTCAATTCTAAATTTTTGAAGGTTTACACAAAGGCAATGCTCTGTTTGAGTTTGAGAACTGAAAGGTGATGAGTCTTTCAGAATCTGTGTGCTCATGATAAAGAGGAAGGGTTAAGGGGGTCTGATGTACTGCATGGGAAACATCCTGTTCTCCAGTGCTTGGGAGCACAAGATCCAAAGCAGAATATAAGTTTGTGGTTCTCTTTTTCCAGCTGCAGTGAAGTAATTACTTACAGGGATGGCTCCTAAAACATCTGCTGTCATCTAGACCTTATAATGACTAATTCTTGGGTCAAAGTAGTGAGTGAGTTGGGGCAATGGTGATTAATGACTTGAAGAAAAATAGGTTTTACTGTGCATTTATAACTGGAGTGGCATGCCTTTGATATTCTCAGCAGTATTTGTTAGGGCCTTGAGGGCTGCATACCTGTTGGACCTGTTGCAGTCCTTGAGGCTGGAGAAAAATTTAAGAATTTGTCTATGAAGATCCCTGTTCAGGGGTGAGAATTACATTGACGCTAAGTTCTTATGGCTGCCTAATCCTTTGCTGTGACAAAGGTGCATGTCTTAAACAGCGTGACACCTGGTTGCTAAGTATGGAAAGACTTCTGTGCTCCACAAAAGGGTAACACACAGGTGAATATATTTGTCATCTCACCTGTCTCCTAGGAGGAGTTGTTGAAGGTAAAATGTCATCTTTGAGGGTGCACTGTAGGTCACCTCTCATGATGGAGTGTTATACCAAAGGGCAAAATTAAGATCTAAGGAGCTGGAATGTAATGATACAGTTATATTTTCTTTTTCTGAATACCATAAACTGGAACAGGAATACTGTTTTATTACTTCATTTAGCGTGCAGTGGAGTACGGAGTGCTAAGTTTAATGGGATGTATAGGCACATATGAATATATGTGTGTAAGTTTGATGCATCTGTGTGAAGTAGGTATACAGACAAGTAGCAATAAGCAGAATTTACTTCATGTAAGCACAAGTAACAAGATACACAGCATGAGCTGGTAGTTCTTAATAGTCCTTTCATATGCATTTCAAATATGTGTTCACTATGAGATACATTTTATCCATAAACTGGGGCAGACTTAAATGTGGCTTTTCTAAATCCTCCTAGAGCAAAACTTCTAGTGAGGGCTGGATCCAGTGCTCTGCATGACAAGAAGAGGAAGAGCTGTAATTCATATATGACTGGATGTGCATATGTCTTGTGGGGGTTATGATTTCAGAGCTTGGGAGAATACAGTTGCTTGCCTCTGCTTTGACTCTGTGTCTGCTTGTACCGCAACTCGCTGTAATTAACCTGATGTGGGAAGAAGACTCAGAGGAGAACAATTGAACTCCTTTGATTCAATACTTTCCTGTTCTGAGAAATTTCTGAGAAGCCTTGGGAGTTTGTCATGTACTGTGAAATTTATCTAGTGAGAAAGGGATTTAACTGTTACTCCCTGGACATGCGCTTGACAACATCTTCTGCCTGTTCCTGTGTGTCTGTACACTAGGGTCAGGTTACTCTACCTTGCTTCTGACTTCTGTTTTCCTTCTTCAAACTGAGATGATTCTTAGGGATTGCATTAAATGCACTGGATTAAAATACCACTCAAGTATGGCCAGCAGATTCTCCAGCATGTTTGACAGGGCTTCAGTATTCTCCTTGCCTTTGCTTTGATTACTGCCTTGAATTTTAAAAGCAAAATATGGGTGATTTGGCACTCCCTATGCTTAGCAAAATTTGGATTACTGGTGTGAATCCTTTATTACAGGAGGTAGGCTAGTTGTGGTTTTTGTTGAACAAAGGTCCTTTCTTTCACATACTAGCCGTTGGTTTAAGTCAATGTCTCTGGAGAGTGCTTGTAGTTCATTAGTGTGATATTCCACATATGTATCATCATTATAAAGATATTCATGATACTCATTTTAGCTGAGGTCTTAACAGTAGTATTCTTCTGCCCAGGATATATATGTGACAATATTTGGTGAACAAAGTTGAGGATTAAGAATCATGATGGGTAGTAAAATAACACTAAGGTCAAACCTTAACTACTAAATTTTGTCTTTTTCTTAACTTTTATGTTATCACCAGATGTAGTAGCTAGAGCTCATTTTTCCTAGACTGCCCTTTTGTGAAAAACTTCTGCAACACTTCTGTATGTGACTAGTATATGGTGCACTGAAGATACAAACTTGAGAACAGGTACAGCAAGCCTAAAGAGTTGTTCGTGCATGAAAAGCAGAGGACCAATCCAAGCATGGCCAAGCAGAGAAGCCTCTTATGGGGTTGACAGCAGGATGCTATTATTGCTGTTTGACATTAATCTCTACAGAAGTCCAAAGTGCTAAATTTTGGACTTCTGGGAGGATGATTGGCTCCATCCTCAAGCTGAAAATACAGCACTTCTACATACACTGTCCATTTTTCTTCAATCACCTCCTGACAGTACAATTCTCCAAGTTTCTGAACATCAGCCAAAATATAAGCATGTTATATTACAGTCTGCTAGGGAGACTAGTCTGTATCAAAGCAATCTGGGGACACAGGATGGGCGTAGAAAGAATGGAAGTCTAAACACCATGTTTTGTGTAGACATTGATGGATTTTAGGTGACTTTTATTTGTTATTAAAACTTGTTAGCCAGAGATAAAGTAACCTATTACAAATGCTCAAAATGCTGCTTCTCCAGCCTCCACATGTGAGAGAGATATGCTAGGAAAATACAGGGGAAAAAAATTTCAAGCATGAACTTTGGGTTAAAACAAACAAACAAACAAAAACAAACAAACAAACAAACAAACAAAAAAACCCAAAAAACCAAACCAAACAACACCTGAGCATCTTACCAGTTGAGCTGTATGTCAGCTCTTCATTCTTTGACTACAGGAGCTGCCCGTGAATGAGAGCTGAGTGCGCTTGCCCTCAGATAACCTGCTCAGGATGCCTTTCCTTTCTTGTTGCTCTATGGTCCTCTGTGCGTGCTCTCATGCTCTCTCTCTTCCCCTTAATTAGATTTGTGGTAGGAGGTACCACACTTGCAGTGAATGCTGTACCACTTTGTCTTCTGGAAGGTCAGCGCCTGATAGCTAGCTGGAGAAAAAATGCATTCGCTTTTGTCATATTTCATTTACCATTGTTCTTTGCCTGTTTTACTTTCACTTCTCCTTAATGTTTTGCTTTCTTTTCATCTCTCGTTGTCTGCTTTCTGCTATCTTATAATAACATTTTGCCCTTTCATTCCATTCTTCTCTCTCATATTACACTGTGGTGAAGCCTTTTTTCTTTTTCATCTTTCTCCTCTGTATTCCACTCTTTCTCCTCTTTCTCTTCTAGCACCTATCCTTACCCTTGTTGCTTCTTTAGCTCTTTAGCACCATCTATAATGCAATAGCTGCATGATCACCTCAGACTAGTGCTCCAAAAGAAAGTGCTGTCCTCCTGCTTTCCTCATCCACATCATCTCTGTTGTGCTTGTACCTGTTGTGCTTGCACAAGCATATTGCATGCCCTCATAGCCAAAGAGGCCATCATGCTGGCAGTGTGGAGGGGCCATCAGCGCCGTAACAGCACTGATTATGGATCTCTGAAGGGGCCTTCTTGGACAAAAGAAAAATCAAGGGATCTCCAAAATCTTGGGACAGTGGGTGTTAGTAGAGTAGATGGGAGTTAATAGTTGTTTTAAAGGGAAGGGAAGAGAGATCTGTAGTTAAAACTGTGACTGTTTGTGTCCTGGAGATCACATCTTAAATGTGAGCTAGAGGGCAGGCTAAAACATTAAAACTGTGATTAGTGAGTCCTAAGACCTTGCTCTGCAACCAAAGAGTGGTCTTCTGTGAGACGGGCTGTTATATGCTGTTGAGAGGGAGAAGGAAATAGAAGGGAGCTACGGTGCATCAAACCAGCTACGTGGTTAAACCTGAGCATGCTAGTGCATTGTAATGGCTTTAGCAAGGAACTATCAAACATTGCCAAAAAAGGGACATTACAGCTATTAAACAAGTGGCGGGACTGGGGGAAGCATGCCTGCCAGTTCAGGGCGGGATATAGTCCTTGCCATTTTGTCTTGCTATAATGCATAAACATATTACGTGCTTATGGAACATGTGAGACGCTTCTGCAGTTAACAGTGAAATTTTTAAAAAAATAAAAAATCCTTCAGACATCACAGAAAATACAAGTAGTAGTATTATTGTCAGCATGAGAGAACATGGTATTTACTTGGGAATACTGGTCATCTTGCTAAGTCATCTGAGTCTGTATAAAACCCACATAAAGTTTCATAGAGGTTTGGTGTTGCCAATCCCAAGTGCGCAACAAGAATGAGTCACATCTTCCAAGATCACAAGATTTGCTTAAAAATCAGAGAGGTTTATTTTTAATTGGGTTTCATTTTTATTTGCCTTTTTATGTCAAAGCTGATTCATTTTTTCCACTGTTTTTCTGTGATCATTACTGCTAGCAATGCCCACCCCCCCTTTTTTTTAAAAAAAAAAAAAAAAAAAAGGGAAAGGACTTTTAACAAGAATACTAAATATTTCAGGACATATAACAAAATCATGTAATTGCTGCCAAGTCATGTTGGCAGGTAATTATCAAAGTAATCCCCCTTTTAGTAGAAAGAATGAGTAGGAGGAGGTTGTAGAGTAAAATAAGATTAAGCTGAAGTTTCATGTGTGCTGTTTTGAGTAACCAACAGTCACACCCTAAAGAAGAATGTCATCACTGGAACAATATGTTTTGTTAAGGACTGGGTACAAAATTAATCTGTTCACAAAATTTTTGTCTAGTATATCGAGGTATGAGGAAATTTGTTCCAAGTAGTTTGCTTTTCAAAGTCCTCTTCTACCACTCTTCCAATCCCGTCACTTTTGTAAAAAACAAAGAAGGAAATCGAGTAAATCTTAACTCTGGACATTTAAGGCAAAGCACTGAAGCGGAAGGGTTATATACAAGGTTTCTTCCATAATCTTCAGTTTCTCCATGAGGAATTATCTGACATTACTGCAACTCTGCAACTGCAAATTGCATCGGATAAAAATTTGTCCTGAACGTGCTTGGATTCTTGGAATTTTTTTATTTTTTTAATTTTTTAAAATAAAACTCTCTTTCTGTCAAGTATCCTTACTGGGATGCTCTTGGAAAACTTATTTTGAAGAGTCAGAAGTTCTGTGAAGACCCCAGTTGTGGTGTGCTGACACAGTACATCCCAAAGCAAGGGGATACAGGGCATGGGCATCTCTTTCGGTTAGAAATGTATGATTTGGGTCCCAGCCTTCAGATGATGTGCCTTTTGCTTTTATAATAGGAAGAGGGTTTTTTTCTCTTCCTAGCAGGGGTTCATTTTAATTGTTCAAAAACAGTCTGTGGTGGATTTTATTGGACAGTAGGTACTTGCCATGGTAGCAGCAGCATTCTAAATGTTTTTATTCCGTGTCCAAATTAGTCTTGTATGTGACTTTTGAGCTAAACAAAAAAAATCCCAAACCAGCTCCCTGCCGCTATTTCTTTAAAGGGAGTCTTTTGTATTGGAGGAGACAAATTCAGCTGTGATATAATCAAGAACTATGGCAAGATGGGGCATTTGCTTTTGCAAAATTTGAATTTAGCCTACCATTTAGATTTTCCTTGATACACTGTATTACTGTATTACTTTAAGTAATACGGTAGTTCTGTAGGGAGTTTTTCCCTTGGTCAAAGATAGGCAACTAGTTTAAAACCAATTGCAGGACAGATATTAAAATATATAACTTTAAAGCTTCAGTGAAGTGATGACTTTTTTTTAATATGATTTTCTTACCTCAAATTAAGGGGGCACCAGCTACCGCCTGTCTCTGCATTGCTTCTACCTAGTCTGAGGAGGTATCGTTCACCAATGAGAGCGAAGTAAAGTGTCCCAGCAGCTTTATGGGGCAAGGCATATTTCTCAGCAGCTCGAGTTCAAACCCTACTCAAAACTTGCACCAAGTCAAAAAGGAGCTTGTGAGAACGTTCCCTTTGCTAGATCTATTGTGCAGAACTTTCTATTCTGCTGAACTAACTGTAGATGAGAAACATGCTTCTGGGTAAGTAATTCCATGTGGAGGTTGAAATCTGTCTTTCAACTAGCTGCATAATAGAACACTGTATGCTTGCTCCGGCTGTATGCAAGGAGAAATACATGCACTGTTTTGCTGATTTATTTTTAATAGCAATCCATTAGTGAAAGCTGTACTTATTTGCTGTAGTTTAGGAACTAAGTAGTCAAATTAGGAAATATTAGCACCGTGGGTGCCTGTGATCTACTTTTTTAGATACTTTTTATCTTTAGGTAAACTACGTCAGAGAAATACAAATGCCAAAATCAGCATTTGAACTTTATCTTTTTTTTTTTCCCTGTTCAGATGGTAATCGTGACATTTTCTGAAGGAAGGCTATAAATGAAAATTCTTGTTAGTAAGGCCATTGGAAGAATGTATTTCTGAAATATTAAAATAAATTTGTTTCTTATTAGTGAGCATACTGATGGTTCACTGTAAAAATGTAATGCTTGATTATTGTATGTCTTTAATTTCCTTTTAGCATTATGCTGCTAAATCCTGTTGACTGATACTATGTTATATAAGACTTTCAATAACCATAAATAGTAAAAGCATTTGAAATAGGGAATGCCTTCATGTGTAAAGAACAACTTCAAATTATTGAGCTTATAAAATGTTAATATGTTGCAGATTACACTGTACTGCTTAGCTGCAATGTTAAAAATGCGCATGATGCATTCAGAAAGTTCCTCTTAGGATGCCTTGTTAGGTCGAAAACATAAATGCTCTCCTTCTATCCTCAAAGTCCTGTTTATAGTTAGATGATTAGCTTGTAGAAAGCATTTTTAAATTTATTTTTTCTTTTCATACAAGGCAACCTTGTCTGGAGGAATGTCATTGGTAGTTTTTTCAGATGTTGAAATAAATACTAATAGAATGCTCATTTGCTGTGAATTGAATGTTATAAAATACCCTCTGCTCTGTGTAAGTGTGGTCATCCTCGGGCTGTGGCAAATTCCATTTCATGGGATTCCATTGCTTTTAAAACTACTTTTTTAAAATCTTTTTTTACTAAAAATTATATGTATCTGTTGACCATAATTTTTGGTTACTGTCACCTTGTTTTAACTTTCTAAAGGCATGAAAATGGCCTGGGGAGAGATTTTTGTTAGGCAGAATTTAGGATTAGTGCAGTATTTAGCTTAGTCTAGTTAAATTGTTCAGATTTCAGCAAATTAGGTTGCATGTTTGTAGGTGCTTCAGGACTGCAAATACAGCTATTTCATAAGCATTTATACCCTGTTCTCTTTCTCTCCATATATGCGTCTGTGACATTGTGTTTATGTTTTGTTTGATGATCATAGTTTTACAGCTTGGGTGCTGAATTCTTTGTGGTAGGAAAATGCTCTCTGATTTTTCTAGACCTTTGCTTCTCTGTGTCATTTTGTGCATTCAGACATAGTCATGATGATAATTTGCTGTGTTGCAAAGAAATACATGTTGTAGAAGGTTTTAACAGAGAAGTCTGAGAGAAATCTAGTGATTTGGTTGTTCCTGTTGCTCACTTACGTGATTTCAGCATTCTGTATTCAGAAATATATTAATTCTTTCTGCACTTGGAGCAGTCCACACCTTCCATGCTGCTTTCAGGATGCTTAGTTAAACATCACTAGTCATAATTTCCTTGTGCTACCATTATCATAGTAATGTCTAGATTTATCTTTGGTTTTCCAGCGTGACTCATCTGACAGCCCACAGAATGGGCCAGGCTGCCGGACGTTGTCCACAGCAAACAGCTACTGGGCAGTGCAGACAGCCCAAAAACCTTGGGCTGTTCCTGACTCCTGGGAGACAAGGCATAGGCGCTGGGCAGTCCGTGCTGGCCAGGCTTCGGCTGGCTGCTGCTCTTGGCCAGTGGATGGTAAGCCCAAGCTGACACTGTCCTGGCAAAATGGCTTGCAAGGTGAGGGAGAGTAGTGAGAGTCCAAAAATTGGTGTCAAGCCTTTGGGGACAGTTGCAATGTGATGTAAACAGTAGGGAAAATTCTGTCTATCCAGAAAGTGTAAAAAAACAAGCAAACAAACAAACCCAACCAACAAAAACCCCCCAGTTTTAACTCAGCAAAACTGCTTTATGCAGAACATGCGGCTCTGTTAAGCTGAGAGATACTCTGTTGAGAGGGAAAACCCAATAAAACTTGGAAACTTGTGCACCAAAGATGATATGAATTTTGGCAAGAGCCGAGCAACACAAATGCTGCCAGACAGGGAAAAATGTCTAACCCTTGCTGGTGGCAGTGACTGTCTACCCTGCTTTTGGGCAAGCAGGCGCAGGGCTCTGAGTCATAGGTGCAAGCAGCAGTAATGGGGGTCAGAAAGGGTCCTGGAAAGGGGGTGTTTGAATAGCACTCTGAACTTGTGGGAGGTGTCTGGATAAAGAAGGAAGGGTAACCCAGATGTACTCCACTGTCACTTTCCCAATGATATTTCCTAATCACAGTAATTTAAAAAGCTTTCTCTGTAGGAAAGATGAAACCAGTTTTACGGCTAAGCAAGGATTTCAGTGATGGGCACTGGTAATGGGCAGTGCGCAAATAAAGTTTGCGTCATAGGTTTGTGTTTAGATAGGTGAATATCCCAGATGCACATACAGATTTCTTGGTTTTGCAAACAGATATTTGGGTTTGTTCAGTACTTGAAAATTTGGCCTTTGGGGAAAAGATGCTTTTATGTGCTGTAATACTAAAATGCTTTGAGGAAGGTTTAAAATCATTATATTCTATAGCTGCAGAGAACATTGAGATCTTTTGGAATGACTTATTCAAATATCCTTATAGTTGATGGTGTATTCGTATTTGAATAAATTCAGGAAAGATTCATCCTAAGCTGTTTCTATCCAGTACTGCTTTAAAGAAACAGGAAAATATAATAATTTCATCACTTAAAGCTGCTTAAACCTTCATGGGAAAAAGGGTTACTACTTAAATTTCAGATGAAAGGAGTGTTTTGTGAATTCATCTGTGTCATGTATTCATACCTGAATTAAAATGAGCCATGATGTACTGCACTTTCTTGGGAACATTACATAAACTTCCTTGTTCTAAACCACGCACAAGTTTGAAATGGGCAAACAGAACTGAAAGAAACTTTGCAGTAGTTTCTCCACAAGCAGGAAGCCTAATATTTACACAACAATCAATAGGGTAATGGACACGGAGACAAGCAGTACTCTCTCCCACAAAACTTGGTTTAACTGGTAAAAGAAGGTAGGATCTATCTGCACAACAACTTTCTTTTTCGTTAGACGTGTACGGTTGGGGATGGGTTTGGCTTGAATTCTGTGGAACCTTGCTGGCCAAGATTCAGAGTTGTGCAATTAAAACAAGGGATTGTTTAGAAGCGTGTTATATTTGGAACAGTTTTCTCCTGCTTTCATTTCTGGGATCTTGATCAGGCCTTTCATTAGCGTTTTCATGAGACTCTAAAGAAGATTAGTTGAGGAAAAATCTGATCCTGATACAGCTTGCTTTGGCACAGATAAGGAGTCTCTTTATGTGCAATTTACTTATATCTTCCTCTAATTCTTTGCTGTGATGTTTATTTCTGTTTGTCCTGTGTGCCTTTAGGGAGAAGTTCTGCCTCACTGCGGGCAGATAGGCAAAGGGAAGCAGAAACACAACTGACCTCAGTGCAACCGGAAAGGGACAAGAAGGGACAGGGGACAGTACACTTATTATTTCTTGTTATTGTCTGATCTACTGGGCTAATAATATTATCTGACAATAAAAGTTGGCAATTTTCAATTCAAGCAAAAAGTTGCTGAATCCAGGAACTTGTAAGAGGAAGCTAAACCTGTCTTGGTTATTCTTGTTTCCAGCATCCTTCTTGCGAGGACTCTGAAAAATGTTGTTTTTCCCTAAGTTCTGAGGGTAGGAACAATTGCTAATCGCATGTGCTACCTGCAAAGAATGGTTGAGAGAAAGGCCTGCCTGTCCTCATACCCCTGGAGGAGACCTGTCCGTTGGAAGGAGAGGAGGAGGTAGCTGGAGTATTGAGACACTGCTAAATTTCAGTTTTGAGAGTGCATGTTTTGCTCTCTTACCCCGGTGGTCTTTTTCACTGCTCCAGTGGTTGTAGGGGACCAAATGTGTGAAGGTTGTACGTATGGCATGAGCCATGAAGTAGCATGGTCCTTTCTGAGATTGGTCAGAGGTTTTGGTAGGTTGTTGAAATCTCTCTGGAGCAAAGGTGAGGCTAGGAACTGATGATTTTTAACACTTCAGAAAGTACATCAATAAATCAAAGATTAGGTGGGCAGGCTTAGAAGATTCTTCCAAATATTAACAATCAACAGAAATGTGAGAAGTTCCCCCAAAATTTTAGGAATCCTTCACAATGGACAGCATCAGGTAATCCTAATTGGGTGACATGTACCAGTTTTCCTTTGTTCAAGCGTATATGCCTTCCAGTTATTTATAATAGCTGTTCTCCGAAGTGACTTGAAATTTAAAACAATAATAAAAATTTAAACCAGGCAAGGAAAACTTCCACTAATAGACTGACAAATTATAAGCTGCTGAAAAATGTGGTCTTACAATAAAAACTGTTGTGCAAACCTCCTAGTTATTCTAAATGTGTTGCCTATTGTAGTAATATAAGCCAAACAGTGAAGTTCAGCTTATACTATGAAATCAAATCTAATTTTCTAGTCTTTGTGATTGAAATCTCTGTTTTATTAGGTAATTTCATTAGCAGTTACTACCAAAGAGAAATGAATCTCAGACTTGCACGTTTCAAAGGGCAGTGCTCCCCAAAGAACTTTTATATACACCCTTTTATATACACATGCTGACATTTGGCATAGATCCAAACCAACGTCCAGTCTTCTCTGATGAAGCAGATGCCTTTATTTGAGGAGGTAATGATTGATACAATAGTGATACGTGCAGTTATGCACAAGAGCTGAGGCATCTCACCAGCATTTGCAAGGTACTTCCTGTATGTTATTTTCAAAACCCACCTGTTGGCCGACTTGAATCTTCATGTGTATGCAGAGCTCCTTTTGCTATTGCTTTCTTATTTAGCATCCTGCTTATATGGGTGTGCTTGTGTGGTACTAGAATAAAAAAAGAGACTTTCATATGTAGCTAAATTATATTCTGAAGTAATTTTTTTTCTGTTTTTAGCAGATATTTAGACAATAACTAAATGTATGTCCTTGGTGATTCTGTGCTTTGTACTAAACTGAAGTTGATGACTAAAGAATCAGGTTGTTCTTTCTAGATTTTATGGGGAATCTGAAAAAAGAGAGAGCTTTCAGTATGGAGGAAAGAAAATTTCTTTTTGAACTCTTCCTCTTTGTCATTCTACAACAATACGTGCACTGTTAAATGTCAAGACATTTGGTCGACGCAAAAGAATGCTCAAGTTCATCTCACCATATTTTGCTCCTTGTTACCTGTATTTCTTGTTCTTGCTCAGGAAAGCGTGCAGTCATACCTTCTACCGTATTACACAAAACCACCATATTGCTTATCAACCTGGATGGTGTCTGTCCAAAGCCTATAGAATAGCCTGTTTTGATTGAGAAAAGGGTAAGAGCAAAAGTAAAACCCCAAAACAAAACACTGCCCCACAAAAAACCTAAACTTGTCGTATACTTCTAGAGTTGTGTTCAATTTAGAATACTTTTTGTTCATTGTTGTAAATAAACCAAAATATATTATATCCTTGTATATAATATATAATTGTTAAAATAGAATTATAACTATTGCAGACTCTGGAGACTTAAATTACTTCTATATTACTTAAGATTACTTAGGGATACAGTCCTACAGTGTTCTTAGGAAAGTAGTTCTTGTGATATATATCAGGAGTCCTTCATGAAACCAGACTTAGAGGACAGAATGAAATAGTCGCGGCAAGAGGCTAACAAGTCAGCCATAGGCCAGCTTTTCCTTTAGAAAGTGCGATATATTTAAAAAGCAATCTCCAATGATTACTTTAAAATAAAGATGTGAAAAGTTATAGTGTTGATTTTTTTTGTTTTGGTTTGGTTTTTTGGTAGCTCATGGCTTAAGGGTAGTGTCGTGGTTTAGCCCCAGCCGGCAACTAAGCACCACGCAGCCACTCGCTCGCTCCCCCTCGGTGGGATGGGGGAGAGAATCAGAAGAACAAAAGTAAGAAAACTTGAGGGTTGAGCTAAAGACAGTTTAATAGGTAAAGCAAAAGCCACGCACGCAAGCAAAACAAGGAATTCATTCACTCCTTCCTGTGGGCAGGCAGGTGTTCAGCCATCTCCAGGAAAGCAGGGCTCCATCACGCCTAACGGTTACTTGGGAAGACAAATGCCATCACTCCAAATGTCCCCCCTTCCTTCTTCTTCCCCAGCTTTATATACTGAGCATGAGGCCATATGGTATGGAATAGCCCTTTGGTCAGTTTGGGTCAGCTGGCCTGCCTGTGCCCCCTCCCAGCTTCTTCTGCACCTGGCAGAGCACGGGAAGCTGAAAAGTCCTTGACTAGTGCAGCAACAACTAAAACATCTCTGTATTATCAACACTGTCTTCAGCACAAATCCAAAACATAGCCCCATACCAGCCACTATAAAGAAAATTAACTCTATCTCAGCTGAAACCAGGACAGGTAGATACCAAATTAGAAGAATTCTGAAAAGGCAGCTAATTCTTAATCCCAGAAACGTAGCTAAAGCATCTAAAACGTTGTTTTTCCCAGAATTCCACCTATAAAGAGTTTGAAAATATTTGGGAGGTTCCATGCTACTAAACCCAAATTTTATTCTTTTTTGAGATTGAATTTGAGAGGATTATGTAGATTAGAGATTGTGTTTGGCAATAGCTTCCAGGACTGTTCTTAGGTTGATTCATGTGCTTTGTCTCCTGTGTAACAATTAATCAGTTTGATATTAACAACTGCTCTTTAGTGACTTGAGATACCATATATTAATGTCTGTCAGCATGTCATGGTGGCACAGCTGAAACTTAGGTAGAAATGTCAACAATAGGTCTAAAAATAGTTCTGGAAAGTTCTTTGAAAAGCTGCTGCCAGCTTCCTGAAATGACAGGTAGTAGCACAGCAGAACAAGAAAGCAGCCCTGCCTTTGTGGGTGGGTGAGGTTCTCTCTGACACAGAACCGAAGTACTGCATGTATGAGTAAATCATAGAAAAATTATGGCTGACTAGAAAGCAGATTTTTATGTCCCTTCTGAGGGCTGAATATTAATCTAACTATAGGACATCCACTTATGAACTTTTAAAACTTACTCACTTATAAAAAGAAGGCTGCAAGTCCTAAAGAAATAGCGATAGTTCAAAAATCTTAATTTGAACATCCCTCCATATATTGTGTAGCTATTCAGGTTCTTGGCAAGTACAAAAAGCCTCATAGGAAATCATGAATTCTGTCCTGAAAGGTAATGTTCATAGCTAAAGCTCTTCCTAAATCCCTGCTCTCTCCCTTCCCGTGTTCCTGCAAAACCAAGAAGCTTCATTTAGTTTAATCCAAAAGCTGGTCTATTTTCTCTCAGTCCCAAATTTCTAGAACTGCAGATAACTTGGTAAAGTGCTTCTCTGTAAGTAGAGGATTTGTTAGTTAGGGTGCCTGGGAAGAGAGGCCATTTTGGAGGCGTACATTTTAAAACTTCAAGTTATGGGTAAGTGTGAGTCAATGGCTGGGGCTGAGAAGGAAAATTGTGTGAGTGAAGTATTTGCAACTTTCTTATTTTTAATGTGCTGTCTGAAACTGAAAGGAGGAACAGATGTCAGAACAGGTAGGGAGAGCACTGTGGTAGAGAATTACAGAAGCAGTGGGTTTTCTGGAAAAAAAACCAACCACCACCAACAACAAAAAAAACCACAACAAAAAACCCAAATCAAAACACAGAGGATATGGTAAAGATCACAGTAGGGATATCACTAATAGAAGGAAGAGAGACTTTACTCCAGGCTTGCTTAGAACTGTAGGAAACTAAGGGCACTATAGACACAAAAAGAGAGTAATTAAAAGTGTTTAAAGCTTTTGAAAAGATTGAGGAATAAGGATAGATTCAATCCTATGGTTTAACTGAAAAAGTAATTTCTATGCCTATGAGATTTCGATGGCACTGAAAGGGTAGCTGTTCAGCTAGTAAAAGATATAGGGAGTACTCGGAGGTAAAGGAGTAGGGTGTCCATCTCTCTTTCTCAGCGTTCTTATAGCTTATGGGATGTGCCAAGCTATAAAGTTGAGCGACCAGGTTTTACAAGATTGCCTGTGAATGTTGTTCTTTACCCTTAAATTGTTAGCTTGTAATTCTGGTTTTGTTGGAAGTTTTGCCGCTCACTGCAGTGGAATGAGGAGCTGGCCTCTGAAGTGTTATATTGTATTTCTGTGATGTGCTTTAAAACAAAAGGCTGATCAGCATCTCCACTGCCTGTCAGTTGCCTAATGTCTTGCAGGTCAGTCTGTCGCGGGGCGTAAGCTTCAGCTGAAAGTGTCTTGTGGCTGGCTTGCTCAGTCTTTATTTTTTACCCACGTGAAGAGGCTAGCTGAATTAATCCAATGGACAAGAGCATATGTGAGAGTAGAAATAGGCTCAGCGATCCACCAAATCTGGTCTTTGTCCAAATTAAATGAAAGATAAGTAAAATCTTAGAAGGGGGGGCATTTTCGTTTTGGTTCTGCATCTTGAGTGCAAAGGAGTCCATGGGGAGTGATGTGGGATTTCTGATTAAGTAGAACTCCAGCTATAGAAAAAAGTCAACCAGCTTCTTGCTGAGCGTACTCAGTAGTAAAGGATACACTTAAAGATCAGCGATGTTAGAGACTACATGATTACTCTGTGGCTCTGTGCTCTTCAGATTTTAAAATTATGGTAATTATCACATTTAAAATACATTTTATAAGTTTTAGTAATAAAATTCCATTGAAACACAAGTGAAACTGATACTGAAACACGTGAAAGTAGGCTGCGCTCACTAATTACATTATTTTCTGATCTTTCTTTAGAAGTCCTAAGCTATTTGGCTTTCCTGCCTTTCCCATGGGATGCTCTGCTTTTGCTTTACTGGATAGGTTGTTTTGGATATTGGTTTTCCCAATATTAAGCCTTAGCAATACCATTCATTTCTTCCATCCCATCATTCCTAATTATGCCCCAATGTATCAAACTAAGGGTCATTCTTTGCTTACAGTATTTATGCCTCATTGCTGTTCCTTTGTGTGCAGTAACCTTGGAGTTTTAGTGGCATATTCTGTGCATATGTGGTGCTTTGAAACATTTGTTAGATTACACGAAAGGTCTTTAAGCAAAATGCTTACTTCTAGCAGCTGTAAATGGTATCAGTTTACTGTTTTAGCTGTCTGCTCTTGGGACATTAAGAACGTCATTTTACTTTTTGAGTCCCTGTTCAAGTTTGGCCATTGAGAAATAGTATCAGGTAATGAAAGGGATGGGAATTTCATTCCCAACAGGGAATAATAGTAAATAAGTAAATAGTAAATAATTTAATAATAGTAAAACAAGCAAACAAAACCAACTAAATAAGCCTTTTTCTTCCTCTTGAGGAATCTAATTAAATTAAAAGTAAAGACTTACTATACTGTAGTGATACTTAAGAAGCTAGTAATAGTCTTAAAGTTTCAAAGATGAAACTGGGGTCTGAGTAGCTCTTTGAGTTAAAAGAAATGAGCAGCTTTTGTGGACCGGGAGGGTGACCTGATTACAGAAAAAGTAACCACAGAACAAACAATGAAACTTTCTAATGCTTGGTCTAAATAGGAAAGATTCATCCAGATACATTTAACATGCTGCGTCTGTAAACCTAGGGATTTATTTTGCTCATAGTTGGAGGACTAGTTGTAAGATTTGGGAAATCCTTCTGTTACAGCTTTTGAGATGTAGTTATGCAAGTCTAACAAAAATGAGGGTCTCAGCACTGTCTTTTCTTTTTAAAATTAAACAAAGGAAAGACTTCTGCTTGAAAGAGAGGAATTGCTGCTTGTAAATACAAACATCAAGGATTGAAGTCCTAGACCCTTAGAGCAAGGAAAGTGCAAAATATTAAGAAGCATAACAAAGTTTCTACAAAGTCAGTATTTTTTTATCCAATTGCAAGTCATTCAGTACTTAAAAATTATATAATAGTGTCAATTATGAATACAAATCCAGGGGGAACTTTAAAACCCTAATACCCTACGGATTAATTCCCTAAGGAAACATGAACATAAATAATGAAGTACCTGATACTGACCTCTGAGAAAATACACAAACTCCTACTAAATTGCATCTGGAATGATTGTTCACACCACAAGAAGCAACAGGATGAAAGATGGACTTACTGGAAGGGCAGCAAGGTTTCTTAATTTGAGCTGTTGCAAGGACATTGCATGGTGGCTGTAACAGCTTTGCCGTGCTCTGTCCAGAGCCCCTTGCTCCGAGCAGCAATGCAGCTTCTGTCTGCCCAGCTTCTCGAGGGACAGGCTTCCTGCACCTGTGCCTTCACTCCAAGGAATCCCTCATCTCGCTGACTAAGGTGTAGCGAGGTGGTGCCAAGCTAACATAGCAAGGTAACAGTTAAGCCTGTGCTTTTTGTGTTTATTGCTAGAAGTTGCTGGATGATCTATGTGTGTTTGCCAGTTTCTGCATCATTCTTCGTTTTCATAATGCGAGTGGATCCCTTCTAAAACTTATGTTTGACCTCTATTTACTCTTCATCGTAAATGCATTTCTTCCTTTGCACTTGAGTAGTCTGAGTAACCTACTCCTTCACCCCCCAGTTTATCTAGATATTGTCCTTCTTTATTTAAGATATTTAAAATAGAAATATAGGAGCTGAAATCCTAGGCAAACCTCTACCACTGCAAGTCAACTGTCTATAATTTATCTCAGGGCATTAATTTTCTTTTTTTAATCTAGTTGTCATGTGAAAGAAAGACTCATACTTTGTCTGAGGAAGTTATATGTCTGGGTTTTTCTCAGGTGTCCTTAAATGAATTAAACTAAACTTCACATAGATGCTAGTACAGTGTCTCTCAGAAGGAATTTGTGTGAATAGCTATTAAGCTTTAAATGCACACCCTTTCATATTCCTCATAATTTCTGAATATATGTTAATCTTCAAATACAACTTGACCTTGAAGTTATCAGTTTCTTGCTTTATTTCTTTTCGAGTTCCATCTGGAATTTTTTTCATTGAACAATTTTTTCCAAAAGTCTTCCCCCTATAAAATGGTCTTTCCATATAAACTTTTAAATTGAAGCCTTTTTTTCCCTTCCCCGTCACACATTTCTTTAAATTGTGTTTCAGAGGAGATTTTTCCCTCCCAAGGTGGGAGCGATTCCAAATGTATTTGATAAAAATGCCAATGGGACTGAGCTGAGGCTGCCGCTCAGCTGGTTTCCTTTTCCTTTTGAGTTTTACCTAGTTTCATGGTGCATGGACTTCTTTCCCTTCCATTCAGGCTCGATTGTGGGGGCACGTGGATCAGAAACTTCATCATTTTGTTAGCAGATCGATCTTCTCCCTTCATCCCTCACTTTTAGAAAGATGTGGAATTGGGCTTGGCAACCTGTCAGAAGTGGTGTGCAGACTGCATTCTTCTGTCTGTAGCTGGAGACCAGCGTGTTGGCTCAGACTCGTCAGAAACAGCAGCTGCTGCAGTGTTGGTGCGGTGATGCCCAAGTCCCGGCCCTCCGCTGGCCCTGACGAATGCTCTTCCAAAGGGATGCTCTTCCAAAGGATGCCGCTCTTGGGCATCCCTGTCATGGGCTGTCGATGCCTCTGAATAAGATGCCATAAGAGGAGAGCACTCTCTTTTTTTGGAACGAGTTCTGAAAAGACTTGCTTAAACTGTGCAATCTCTCTGTGATCGGACAAGGCTAGACCAGGACCTGCTGAGACAAAAAACTGAGGTTGGAATAATGAAACTCCTGAGAGTGGGCAAGAAGCTCATTTAAAATATTGTCTTGCCCTCTTTTCAATGAAGTTGCTCTTATGTTTTCACTCCTTCTCTTTGTCGTTGTGCTCATTTGCACCATGTCCCTTAGACCTTAAGATTGCAGATGAGTGCTATCTGAGATGCTGAATTAAATAACTGTAATAAAAACTCTCTCATCATTGTCTCTCCTCTTCTCCCTCAAGTAATAGAAAAGTACTTTCTCAAAAGAACAAAAAAGTAGTGTTCTTTCAGAATTTTATTTCCACTTTAAGCACCTTTGCTATAGATCAGAGAATTTGTAAAACTAGGATCAATCTGTGTGTTTATTTTCAGCTTATCAATAGAATGTTCTCACTCAGCTGGAAACTTCCAAGCTAGAGGAACAGACCTCTGCTGTCACAGCCTGCCTGTTCTTTCATATATTAACATTTAATATTTTTGCTTCTGTGAGCTCCAAAGTCAATTCAAGGCTTCTTAGCAAAAGCAGATTTTGTCCAACGCGAGTGAAAGATCATAATCCTCAGTGTGAAGTGTTCTTTCTGAAGTGTCAACAAAATGTATCTTGGCACAGAGGCTGGGTTGTTGAAACCTGTGGGTTCCCAAGAGGCTTCTGTAGAGGTAAAAGGAGCCGCAAGTGGGATGTCAGGGCAGCGGGGAGCAAAGGCAGGGAGGGCAGAGACAATTCAGTGACTGGGAGAGGGCGTGCAGGAGTCCTTCAGCAGACAGGTCTGGTGAGGAGGAATGATCTTTATCTCAGTCTTCCTCCTCCTCTCGTGCATTATCCCCTACCACTTGCTGTCTTGCTAGAATGTTTCCTCCTGACTGCATTAATCCTGCACCTTATGGGAACAGGCAAGTCAGGGTCTGTTCATCGGGCAGGAAATTGAGGGGCTGAAGCTGCTCCTACTGCTGGGGAAGGATCAGGCAGCACCCCTGGGAATAGGTTTTGTGTTCTTGCTGTCACTGAGGAGTTGGGACAAGGGCAGTAGTGTCAAGTGGAGGGTGAGGGGTATAGAAAAATATTCCTTCAGCTGTCCCTGACAGCTGCTTGCTTTGCCTACTGGTTGGCTTTACAGGACAAGAGTCTGCTTTATTGCATTTTGTCTCTGATCCGCTGTACCAAACCAGGGATAATCTGCTATTTATAATGATCTTTAGAAATTCTCTGACTCACCAACAACAGGATTTAAGGTAGAAAAGTCTTTAGGTGATACTCCTCATTTTGATCCCATGCGTTCTCTCTGCTCAGGAGCAGGAGCTGCGGTGAGATGGAAGGAATTAAACATCTAGGACTGGAATCTGAAAGGCGCCAAGTATCCCGGGGCCGAGTGCCCTCAATTCCCATCAGTTGCAAGTTATACCGTAATGTGAGTTAATGGATTATGAGCAGAGAGCAGCGGCATTCAGCTGTTTGTTAGTCTGAGCTTCTACATATACTCTGTGTAGGAAGAGTTGTGCTAGAGAAAAAGCAGATCTGTATGGCTACAGGAAAAAATTCAAGGAGAGGATCCTTGATTTTTTTTTTTTCCTAGTTTGTGTTGTGTTTCTGTGGATGGAGCAGCACTTTACTTGAGTTGGTGAGGAAGATGAAGCATGGAACTTCCTTATTCCTTCCCATTTTGAGGTTATTTGCCACCTAGAGGCACATGGAGAGAAAATAAGGTAAGCATCTTGGTGCAGTGAGTGTTGTATCCTTCAGGATATGAGGCTGGAGGCAACTTCTGCTGTGCTGGTCTCTTGTGCCACAGCAGGGAGGCAGCCTCCTCCACCTCTGTTCATTACCAGTAGAACTAGGGTGGCTAGGAAGACACACAAGTCTCTTTTTTGTCTTTTGTCTTTTTTTGAGCAAGGCTTTGATTCAAAACGCACTATTTATAACAACTTCCATTAAACCCTGGGACTCCATACTGGCAAGTAGCATCCTATTACTAAAGAATAAGCATTTCTCAAGCATTAAAATTGCTATTCAGCTGTTCTTTTGTCTCCATGGCAACTTTAAGTGTAACAACAAAGCAGTAGGTGATGTTGTCAGCCAAAAAAATCTTTGATGCTCAAGTCATTGTTGATAGCAACAAAATGGATGCCAGTGCAGGGTCACTTACAGCCAGTAATAGATACTGCACCTATGGCTGAAGTATTGCATGTGACATTTTAAAGCAGAAAACATACCAGAAAAAGTAAGGTTGATGCAATTGGCAGGTTTATAAGTTATACATGAGGTACTGTTTTAAAATTCAACGGGAAACTGTGGTTTACATTCTCTAACGGAATGAGTTGCATGAAAAGCGAAGAGCTCCTTGTATATAGAATATGTGCCACCTTGAGAGGGGAGCTCAAGATTTCTTCTCAGTTTGTCGATGGATCAGAGAACAAACCCCACTTTAGAAAAGTGGCATCAGTTCCTAAAGTGAGTGAAAGTTAAAAGTTAAAGTTCTCATCCAGCTTCAGTGTTGTTCTGAAAAAGGAAGCATGTTAAAAAAGAAAAGGCGATGCTTTTCTTACAAATAAATAAATAAAATAAAAGGTGTTTGGGAGGAATTATAATCAATTTTTGATCTTAACCCCATGGTGCCAGGGGCTTGGATAGTTTACTGACACGTAGAATTGAAAATCATCCATGGGGAAAAAACCTTGAGAAAATCAGACTGAACACTGCTGAGACGAGTGCTGGAAACCAGCTATGAGAGGGGAACAATTGGGGGGGGGAAAAAAAAAAAGAAAGAAAAGATGCTTGATGTTAAAGCTGGGAGAATAGGAACTAAAGTAGTTTTTATGTGGTTGAGACATACTAAATGAGGAAATCTATTCTTAAACAAAAGTAGTGACAGATGAATTAAAAGAATGTAGTTTTATTCTCATTAAGTAATTTGTGTCCGATATTTGACACATCTCTTTGAACTGTTGGTGCTGGATGTAGTGTGGGAATTCTGCCTCTTAATATATACGTATGCTGTCAATGCAGCATGTACCAAGACAGCTTTTGGAGTCTTAAATTAGTTGAATTTGAGTGCTACTTTCTCCAGTTAATGTATCACATTAGTGCTACGTATTTTGTAAAGGTGTCACCTCATGTCTTGAATCCAGGGTTCCTGATTGTTTGAGCTGTCTGTTATTGAAGAAGGCTTTTCCCCTCTGAGAAAGATGGAGGATGGAGATTGCAACCAGAGTTGTTGTCCAGAATCTGACTTGACGGCATCACAGAAGCTCTCTTTTAGTGCAGACAAACAGAACAGCTTCATATACTGACAACAGCACGAGATACTGTCTGATGTCTGTTTTAGACTTGGACAGATACTCACGTGGTCCTCAGTTACTCATGACTCCAGTTACATCTGTTTCTGTCCCTCCTAAATGAAGACAGCATTAGTATATTGTCTTTAATTTGTTTTATTCAAATAATGTAGGCTGTTTGCACTGTGAAACACATCCAACTCTCACTGTTTCCTTGCCTTATGGGGGAAAAAATATTTCTTTCAGTCTTCTTCCCTTTGAGTCTTTTGGGGAACATTTCCCTTCTGATGTGTTCTATGTGTTAAATCTCACTGATTCTCAAGTTGCTCAACCTATAAGCAAAGCTATTATTGCCCCTAAATCCAGACCTATAAGCTCTTCTGAAAACTGAAAGTTACATATGATTTTTTGGTGCTGTGATTTACCACCAATGACACTTTTTTTTCTTTGCAAGCCAAATATGTATTTATACTTTTGTAACTGTAACTTTCCCAGTGTAAGCAAAACTTTGAGCAGTGGGATTCCAGACGTTCAGGGAAAGATCTCTTAACATCTAGTTGCTATTGAAGGATGAACTTTGAAATGTTATAACTCTGTCAATTAGTCTGCATAATTAACAACTATAATCAGTCTGATTCTTTTCCTCTGTATTTTCTTTCAAGTAATTAAAGTTCCAGACTATGAGCAAGATCTTGATGCTTGTCGTTATTTGCTATTTACTCTGCAAATATCACATAATCTTGCTGACCCTTCTTTTGAACGTGAGACATATTAGGGATTTTTGTAGTTTCTAATGAATACCTCTTTACAGTTCACTAAGATCTGCTTCAAAGATCTGATTTCTTTTGAGCTACACGTGTACACAAAATGCATCAAATTCCATGGAGCCAGTAGCAGTCATCTTTTTTTCCTTCTCCTGCCAGCTTTTCACTTACCTTTACTTCTTTTCCCTCTGTTCTGAGTGTTTTTTATAGTAAAGTGATTTTCAAGTAATGTGGAGTTTGACTGACACTGTAGATTTAAGGTAGAATTCTTGCCAGATTATCAGAAGGTTTCATTTCATGTAGATGGATTGGATGACTTGAGACTGTCTAGCCCTACTTTCTATGATTCAGTGACCAGCTTTTAATCAAAATGCTTTGATGTATCTAGTAATAATGGCTGAAAGTTGCCGTCACCCTAGAAAAAGTAAGTATAAATTCTTTGATAGATATCTTGCTTTGTTGCAACTTGCACAAATCCTAATGTCCTTAAATGAACGCTGTCTCTGCTTTTTGCTGATTCAGCTCACAGTGCTTTGATTGCAAGCAAATTGTTATGGTAGGTGTAAGGGATATGACAACTAGCAGCTGTGCTTGGGGTGTTTTGTCATGAACTTTGCTAGAAATGCATTATGGAATATTAACATTTAAAATCACATGCAATTTATATTTGGGAATAAAATTTTAAATCTTGTCTTTACTCCGCAGATAAGCAACACTGCTCTTGACTATGACGCATGTTTGTCCTTAATATGAAAATAAAAGTGTTCCATGAACAAAAGTTCCCAGTTTCGTTACAGCTGTGGAACTTTCCATTTTGTGTACGGTGGTAGCACAACTCTGTACAAGTTGCTTTGACAAAAATAGTATTTATATAAAGTGGAAAATTCCATTTGCAGAGTGAGAGGGAATCTTAGCAGCCTTCTTTTCCCAGAATTTGCAACTGCTACTGTATTGAGCAGTATTAAAATGTTCAGTTGTCAACAACCAGATTTGACAGAACTGTAAACGTGAAAAGTTTTTCTGTTTTAATTGTAGGCAAGAATTAGGTACATAATTCCTATCGGAGTGATTCTGTTAGTGTTTATATTGCTCTCTGCATTTTGAACGCAAAAAATGCAAGTACCGTAGTAAAATAAAAAATGCAAATTTCAGACAGAAATAAGTGCTCTTGTCTCTTATTAAGCTAAAGCTTTTTATTTCTCTGTATGAAGAAGTATAGAGAGATTTCTATATATTTCCATGTTATGATGTTAAGATTTTGACAACCAGGTTTGTGCAGGAAGGACCCACTTGGGTGCTGTAGAATGGATGCGATAAAATACACTGCACTGAGGACATCATTGATGTTAGCTTGTAGCATATGTGTTTTTGTTTGCTTCTGTTAAATTTTGTTTTATTGATCAAAACTTGTGATAAAACTATTTCTGAAAGACATAGCCTCCTTGAAATCAAGCAAGGCCATGTTTGTACTTCATAAAAGAAAAGTTTGACACTAGCTATAAATACCTTATTGCAATTTGTCTTTAACGACTGCAATCATAGTACCCATTGCCGGTCACCTAATCCTCTCCTTGTCAGTGTGGAATTGCTTTTCTTGTACATATAACACCGTTTTATTCAGTCTTGATAAAAAGGCGCGTGCGGTTGAGATTCCCAAATTCTCTTGGGAGATTATTTCCACAGTCTGGTTCAGCTCAAAAAGGCTGCCACCGTGAACGTTAAATATCACTCAGAATAATCTTGGTGCCAAGAAGCTTTCCCTGATGTTCAGACCGGTTTTTCTCAGTTATATCCTTTTATTTCAGTTCTCTCTATTCTCCAAACCTTTCAGAATTCTTTACTTCAGAAGTCTTTCAAATACCCTGTCCCCACTCTTGCCTCTATGTCTGTCTTGTCTCGTTCCTAGGGTGTCCATATTTAACTTTTTGTATTTGCTATAATTCCCAGAGCTTGCTTCTTATATTGCCTTGCCTCAGACTCTTTTCAATTTGTAAATCCTTTTCAGGGTAAAAGGTACCTGCTGCTCAACACAATAAGCATTATCAGACAAGGACTGATACATGAAGCAAGGACTTAAGGGATACATTGATGCTTTGAGCTTTGTCCCTCATGCTGTGGCTAGGTTATTGGGCTTCATGCATTATGGTTTTATGCAGAAGAGGGAACTGGGCTTTTTCCTCCTTCACCTTAATTGCTACTCTGGCAGGTCAATCCCTCGCTCTTGCAACTCAAATATTATTTGGAAACGCATCAAACGTTTTTACTATTTATACCTTTTTTCATATTTATTACTGCATGACCAAGGTCACCTTTAAAAAACTTTTCAGACAGAATGTGCAGATATTCTTATTTTCTGTAGTTTTTGCCTAGATCTTATTTTAACTCTGCACTGCTGCCTGATGGATTGATTTATCAATCTATAATCTATACCTAGCCCAACATCTGAAGACCAGGTGGCCTTAGATTGATTTATAGATTTTTCTCCACTGTTTTGTTTGAATATGCACATACAGAAATAGAAATATTGGGCAAGGCTCATCTTGTCCAACCCTCTGTTCTTATACGCACAGAGGTTTACAATCTCACAACTAGTTGAAGTTTTCTAATTCTTACTACACTGGAATCCAGCTGCTCTTATGATTTCTTCTTATTCCCACTTTAAGCTCATTTTTCCTATCCCTCATCATGGATACCAAGAATTAAATACTGTGCTGCAGGTGAGATCTCATGCCATAGGATGACTACTTCTCAATTTGTGTGGAGACAGATTTCCTTGATATTTTTTCATGTAGAATGATGGCTCTTCTGGAGTTCATTGTTGCAAATGATGCTGTTAAATCTGGGAAAAAGAAAATGTTTATGGCTATTTTCTATTCTGGCTCCAGTGTTGACTAAAGACATACCTATCTTTTTTTTTTTTTTTTAATAGAGATATCAGTCATGATACTCTATTCAAATGTGCATTCCATAAAGCCTTTAAAATGTGACATACATTTTTGTTCTTCTATAATAGAAAAGACATCTGAGGATTAAATTTCACTTTGCATGACTCATTTTTTTGTGTAACTTTCAGAAGTGTTTAATAGATGTTTGAAGTTCATGTCGTGGTAAAAAAGTGTTGTAGAAGCCTGAATTTCTGTGTTGGTAGAAAGTTGTAAGATAAAACCGTCTTTGCAAAACTTGTGGTGAAATGGACCTTAAATTAAAAAACCTAAAACTTAATCCATGTCACATCTTTAAGGGGTGGCTTTAGAATACTTTACATCTATTTTCCCCTTTAATGTGTTTACATTCTACTACTGGCAAATGGACTTACTCTTCTCTTTCCTGTTCTATTCTCCACTCTGACTACCCTTCTTTAAATACCTAAGGAATTTTTTCCTTTGAAAGCAGCTAAGGCCATCATGCAGCTTCCTGATCAAAGCGCATAAAAGCAAGTTAATGGTAAGTTCAGCTGCCTGATCGTCTCCTGTGCTGGCAGGCACATACTACAGTTATGGACAAGTTTCACCCAGACTCTAATATCAAATACTTCCAGAGAATGGTCTTGAAAATTTTTAAAAACGACACCGAAATTTCAAGGGTGTAGGTACCGCCAGTAGAGGTGGAGGGAGATCGCTTATGCTGTCTGTTGTAGGTGACCATCTTAAAAGTGTGCAGGCTCCTTCTGTAGATGATTGACCTTCAGAGAGTACTTCTGAAAATGCAAGTTCAGAGCCTACTTCTTAATCACCACTGCTGAAGGAACCTCAGCTACTGAATTAGGGACTTTGGGTAGATTCCTTAGGTTATACAGCAGTGAGTATATTCTGTTTCACTCTGAAAAGGCTGTATTTATTCCAGAAATATACGGCATATTTTAAACCCATTGTGGAATGCATACTTAACTGTGAAACCATGACTGGTGTATCCACAGGAACATAGGAGCCTTGACCTTAACTAAGGAGCCAGTCTTTCATCCCTATCTTTGCCAACTTTTCTTGCCGAATTTAGCATGCTACTGTAGCAACTCCTTGTGCAAGGAGATGTTATGATTCAGGACACTTGCACAGAAATGGAGGGAGAGCTGCAGTGTGTAGTCCAGAATATGTGGTAATAGACAGAGGAGGGGGTAAGCTGTGATCCTCTCCCTGGGCTGCAAGTCATTCTGTGTGACTTGCTTGCTCTGGTCCTCCTGCTACAAATGCTGCTATCCATGTAATGTCATGATTGTTTAACTTTTCCATTTGGTGTTCATATATTTCATGTCTTCACTGGGTTTCTCTGTGCAGCAGTATAAGAACAGTCAAAGAAGAGCATGTAGTAGTTTCTGTTCATGTAGCATCAAAGTGAAAACATGAAACCATGCTAACAAATATCATGGTACCTCCTCTTACTATTCCTTTGCATTGAGAAATGCTAGCTTATAGCACCTGACCTGGCAGCTGTTGTTTCTACACAGAGCTCCTCCTGCTGAAGTTAATCGGCCAAATTTCACACTTGTACTGCTGCTAATCCTAGTGACTCTGCAGACTTAAAAGGAATGATGACAGATTTGCACCAGGGTAACAGATCCAAGTTTGGACCGTTTGCTGGAGTTTTGTACATCACACATCATACCTCCAGGCCTTAAGTTTATGAAAGCTGTCTTGCTTCCCCCTGGTTTTCTCAGCAGCAAATATATGCAATTAAAAGGGAAAAGCAGAGGTACATTATAGTGTGGTGGGTTGACCCTGGCTGGATGCCAGGTGCCCACCAAAGCTGCTCTATCACCCCCCTTCTCAGCTGGACAGGGGAGAGAAAATATAATGAAAGGCTTGAGGGTCGAGATAAGGACAGGGAGAGGTCACTCACCAGTTACCGCCACGGGCAAAACAGAGTTGACTTGGGGAAATTAATTTAATTTATTACCGATCAAAATCAGAGTAGGATAATGAGAAATAAAAACTAAATCTTAAAACACTTTCCCCCATAACAGCATCAAAAAGTCTTAAAACCTTCTTCCTGGGCTCAGCTTCACTCCTGATTTCTCTGCCTCCTCCCCCTGCAGCAGCACAGGGGGACGGGGAATGGGGATTGCAGTCAGTTCATCACGTTGTCTCTGCTGCTCCTTCCTCCTCAGGGGAGGACTCCTCACACTCTTCTCCTGCTCCAGCGTGGAGTCCCTCCCATGGGAGACAAGTCCTCCACGAACTTCTCCAACATGAGTCCTTTCCACGGGCTGCAGTTCTTCACAAACTGCTCCAGCGTGGGTCCCCCACAGGGTCACAAGTCCTGCCAGCAAACCTGCTCCAGCGTGGACTCCTCTCTCCATGGGTCCACAGGTCCTGCCAGGAGTCTCCTCCAGCGTGGGCTTCCCACGGGGTCACAGCCTCCTTCGGTCATCCACCTGCTCTGGTGTGGGGTCCTCCACGGGCTGCAGGTGGATATCTGCTCCACCATTAACCTCCACGGGCTGCAGGTGGATATCTGCTCCACTGTTAACCTCCATGGGCTGCAGGGGGACAGCCTGGCTCACCATGGTCCTCACAATGGGCTGCAGGGGAATCTCTGCTCCAGTGCCTGGAGCACCTCCTCCCCCTCCTTCTCCACTGACCTTGGTGTCTGCAGAGTTGTTTCTCTCACATATTCTCGCTCCTCACTCTTCTGACTGCTGCTGGTGTTGCGCAGGTTGGTTTGGTTTGTTTTTTTTTCCCCCTTCTTAAATACGTTATCCCAGAGGTGCTACCACTGTCGCTGAGTGGCTCAGCCTTGGCCAGCGGCAGGTCCATCTTGGAGCTGGCCAGCATTGGCTCTATCGAACATAGGGGAAACTTCTAGCAGCTTCTCACAGAAGTCACCTCTGTAGCCCCCCCAGCTACCAAAACCTTGCCACGCAAACCCAATACATATAGATATAGTCTTTTTAAGATTTCTTAGCATCTAAAAGTATACTCTTATAAAATGCTTTCAACTGTGACTTCAAAATCTTACACAAATAATTCTCTCTCCAATAATCTGGGTTGCATTTCAAGGTTTTTACTTTCTCTCTTGCAGTGAGTGGCATTATAGCTACCAGAAACATCGTAGGGTGGGGGGAAGCCATGCCTTTGTAATAGCAGTGTTTTCCCTCCTTGGGGCCTTTTGCTAGTTCTTCCCACCTCACAAAAACAAAACACATTTTCTTTTAAATATGTAGTTTCATCTCTCCTTGTTAAGTTTTGCGAAGTTCAGAGATACAGAGCCACATTTCAAACTGTATGTTTTCTGTAAAATGTGTACTGCCTTTCAGTCAGAAAAGCCTCTCTTACTTTAGTCTTACCAACAGCTAAGTATGAAGTGAGGTTAAATATACGTGGTACTCCTGGGAGAATTAGAAAAAATGTTTAAACATGAATTTGAAGTCCAGCATTTGGGAATTTAAGCTCATTCTTAAAACAGGAATCAGGACAGAGTTAAAAAATGTAGTGTTCGTTCCTTCATTGTTACTTCTCAGAATGATAGGCTCCATTATTTACCACAGTATATAACCAGGGATATAGAAAGTGAAATGGTGAGGGAAATACATCTGCCTGTTCTAGGAGGCAGGCTGAAGCCTATATGCTGCTTAGATCACTCTTTAAACTAGCATTTAGGATACTAAATATTAAGTATGGATTTTTGCTTTTAAAATTGGAGTGAAATATTACACTTATTTTTAAGATAATGCAAAGGATATTTATTAGAAGTGAGAGGGAGCTGTTTCTTAATAGAAATAATAACAGAATAGCCATCTTACCTGATTTTTAAGTTATACAGCAAAATGCTACTACATCTACTTATTGATAGAAACAATGTAGTACACCAAATGACTGGTAGTGAAAGTAATTTTGAAGAGAGGATTGACTGGATTTTTTTCTTCAAGATGCGCTTATCAGGATATTTCTTCTATCAAGTGTACTGTAAGGGTTTGGAAATACTTTAATAGAGACCCTAATAAGAGCACAACTGCAAACTCTCCCCTGGCAGAGGAAAGATATAAAGTGTGGCAAGGATAATTTGACTAAACTATAAGCTCTTTATGGCATCAAGCAAAAGAGGACTATAGGTATATGTAGGAAATGAAAAGTAGTTTAAATTACTAAGGATTATGAAGAAAGAGTAACACAAATGTATAGGACAAAATTAGAAAAGAAATGAGACTGAAATAAGCATCAAACTTTAGGAAATCTTTAAGTGCACTTACAATACTTACAGAATACCAAGGAAAAAGGTGGATTGTTATTCTGTGAACGCCAGAGGAAGCCAAGAAGTTTGGGTTGCATGGTGCCATTTTTGCATTATTTTTCATTAGAAAGATCAATTGTGTTAACCTGACAGTCATCAATATAAATAACAAAAACCTGTAAGAACAGGTTAGAGTGTCTTGATGAACCAGAATCTTCAAAAGGATGGTTCTGACAAACGTGACGCAAGGATATTTGGCATGGATGGAAACATCAGAGCTGTTACCACTTGTGAAGAGTACATGAAGTCCCAGAGCACTAGAAGAGAGCCGATAGGGTCACAGGATTTTTTAAAGAGAAGAAGAAATAAACTGAGTTTGAGAACTATTAGATTATCTCACTTCTGAAGAAAGGGACAAATGGATTATGCCAAAGTATATGAAGGAAAACAGGACCTGAGTGATAACCGATGTAGCACATAAGTGGGAATCACTACTCTGTGAATGCAGGAAAGGATTGCTGTATATCACAAGCTGAATGCCAGTTAACACTGCCACGTTATCAACTAAGATGGATACCATCCTGAGAAATACAACCAGAAACAGTGTGGCAGGCATGAAATTTGTCTGCCACGCTGCAAGAAAGATGAGGGCCAGTTCAGGCGAGTCTGGATGAGAATGAGAAGCATCAGCGCGCACACATTTTTTCTTTTCAGCCACCCGCGTGTCGGTACTCTCTGTTTCACAACCGTGAGTTCAGCTCGACCAGCTCACTGGTCTGGTTGAAAGCAAATTTCTCTTTTGTTGGCTTGTTGCCAGTTTGTTTCCAATGGATCTGACTCCCTGTGCTGGCTCAAGGGAAGTGTCGGGAACGGAGGGGCAGTGGGGCTGCCCAGTCTGCTCCCAGTGTGGTCATGGAAAGTAGATGCAGGCTGTATAGCACGTGTCATAAAAAGGTTTTCACGCTTTTTTGACATCAACACTTACCTTCTGTTTATTTATCTTTATTTTCAGTATAGTGTTTGATTAATTAGATTTCATTTATGAAACAAATCATATTAAAGTGATATTAATTAATCCCTGGGAAATTAGAGGTGACTTTTTTTGAAAGGCTTATACTAGCTGAAGTCCTGTTAAAAGTCAATTTGAATGTTTTGTCAGAAAAATTTCTTTGGTCCAATCTCAATTTAATTTAACAGAAACATTCTGTTATATACTACCTTTTTTTTTTTTTTTTTTTGGTCTCTCTTTCTGAATGTAGCTGAGGGTAGGGTTGCCTAGCTTCGTGTCATGCAGTCTTTGAAAAATGTAACAGCATCAAAAGTCTTTATGGTCCAGCCCTGGTAGGGCTGGTGCACTGCTGCACCCAAAAGCAGAATAAGGTTTCTAATCAGATACCAGTGGTTAATTAATATTCCGTAAGACCACCAGTGTGGTGATCTGTGCTAACAGATCTTTTAATTTGAAATCTATTGCCTGCCTGCCTTCCTGTGTAAGAGAGGGTAGATAGCATGTATTATAGTTTCATAAATTTTCAAGTTCTTAACTTATTCATCAATACTGACTTTGAGAAAAAGTAAAGCAGTGCACCTTATTTCAGGAGAGTCAGGATTTGTGGACTTTGATCTTCTGAATGTCATGACCCCGCACTGTCTGTAACCCTGTGCTCCAAGGTCCCCTTTTATGAACTTTTCAAAAAATTCAAGCAGACTTCCTCCCCCCTCCCCCCTGAAGATATTTAAAATTCAGCTCTGGAACAGCCAGATAGCCATCCAAAACAGTAACCCCTAAGTTTAGTTCTAAGAATAACAACAGGGAAAATGCCACTGAAATACAGTTTATCAGTCTTTTAGGTTATATTTGACCTGGTGATGTCAACAGCAGGCTGCCCTCCCTCTGGAGTCAAGTTGCAAACACTCTCCTCAAGGGTAATTAAAGCTAAGCACACAATTACAACAGCACGGATTTGTTCAGGCTTGCTGGTTGCCCGCTGTCTCATAGCACCTAACATCACAGAAGCACCATGTTGAAATGAAAGGATTATTTATCTCTGAGTCTTACGCTGTCTGTATGTTTAAATGCTGCAGAGGAGGTGGATTGCAACCTTAGGCACGAAGGTAAGCATCATGGCACCGACTGACAGTGGGAAGCCTGTATGGGACTACATGGTCTGTGTTTTATTATGCTTTTGCTTTGCTAAAATGATTCATGGTTGTGTGGTCATAGCAAAAACCTCTGCAGCTTCTGAATAATGCAAGGCACCGGTGAACCTGTAGTATCTGTCTTCCCTTCGTAAATGGCCTAAAGAACTTCGGTCAGAAATGCAACTCTTGTAGTCTTTTCACAGTCAGGTTAAAGTACTTTTATTCGTATTTTTAGGTGAGAGAAGTGCTGTGTCTGGCTCCTACTTTCTTGAGTGGGGTGAGGTCTCTGCACTTTTTATGTTTCCAGGTACAGTGCAACAGGGTGCACTGGTAACTTGTAAAGCTTGAGAAACGGAGATCTGACTTGTCCCTTGCTGTGACTTTTATGAGTGTGAGCTCTGAAAAGAAGGAGATGTAGTATGCTGTCTGATTAGGAGAAAGTTGAAATCCTCTGAAGCCATTCTTGTTGCTTTAGTTAGGAGCAGCAGATAGAGCACCAGGAAATATTAGGGAAGTTTGGGAAGGAGGAGCTTTTCCCTTCTGTAGTATTAACTAGGAAATTATGAAATAGTTCTTTTTCTCTTTAAACTACTTCTAAGTCATCTAGGAATTTCTTCATTAAACCATTCTTAGAAAAAGGATTATATCACTTGGACTTAACTTAAACTGCATGCGTGGTAAATCTGCCCACTACCTTTACACATTTGACCTCTTTTGGATGGGTGCTTGTACTCTGCGTGCCCTATGCCGTGGCAGAGCAGTTAAATTCCGTGTGGACTGCAGGCTACACAGACAATGTTATGAAGGATTTTCAATCTGCCTTTCTTCCCTGTCTCATTGTTTCTTATTTCTAAACAGCAAAATAGTGGTGGTTCTAAAAGCATGTACCTAACTATGGAAACAATAGCAACTAAGGGGAAGATTGTGACTGAAATTGTGACCCTTTGGGTAGAAAGGGGGTGGAGTGGATATTCAAACTTCTTCTGAAATTTCTGAAAAGTTGAAAATTTTCATTGGAAGGAAAACTAGATTTCATTCAGTAGAGATCCTGGTTTCCATTGCAGATAGTTTCAATAGACCACTTCAAACTTAAATTAGATGTTGTTGCAATCTTTTATCTGAAGGATATTTAGGGAGCAATACCAATAGAAGAACTTCCAAAAAGAAAACAAGAAGCGACTTAGGTAACTGTATTTTTTAGAGGTGATTGTGTAATATGTGGGAAAAGCAAATGAGGCATGAAATTCTCTGAGTTATGATGACTTTTAAGAGAGTTGGAAATTGTCTAATGTGGTTAAGTGATTAGACATACCCGTGAGGATGCATATGGGTCTAGACCCCTGTTACCTTTGTGCACAGCATTGGTGAGCTGGTGTTGGAGTACTGAAGTGGAATAAGGAGCAAGAAGGCAACTGCAGACATAAATCCCCCAAATATAAAAGTTAAGGCATAATGGTTTTGACTGACTAGTAACAAAACGGTCACCCAGCAGCATTCCCGGTGACAGACTTGCTTGGTTTTAGTGGATAGCAACTCAGTACCTCCTGAAAGAAGGTCTGTGTTGAGGCTCACTGAAGATTAGATGAGATCAGTGGTGACAGAATTCAGGATCAGAGTTGGATTTTGAGAAACATCAGGTTATATGAGAGGTGAAGTGATAACAGACTCTCTGAAAAGCTGACTGCAACCAAGTCCCATCCCCCAAATTATGAAACTTTTAAGGTAATGTAAATTGGGCTTTTTTGCTCCTGTTCCTTAGTAGGGAAGTTTTGGTTTGTAATGAAACATTGTGTTAAATCAGAATCCTGAACTGAGAGGGAATGCAGTCCTTCATCCTGGGACGCTCACAGGCTTGATGCCCAGCACCTAAGAATATGCACTGAGAAAAAAAAATGGGGACTGGCATGGAAGTTGCACCATGCTCTGCACAAGATTGTGACCAATAGCCATGGTAGTAGCCATGTGGTGATGTTGTGTTTTTAGTTAAGGGTGACAGCAGAAAAGCAAATACCCTCTCTCACTGCACCTTTGTGTTGAGAGAGTGGAAAAGGCAAGGGGGTCCTGGTTTGAATAAATCAAGAAAAAGGATCCTAAGGATTTCTGAAAGATCTCCATTAGTGCAGATGGCAAGAGAATAGAGAGCTGAAAAAGGTGCAGCTGTTTTTTCTGTCATACTTGGAAAACTTAAAAGCAAAAACAACAGCAAAGCAGCGTTTCCTAGAAGCAGATAAGAACAGAGGAGGGGGCAGAGCTGCTTGCTTGGGCTGTGGCAAAGCTCCACCTGACTTTAATGCAGGCAGGAGCGTTCTATTTATTAATAGTTGTCACTTTGATTAGAATAAAATCCAACTTACTGAGCTTGATGGTGTTAAGCTATAATGTGCTACTCTGCTTTCCAGTCAAACAAATTGTCTTGGTTGCTTTAGAAGTCTAGAGAAGAACTACCTCTTTTAAGAAACTAATGACAAATATTTCCATACTACCAATAGATAATAGCAAATCTCAGTTGTACTGCAGCCAGTGTGTTTCTTCTAAACATAGTTCGTGGAGGATGTTTCTTAATTTATTTAGTTGCTTAGACTTGACAAGGAGCCAGTGCTAACAAACATGCTTTGGTACCAGTACAGTACTTCTGGAGTTCACTTGACTTGGGAATATAAATACTGCAAAAAAAATGCGTGGAACAGTGTAGCACAATTGCTGTAAAATTCAGACTGTGTGTTGTGCAGGTGTGCAAGTCCTTTCTCCGCCGCAAGAACACAAGAGTGGTGGCTAAAGGAGAAAGAGGACAGGGGTGTGCATCACACGTTCTGCAAATCCAGGGGGGGACAGGGCTCTTCCAAATGTTATGATCAGGAAATTGTAACACAGTTATTTAAGGAAAATGCATGATAATCTGTTCCACTTCTAATTATTGGACTTCTCCTCCCACTCCATCTGTTCTGGTATTTTCTATACAAAACCTACGGGGATTCCTGTTGTTATTGCAAACTATTAGAAATGCAGTACAACTGCAAGAAGAATGAGATTTTTCTTGATTAATGTTTTGATGTATTTGTCTCTAAAATACTGAAATTCCAGTTTCTTATTGTTATGCTTCTGTCCCCCCCGGCCCCCCGACTCCCCATCCCCCCAGTAAACATCATTATTTGTTCTTCGTTATTTTGATGTACTAAATATAGAGATTAAGGAAATAAATATCAACACAGTTCTTTTGAATATTAATATTATTATAAAAGAGGTTTTCAGTATCAACTTTTCCATGATTGTCTTTGTATCCAGTATATGCATAGTATTTATGATCTATATGTATTTATGTATTTATGATTTTTGAAATTAACGTCCTTCAATCAGAAGACATTGGAGATGGAAAACAATTAGATAGACAGAGGAATATTAACAATTCATGGAAGTTAAAGTAATTCAAAGTCAGCCCCTAATATTTCAATGAGGAAGGGTCTGATCTAATGAACACTTGCTTACTTGTAAGTACAAGTAGGTTTATGTTTTTATTTTTAGAAAACTTATGTGAAATACATGCAATATATAGCTATACTTCTTTTCTGATTGTAAATGAGGTATATATAATTATCAATATTAGGTAAGTAAGTGATGGTTGACTTTTTGGATTGATTAAATGCCAGAGCTTCCATTCATTTCAGCAGCACCAGATTTCAATTTATTTTTGCTATCGACCTAGTTGGTGGAATCCTAGTTGTTGGTATTTGAAATGTAGAAATACCTCATTTCACGTTATGTGATTTTATACGAAAGGGTAATATGGAATTCTGTTAGCACACCTTCATAGAACATTTATTTCTAGATGGATAATAATGGAAATACTAACTTCATGCTCAAGCATACTGGAAATCATGTTTTAATTTGTAGGGAGAGAATTATTTTCATAATCTGGCATGTTTTTTAGGTAAATCATTCTTGAGCACAAAGAGTTTAAACTGTACAATATATAGATAACTTGTAAGTTGCAGTGAAGTTACATCAAATGCTTCTGGGTTTGCTGAAACATCTACTGAAAAAATAAACTCAGAATGGAGTGCATAGTATTTGGCACGTCATTTTGTATCCATATGCTGCTATGGAAGGCTAGACCTGGACCAATGGGTTCTTATCACTTGTCTTATAAGTGTTACACAGAGTGGTTCTTGCTTAATGCCATTGAGTAGCCGTAAGATCTACATGAGTTCTTGCCACCTTTCCTTGTGGCTTTTGAAAAAAACCCACATCTTTGAGGATTTACCCATTTTTAGTTGCCAAACATGGATGTGCATGTATGGTTTGTGCTGTTTAAATCAGTTTAAAAGCCAATGGAAGGTCTGACCGCCCTTAAACTAATGTTTAAGAGGTATGAATTCAGTGTAGTCTCCAAGTTGTAAAAGACGCGTGTGTAACAGTAGCTCTGGTGGTAATCATGTCAACTCCCAAAGGAGCTGCATCCTCATTCATTAGTGAGTGAGCTTGTATAGTGCCCTGAGGGCAGAAAAGTTCTTGGCATCTTTCCTGTTGTCAACTGGGGGCTGTGCCATGTCTCATGTATGCTGGGCTTCTGCTTCAAGTTACATTTAAAAATAAGTTACGTTGCCTGGATAGTGAGTTATCTCTTAGGACCATGTTAATTTGCCATTTGGGAAAATCTGTTGAAGGAATGATCTTATCTCTCCTTGACTACTTTACTTTTGACAGACTGGAATCCCTATGGATATTGTAAGTCTCATTTGTCATAATACTATATTATAAGGAAGCAATGTTTGTTCTGAGAGTGAATTCTGAAAAAAAAAAACCCCACCCTACTAAAATACTATATTTATTCACATTGCTTTTTATTTAAGAGGGGAGAGTGTCTTAAGGTTGACCTCCATGAGTATTATTAATGGAATACTTCTAGAATAGCTTTTTCCTTAAGCGTTTTGATATCAACACCCGCTGTTCAGAAACTCAGAATTACTTTACTTGCACTTAACTTGTTTTTAGCCGTTTCTTAGGCGTAACGGAAACACATGACATTCTCTAATACTCATGTATAGCCATAACTAAACAAACAAAATCAGAAAATTAGAAAATCCTGTAAAGCGATCATACTGAGAAGGAAAAAAGACTAATATTTACATTAAGTTTTGGGAAAGATCTCAGGGGCTAATGTCATGTAAATACCTAAACCACAAAATGTAGTGACTTGCAAGGGATTGATTTTGCCTTTCATTTACGGGGGAAAAAAAATTGTAGTGAAAGCAGGTGGGTCTGCAGTATGATGCAATGGGGGCATCAGATATAAGGGGAGAAAGCTGTTAATTTTTTTATGGGGTGCATTTCTGTAGTTAGGTGGGGGGGTTATAAACATAATTTCATTGTGCTAATCTTTCCATAAAGCTGCGTATAAGCAAGTGTAGGAAAGTCTTGGGCAAGTTTGTTGGGGGGGGTGTGGGGGGTGTGTGTGTGTATTTGTTTTTTGGGGTTTTTTTTGTTTTTTCTAAGGCATAGTCAGTAGAGCTGAAGAGAGTTTTATTCAATATGAAAGCCTAAGTACTACCTCTGGCTCTAACCTGTTTATAAAACTGTTTTTGAGCTACATGCTGAAGTAAGTATTTCTGACAATGTTCAAAACTTCCGCTGACAAATTATTAAACTGTACTGAAAGCTGTAGAGTCCCAGGAAAAGCTTATGAACAGATGCAGAATTATCTCAGAATCTTTCCAGGGAGCTGTTTCAAACATGTCCTGCCTGATCTTGCATCTTCTGGAGTTCTGAAGGAAAACACTGAAAATGGAGATGACAGTGTGAGGTCTAAAGGCAGGGTGGCTGTGTGTAGTTTAGTTGCAGCCCATAACGAATTCAGCCAATGTGGACAGAATGAAAGGGAGAACTTGTCATCCACCATTGAAGGGATACTGTTGGCTCAAGCAGTGTCTGAAAAATGCTGTGCTAAAAAGGTCAAGGGAGGAGAAAGCCCAGATCTCACCCCTCCCATCAGTTGTATGGGTACTGTTTCCTGGCCAGATGAGACTACTCAATGTTGGTGTAGAAAGTAAAGGTTCCTCATAGCTGAAAATGGTCAGACAATTCAGGGATGAAAAAGCCAGCACAACCTGTTCCTAAACTGAAAATTCTTTGGTGTAACTTGTGTAAGCAGTGGTGGGTGTTAATAATTCAAATGATGTCCCTTTGAAGTTTTCCCAAATACCGTCCATGGCACAAGTTAAAACAAAAGCAACCACGTGCAATCTGAGGTGGACGTAGATTGTCCAGTTCACAGAAATTTGTCAACTGGATACTTTTATTCAGTTCTGATAGCACTTCAGTTACTCTTCCACTGCCCTATTTTTGAGTGTGGACTGCTTCCTTGGATCTGAGGATTAAAACATTGTAGTAGCATCTTTAGGTAATAGAAAAAGGGGAGAGGCTTGAGTATGGCTTTAGATTTCTCTATAGTTGCCTTTAACGAAGACTTTGGAAGAGCATGCTTTCAAGTCTGGAAAGTAATTAATTTCTTTAAGTATGCTGAAATTGTTCACAAAATGATTTTTAGATGAGTAAGTTTTGTGATGGAATTGAGTTTTTTCATGTAACGGCCTAATATTGACCCAAATCAGAGGAATTAACGTGCAGGCGTTACACCAATTTTTTTTGTTTGTCAGTGATAAAGAAAAGCACTTAGGGAGAAAATCATAGAAGTAATATTTTCACAAATAGTTTTCAGGAAGGTACAAAGGGAGAAATCATGTACTTAGATTTGACTGAACTTGACACCACTCTTACTTGAAAAAGATGAGTAGTGACTGTTAACCATGGCCAAAGTCAACTGTGATTGCCTGTGCCAAAACTGCGATCTTGCCAGTCTTGGCTTCTGCAGTTTTCCTGTGAAGCTGCAAAAGAGCTGGGTGGGGGGAGTGGTAGAGACTCCTTGAGTCCCCGTGTCTTCTGCCCCCTTTCTGGCTCCGGGGTAAAGCATGTCTCACTGGCCCCTGGGACTCGTCTTGCGACGGGACTGACCGATACAAGACTTTATAATTGCTCCCCCAAAATATCACTTTCACTGCTTAATCTATTAATTATGTGCCTTTTTTGTAAGAGACAGATCAAATTTGGGTAAGGATGACAACCTTTCATAACTTTTGCAAAAACATCAGTGACCCGGTTCATTGCAGCGTGCGTGAAGCCATATGTACGTGGCTAAAGAGGAGCAGTGCCTGTTACACAGGGACTTGTTTTCAGATAAATATGTGTAGGAGGAAGAAAAACTTTTAACAAAATGAGACATTTTGGATCATCTGCTCAAATGAAAACCTGTTTTCCTCCTCTTAGACAAGGGTGAAAGGGACCAGTGAGGATCAGTGCCTTTTGGCAAAGTCTGTCTGCTACTTGCATCTCCATTACGTAGGTAACTCCTGCTGTGGGAGTCGAAGTTACAAAGGTAAAATAATGTTTAAAAATTATGAAGCTGAAATGACCAAATGAATTTACAAGAAAGATCAGTTATATTTATGACAAAGATTTACAAGTAGTTTAAAACAATCTGTGTTTGACATGATAAGTTGTCTTTATCATTAAAATGCTAATGAAATGGTAAACATATGAAAATAATGAAGCTTGTCAGCTACATCTTTCTTCTGCCAGCATTCCTGCTTAGCTCAGGTCTGCATACAGATTTGGTGGAGTGACAGTGAGAATCTATTTGACCTTTGGGAGCAATGCCAGTGTAAATCTGTGCCCTGTTCTCTTTGATTTGATGATTTTGTCCTGAAGTGCTTCTACTTGTAGTTTAGGTCATCTTTATCTGATCATTCTTCTATAGGCTTTCAAAGGTGGGTCTAAAAATCAAACTTCAGTCAAACAGGGTCACTGGTATTTGATTGGCAATAGTTGAAGTAGTAAACTGGCAAACAGAAGTGAACAAATCTCTTATTATTAATGCCTCCACTAATCAGTCTGGTAGGTCCGTATGTTTTCTGCTCTGTACAGACTCCAAATGTATCCTAGTCTACTGGTCATGTATTAACTCTGGCAGCAGAAACACCATGGACTGCAAAACTGCAGGCGGATTTCAAATGTCTTTGCCACATGAAATGATCTGTACTCAGCCACGGAGTACAAAGAAGATTGCATTGTTTGCAGGAGGATGCTAATTGTTTTTTAATTTTTAAAACTTTTATGCCAAATGATTTCTATACCTTGGTCCAGGACAGCATCAGAAACCTAGCTTAACTCTGATTTTAAATATCAGTGACAGTTTTACTCTATTCTGTGATATTTTTTCTGTAAAATTTAGTTAAAGTATGTAAGCATAGCTTCATTGAAGTATGTATATGTAAAGAGAGGACAGGTCTTCTTTAACTTCATGGATCTTTAATTGCTTATGAACTTCAGAGAAATTTGTAGAAGTTAGATTGATGTGGCACTTTATGGACTTTAGATAATTGAATACAACATAGCTGCTGTTTGAATACAACTCTGAAATCCAAATTATGTAAATCTACTGTTTCAGAACTAGCTAGTAGAAATAATCATAGTTTTTGCAGTTGAAGATACTTCCTTTGGATAAATCCTCTGACACACTGCTTTCCTATTGATGCATTTTTTTTCGTTATGGATATGAAGAAGAAACTATAGGCATGTTAGACAGCCTTTAGCTTTTTGACGTTTGTGACTCCACTTGAATAAGCTTTGACTTACAGTTAATTAAGCACACCTGTCAATGAATTTCATGGGCTTATGCAGAAACAAATCTTACATTTATAAAAGTATTGAGGTAGGAGAAGGGAGAAAATATTCCGGGAAAGTGTCTCAAACATATTTTTCCTTTCAAGTTGTGCAGCTCAGTTGGGATGGTGTTCAACAGTTCGCTCTCCATAGTTGTAAATGACCCATCTTTCTGCAATCATCACACTTTTCTGTAGAAGAAACAGAGAACAGATTATATCCTGCTATTCATCTACTAGACCATAATATAATGTTTACTGTGCTGCAGCTGTGATCAAAATGACTGTCTCGCCAGCATCTACAAAATTTGAGCTCAGGGCTAGTTATAAGTGTGTGGTCATCCAAAAAATCCATGCAGCCCCATCTGGCTTCTGAACTCAGCTTTCCTCTTGGATACTGTAAGATGGGTTTGAAATTGTGTCTGTGGAGGCAGGATGATGAGATGAAAAAGAGGAAAATTTCTGCTCTGCCTTCAATTTTGCGTGTCCTTAACAGGGAGAAAGGGAGATCCCTTAATGGAAGACTGGTAGTCAGGCAGCCCATATGGATTACCTGGCATCTTGCAAGTAGATGCAAATGATTTGATTTCATGGGAGAAGAGGGGGAAAATGCTTGTTTACTTTTCTCCCCCCCTTTTTTTTTCCTCCTTCCTAACTGGGTTTACAAAGCTCAGACAACTTCTATGAGAAAAAGCTTCGGTATTGTGTCAGCTCTGCTTGAGACTAGAGGAACTCCTAAGAGGACTGTTATGTTCCTGGCTGATGTGCTGGCCACTGGTGAGTGGGAGAAGGAGGTAATTATGGAGACATTCTGGCAGAGGAAGGAGAGGCAGAGAGTGACTCACCCTCCTTCAGAGGTGTGGGACATTTGTGTTCCAGTGCCTGCTCCAGTAGGTGTTGAATTATTTATTCAACCCAGGAAGGAGAAACTGAGATTTTTTTTTTTTGCCTATTTTTTTTTTTATTTCAATGAGGGAAACTTTATTTGAAATCTATTTTGTATGATTTCAGAAAAAAAATACTCCCACAGGCATAGCTGGAAGCTGTGTACTAGGCACACTATTGTGTGAATAGGGCAGACAGCTAGTTAAAAATGAATATTTGGACATCTGTGCCTTCCCATTCCTTCAGGGTCTTGCTGGGGAATGATTCTCAAGGGTATGGAGAAAGAATTTCAGCATGTAGATTTCTGGAAAGCTCTTGTTTGGAGAGAAAGATCTGGGTTCCAATTAAGAAAATGCTAGTTTGCATTGCATGTAAGGAGTTGTGTTCGTTTATGTGCTAGCTCATTATTTAGTTGTTGGCTGTTTTCTAATATTTGCCTTGCACTGTAAAACAGAAGGCATTTTTTACATGTTAGGTGAAACGATGTTTGTGCAGCACCTGATAGTTACAGATGCTGTCAGAAGAGTCAAAAATAAACACGCAGGTCACTATTTGGAAACAAACCTCTGGATTTCAGCTTGCATGTATTGTCTGTGCTAGTTGATCTAATAGGCAACCATGAATTGCAAAAGCATCTGACTTTCATGGGCATCCATCCTGGCCTTTTTGGCACAGAATAATTTTTCAGCTTTAGAAAGGATTTATTCTACCTGCCAGTGTGATTTATATACCATATGTCTCCTCTTCAGCCTCTGAGTATCCATGGCCATAGGGAAGTGCTCTGCCTCATCTGTAGTGTGTGGAAATAGGTTTCTTTTAATGATATTAACTCCTACAGAGCCACTTTATTTCCTCCCTGTATTATTTTTTCTTGGCGGTTGTGTCAGCAAGAGATAGCTATACTGTGTGTGACGTGGAAAGGAGAATACTATGAATTCCTGGTTTTGTTTGCTCTTGGCAGGCACTACTACACTTCCCACCCTTGTGCGCACACCTACCTTGATGATGCAGCCTTCCCTGGATATCAAACCCTTTATGTCCTTCCCTGTGGACAGCAGCTCTGCTGTTGGATTCTTCCCAAATTTTAACACAGTAAGTAAAGGTGTTTCCACATTTGGTTTCAGTGTATGCATACCAAGACGGTTCTAATATGCAGTATTGAGGCTGCCTTAAAACAGTGCATTGCTGACGCAATTTTATAGAACCCTTTTTGTCTGTGCTGTGGTAGTTGCTGTTCCCTTGTGTAAAAGACTGAGTGGTACCCAGCCTTCTCACTGTGAACGGGGCCACTCTTTTTTAACTTGGTCTGTTGGAGTGGTGTTTGCACACTGAAAAAAACCCTCACGATAGAGATTGGACGAGCGATAGAATCATTTTGAGCATTTGCCTGGGCATGTGCATTTCCATGTGCTTAGAAAAGGAAAAAGCAAAAGCTAATGGAAAAACAGGTATGACAGGTAAGATCTTCCACTGACTTGAATCAAGCTAAGTCTATTGCAGCCAGTGAAGCAACTGGAGGATCTTGTTAATCCTGTATAATAACAATAAAGTCTAAAATTGCGCAGCCAACCAATGTGAAAAATGTGAACCTGCTGCTTTTAGTTTATGGTAAAGCATCTTGGGTTTTTGCAAAAAAAATTATTGCCAAAATAATGCTCAATGCTTCTGTAGTTCTCCAAGTTTATCAGAGCAGCAATGCTCAAAACAAAAATACTCTCTTCTGCAGTTCTTGCTTCTTTAACAGCTCATAAAATGGTTCTGAATGTTATCAAAATGCTTTTATGCTATCGCATTTTATCATTTGTTTAATTAATTATTATCTAAATGCAATGAGTACACCAAACCCGATATTTTGCATGTTGCCACTCAGGTTTCCATGTGTGGTGGTAATTCAGCACGGAGCGAGTTGGCAAATAGTAAGCTAATAGCAACAGGAAGGAAACTGCTCTGGGTCATTTCTGCTAAGTCAGCGAGTACAATCTGTTCGTACGTGACCGTTGCCTGAACTGTACAGCATCACACTTGTCACTGTAATTGCGGGGGTGATGGAAAGGGAAGCAGTGTCACCACCTCCAGACAGTGATCGGCTGAACCACTTCCCAGTGTTTCCTTTCGCAAACTCACCTTCTGTCTGAAGTTAAAACAGCAAGAGGATTTTTTTTTTTTTCTTCATGACTTGCAATTGCATCTTGCTGACAGGCCTTGTGCTACAGCACACGGTGCTGTGGGATGGTTACGAGGTGACGAATCAGCCAGTTTCTTTCAAATGTCAGCAGCCCAATGTATATTATAAACAGCAGCAAATATTACTAATTCATTACAAAACGTATACGTGAAAATTGCGTGTTTATGAGGGAGATGTGGGGATGTGCATGCGTATAGACTGGGGGGGTATGTGCATGTGTACAAAGAGATAAAGATTAAAAAAGTCCAGGTATATTTAAAGAGCAGGACCAAAATTCAATACAGTTTTAAGAAAGCAGTGTGTCGTTCTCATCTTCTAGGCCTGATGCAATTCATATTCATTTTCCATCCTCTTTCTAATACGTTTGAGAATTTTATTTGTTATTGACTTGTCAGCTTTCCAGTTGCACTGGTTTTATAGGTGAACTTTTTCACAGGACTCTACATAAAGACTCGGAGAATCTTTTTTTTTAGGGATGCTTTAGTTGTAGAGTCAACCAACGTTATTTGCTTACTGGTGGTATTATTGAAATTCTGAGTTGCAGTAGCCTCTAGAGACAGATTAACGTGGATATTTAGACTCTTTTTGCCTATGTACCCTAGCTTACGTTCATCTGGGTTACATTCCGTTTGCCTAATTCCTGGCGTGTTTATCCTTCACACCTGTCATTCCTCTCCAAACTTCTATGGGTTTTATTAAAAAAGAGAGGCCTGGGTTAATTGGCAAATATTGTCAACGCAGTGTCTACTTCCTCCCTTGGAATTCTCGATAATTATATAAAATCATGCTGCTATGCACCACAGACACTGCATGTTTAAACTCTCTTTTTTGAGGAACAGTGGTTCAGTACTACTCTAATTCACAGACTTTGCCATTTATCTTGCAGGTATTGATTTTCCCTAACAGTCTTTTACAATGGACTTTAAAACTCATTGGAAAACTAAATCATTCATGGTTATCTACCGACAGGCACAGTGAACGCCAGCTGTCATGCACTTCCTTTCTTTCTAACTTAGCACAACCTTTGCAAATGTAGATTTCTATGTGTGTGTATATATAGTCTTTTTTTTTTCACTGTAAAGTGCTGGGGGGAGTATGTAAAGGTTTGTAAAAAGCCTTTTTCTAGAAGATCAAGTTCGAGTGAGTAGAAGCTAAATTCAGTTGACCCATAATGTATGTGTCATCCAAAGCGCCGTAATTTTTCATCTTGTGCAGGAATAGAATATTAGAAGAGCTTTTCGTCCCTTCCCCGAAAAAAAGCCCATCATTTGCCTTATGGATCAAATGGGAAATCTATGCACTTCACTCATAAGACGGCTTGTCAAGGACTGCAGAGAGTGAAACCTCTGTGTGCAGCACTCAATCTCTTTGCCTTCAGTAGGACTGAGGGGACCCTGCAGCACATGCCCGGGCACTGTTCATGCTTGCATGTGTTCACTGAAGGTGGCAAAAAGAAATGTGGTCTCAAGAGAAAACTTATTTGGACCCACCTGTTCATTTTCAATGGCAGTCAGATATAGAAACATTTTTTCTAAACCTTGCCAGGAGGTAGTTTCTAACTTAATTTCAGTGGCCTGAAAAAAGAAAAGTTTCTGCTTAGGAGCTTGATACAGTAACTACCAGGGCAAGAAAAACAAGGTAAAATATATTGACTACAAACATGTTTAAAGGAACACCCCCTACGGTGTTTCCAAAAGAACTTCTCTTATTTATGGAAATATATTTAAAATCTGGGGTAAACCCTTTCCTATATAGCTAACTTTGACAGTTTTAAATTCTGAAAACATCTGTGATGCTCCAGATGAAACATCAGTGTTCCCATTTCATTTGTGAAAGTGTTCTGATCACTTGCTTCTCTCCACATGGGGTACTTTCAAATGAAGCACTGAGCAGACCCTGATTTTTTTAAAAGAAATGCCTACCACAAGTATATCTTATTTTCTTGATGGAATTGTGTGATTTAGTTTAAAATGCCTCCCTTCTGTTTCTCCTGAAAACATTAATAGTTCTAAAAATTCTGTGGACCTATGTATAGTACTTACCAATTCATGCCCCAGTTAAATTTGTCTTTGTTCCTTAGGACTTACTTATTATATAGGAAAAATTAATTGGGGAATGATTGCACTAACTCCTTGGATATATGCCTTTATTCCACAGTAAGGGTGCCTTTTTATTTCAACAGATCAGCCAGAAAGGGATCTTCTAAGGGCAGAATGAAGGATTCCAGGCAGGAGAGGTATTGCAGAATAGGTGCTCTCTTCTTTCCTGGCCTTTTCACAGCACTAGCAAATAGTTTTGTCAAAACAGGACAGGCATGATCAGGCTGTCACAGCCTGAACCTGAGTTGCTGCACAGGACAAACCCTCTCTCAGAAGTGCTGCAGCAGCGGGTCCAAAGGTGTCATCATGTTTGTCCTGGCATCAAGTTCTAAAAGCTCTTGCTCAGTTACTCATACCCCTCTGTCTGAAATGCATAGCTTGAATCAAATGCTCGGCTGGTATTACTTAAAATGTTGTTCTTGCTTATAGCAGACAACTATGGGAGACAGCATTATAAGAACTTCCCAAATTGGTACCTCCAATTTGGAATGGATGTGTACAAAAAGGTATTGTTTAAGTGGAGTTCTTTTTTAGCACGCTAAAATGACTTCAATGATTCCTTAGCATGTAATGTCTTGCCTATTGATTACATTTAAAGATCTGTAAGACTTCAAAGTAAAGTGCATAAAGTCCGTGGAAATCAAAGTTAAGATTACTGTGGTCCCCATTGTGCATTCATTATAATGTAATCTTGAATTTGACACTTGCTGGCTTCCACCACACAGCTTCACGTTCTCTACCATTCTTTCTCTACACCTCCCTGATTCTTTGTCTCATGTCATCCATCTTGTGGACTGAATGAAGAAAGGATGCTTTGTGATCACATCTTGGAAGGTTATCATGATGCATGCGCTAAAGTGGCTGAAAGCCAGGATTTATCTTGCAAGGCAAAGTTAATGATCACTGTCTGCGTCTCCCTATAAGGGATGTATAAAAAAAAATAAGGGATGAGAAAAAAAATCTCAAAACTCCAGTGCGTTCTACCTTGTCCTGAAATGAGCAGCACTACGTGATTCAAATTTAGTCGAAGTGGTATAGCCATGGACCTGTCAGTCTGCACAAAAGCAGTATCAGCAACTTCTCAGATTCTATCATCATGGAAAATAATCAGCAATTCATATGCTACCTTCTGAGTTTGTTATGGCCTCAGGGGTAATCAAAGATTATAGCATCTCTTGTAGGTTTCACATTAGTGAAATATTTTCCATCTAACTAGCCCATGATTGGTTTCTAAATGCTGGTTCATACCTTCATATTTTAGAGGACACACAGGTTAATGTGGCCTACTTACTGCTTCAGTGTCTATTTCTCTTCAAGTAGGTTTATGCTGATTCTTTATATTAGAGTTCCCTCAGTCCCCTTGCAAAGTGGACCAGAAGTATTTTACATCTGCCAGTGAAGGTGAGCCAGCTGGAATGGGCTACAGGAAGGGAAAGAAGAGCTGACTAGTAACTTAGTCAGAAATCTCTGTCTCTTCTCCAGCATTAGCCTTGCTGGACTAAGTATCCCTGGCCTACCCCCAAGACAACTACTGGGGGGAACTAATTTGCTCTTTCCTCTTCTGCATTTTCAATTATGTCCCTCATTTTTATTTGCTACATATCTAGTTCTCATTTGAAGGGCCCAGTAATCCGCCGAGGCAGAAGCGGAGGTCTGCAGATAAGAGCGCAGGGCACTCGTATCGCCAGCTTCCCTCGCCCCTCTGCGCCAAGCGCCTCTTCTGCATTTGGCACGGCGCCGCGGCTCGGGAGCTTGCCGTTTCCTTAGCAGGGTCTGAATTCAGCCACTTAATGCCCTGCCGCAGTGCCAAAGTACGCTCTGGAGCTCAGGATTGTATACAGGAGGAGCAAATTACAGATGCAGCCAACTGGATGTTGCCAACCTGTTATCTATGGACCTCTTTACTGAAGTAGCCTGTCCGTGTGCTCCGATTTCCCTGTTTCCCTTTTGTGAAGTGCTGGAGGGGATTGACCTGCTCTTCTCCTCTCCCTCCGAAACACTCTGCTCCAGAGAGCCGGTGAAGTTTTGTAAGAGCTATACTTTACACTCATTAACTAACAGCACAGAAAGGAAATTTAAGCAACTGACTTAGAAGGAGAGGTGCTTTGTGGGGATAGCTGGGTATTTTGTTTGGGGTTTTTTGGTTGCTTTTTAAATCAAGAAACGGCAAGATTTTTTTCTTACAGACATTTTATACCCCTTTTTATAGTCATGCAGGCACAAAAGGCATTTCAGGTTTGCCTTCTGTTGCTGTGTTGAGCATTTAAGAACATTCCTATTTCACTTTTTGTTATTATGGATATAATAGTTCATGTTTTCCAAGTCATAGCCAGAATCCCCCAAACTACAGCATGAGGAATCGGACTGTTACCTTTTATAAAGAGAATAAAAGAGAATAATCAGTGTTTCCCCAGATATTTACAGGTGAGGAAAGCAGAGGTTCAGGAACCACATAATAAAGCCCAAATTCTGGCCGCACAGACCTCTCTCTGTGGCTAGTCTTTGCTTTCTCCTCTGACTCTCTTCTCCTCTCACAGTACCTGGCTGCAGAGTCCCTTTACCCACCATGTCTTCCTCTCTTCAGTTTCCTGTAGTCCCTTTTCTTTGTGTCCTTGGGCTTTTTGTACCATGCCGGGAATTCCTCCTTCTCTTTCTATGGCTTTGATGCAAACCAGCGGAGACCTCTTTCAACTGTGGTAGCAGTTTTTAGAAAAATTCTTCTCAGCCTTTGGAGGCCCTGAAAAATACTTATTTAAGGTGGTATATTTTTCCCACAAAATACTTGAGCCATTTCTGCTGAAACTTTCAAAAAAGATTGAGCTTGAAGCAAACACCTGGTAAGATACACAGAGTTAGATATGGGAAAAAAAAACCTGCTGCCAAAAGCAGGGAGTTGTCAATCAATCATTGACAGCTTTTACAGTTTGTGCTATTTTAACATAAAGATGCAGGTTCCCTAGTTCCTGTCAGGAATCTCTTCAAAGAGCAACTCTTAGTTAGATGAGCCTAAGTAAGTACTTTTCTGCCTTGTTTCTAGTCTTTAAGACATATTAGTCTCAGGAAAAAAATCTTACTTAAAATAATACGGACTGGCTTTAAGGAGGAATCTCTTCAAACATTAATTATTGTTTAAAGTTCCCTGTTACTTTGTATTTTCTCTAACAGGAGTGGGACGGATAAGCTTCCTCCTGGCAGTTCCCAGATCAGCAGCCAGGTAGGAAAGCCTGGCTCTGAGGGGGAAGCACGCCGGCGTGCACTGCTGAGCAGCAGGAATCGCCGGCTGCGGCAGCCTTTCCCTACCGCTTCACAGGACCTCGGTGTCCATGGTGTGGTTTCTGAGAAACGGTTCCTAAATTGCCCCACTACTTCCATCGTTGTGCGTACAAGTAATTAGGTCATCAGCTTAATTCCGTAAAGAAATACAATTTCTGCATACAAGTCCTACCGTTTGCCGAGTCCTCCAGAAAATCTGTTCCTTAGCTACGTGTTTCATCTCTGTCTTTACAGAAAGCTTGGAGCTAGTCTCTCTGACACTTCACCGGTATTTATTTCTTTTACAGGTCAGCATAGGGAAAAGCTAAGAAGCCTTTATCTTCATTGAATTGCTTTCTTCTCAAGTTAGTAGTATGTCCATGACACAAGGAAGCTGGTTAGAGTGAGAGGGTCATTAGCCATAAATATTTTAGGCATTAGACCACTGAAGGATGTTTTGCAAATAGACTGTGAGGAAAACACCTCCCCTCAAAGCAAGGAGTCGCAAAATTGTAGTTTAAGACAAACAGAGCATATGTGTTGCACCACTGTGCTTATAAAGGTTTTCCTAGTTTCTAATTGTAAGTCTTGTCCTAAGCAAAGTTCTGGAGCACTTTTAAGAAATCTAAATTCTCCATGTCTGATGAATACAGAAGTGGCTGCTTTTGCAGCATGCTGGCTGTACATGGCTGGCTTTCCTGCTCTCCCTTAGACCTTCATCACATTGTTCTGTGAGAAACTAAGAATTACTGCAATAATTATTAATTAATAAATGAGAAGACTGTAGCTAAGAATTAATTCTTGTTGTACTCTTTCTTTCTGAATGTGGATATAGCTAGTGGTCTTTTAATCCAGATACAGTCAATTTTATGACAATTTAAAAGTACTGGATGGCAATTTAAAGTCATAGTTCGAAACCTGTCTTTCTTTAGCATGCCTGAAAACCAATGATACACAGGTTTGAAGCACTGACCAGCTCATTTCAACTACCAGAGCAAGGCTGATTTGAAGAGCTGTGCCTTTCAAACCAGTCGTCTTTGTATTCAATCTGTTTGGTCTCACAGTAGAGATACCACAAACTTCAGCTGCTTCCCCAGGTTAACACTAGGGAAAGAGGATCAGATTTCTTGCTCATGTATGTGTTAGAAGAGACAGGTTTCTACCTTGCTTTGTGTCTCATTTACGTACATTTAAAGAAAAAAAAACCAAACCACCAAACCAAAAAAAACCCCAACAGACTTTGATACTACGCTAAGTTTCAGGGCAGTTTTCATTAGAAATGGAATGTTCCTTTAAAGATTCATATCTAAATACAGCACTTTTTAATCAAAAGCATTTTAAAGGCTGTTTGTGTAGTGTGTGGTACTGATCAAAAAAACCCCAAACCCCAAACCAGAAACATCATTATTGATTTTTAAATGAAGAAAGCCTATTATTCCTTCCTTACTGTGGAGAGATGACAGCTGTCAGCTAGCATACTTATGCAATTCTCAGCTCTGATTTGCTTCTCATTTATATTCGCCATTTTATACATTTATATTCAAATGTATATATACACATATAATTTATCCTCTTTTTAGATTTTTTTTTTTCAGTATGTGAAAGGTAATGATATTAATTCATTTCAGAAGACTAGGCTTCCTGTATCTTTATTCTCTCCTCTTCACAGAATTAATCAAGGCCATGAATTTGTCCCTAACCTCTCTTTGCACAGTTCAGAACTGTAGAGGAACTGCAAATCTACCTATGCAATACCACTCATCTTTGTGGTGTTGGTGTTCTGGAGCAGGCTGGGAGCAAGAAAACTGTCAGCAAAACTTAGAGCAGACCCTTGAGAAGAAAAGGGTCATATCTAAGGACCATGTCAAAGTTGAAAGCAAAAAATCAGGAATCTTGTTTACCCCACGTGTTATCTAAGCTGCTTTTCTGACTACAAACTCCTAGGCTTGAGTCACTTAGCAGGATTCTACTGAAAGGCAATTTTTCATATTTTACCTATTCATATTATTTTACTGTCAGATGGTAATAGGTAGTGTAACAAGAATAGCTTTGCTCACAGAGTATGTTATTGGTTTGATTTTCGGCAACTCTCAAACTGTAGTATGTTTTTATTTTTTTGCTGGATCCAGAGGCAAGATGTTTTCAGTAGTGGTTTTTTGTTTAGCTGAACACAGCCACGTGTTCTGAATAACAGCAACGTTAATAATAAATAGCAGTTATATAGCATCTTCCATCAGAAGATTTTGAAGAGTTGTAAACATGTTATTTAGACCTTTCAGCTTTTTCATGAGGTTGCAAATATTTTTATCCCCATTTTAGAAATGAATAATATAAGGCTCAGGCGAAGCGACTCATGTACAGTTAAACTTGTGAGCCATCACAAGGGAAATTGTCATATTCCTTGAGTATTAGTTTAACCACTGGGTTTGTACTTTGTTCTTTTCCTCACGTTTGGTCTGTCATGGTCCTAAAAGTTCACCTTACAGATACAAAGTCTTGTACTATGGTAGAGGAGTAATCTGGATGATTAAAAAAGAAGCTGCTGATTACTTAAAGCTGGTTCAGTTTAGTATTAAAAAAGCATTAAACCTCAGATACTTGCTTTTTTCCTCATTCCCCATTTGCTTGGGGGGGAATTCTCTTTTATCCCAAAACATTTTCAGCAGCTTTCTGTTTCTTTTTCACCTACAAAAATCTCCAATGTTGTCTGGAGCCAAAAATTTGACATTTTTCTACCATAAGGTTAAATCTATTGTTGGTGTTCACATTACAAACACCATCCTTTCATGTATTTATATCCTCACTTGAGAATAAGCCATCTAAGAAACAGAGACCAGATTAAGAATTTTTTGCTGTGGTGTTTCACCAGTTCTTTCTTTCTTTGGGTTAAGTCTTTCTACAGGAATCAAATATTAAATTTTAATAATCTTTTACATGACAATTTCTAAAACAGCAGTGGTATTTAATTTTTAGAACACTTTTTCTAAGGCTCTCCTAATTATGATTTTTCTAAACCAGAAATTATTTTTAGCATGCAATAAATAGCATGGATTAAGGGAAGGAAGTGCAGAGGATATATTCCCAGCACTGAAAAAATAATAGTAAAAAAGAATTAAAAGGTGTTTTCTCAAGTCTCTTGATCTCTGTGCTTAATCATACCATGTTATATGGTGAGAAGAAAGGGGTAGGGAGAGATTAGGGTTATTTACCTGATTTTTTTTTTTAATTTTTTTTTTAATATCAGAGTTTCTTGGTTTAAGCCAGAGAAGTGCAAAGATGGAGGAGGACAGAAGAGCAAAAGATTAGAAAATCCCTGGTTTTATTTCAGTTGGACAGTGTAGAATGTTTTTCCTTTTGTTTATGTTGGTCTGAACCACTGTTTTAGGAGAAACAAAATTCTACTGAGAAGGCTGGGATTCATCCTTGGCTTCCTGAGCTTGGTCTGACAAAGTCTTGCAAATTAGACTTTCTAAGTGAAAACCCTATTGAAAGCAGTCTCTGCTTCAGCATAAGATTCCCAGTTTGGTCATATTTTGGCCAGCTCCCTCTTCCAGGTTGGGTCAGAACACATCCTAAGATGGAGAAGGATGTGCGATGGTGAAATTTGTGCTAGCACGCAAGATGGGTAAATGGGCATCTCAGGAAATATTTAGGGCTGTGCTTCCCAATTCGATGCTGAGGCAAGAAGATTAATGCTTTTCTTGTGAAAACAAAAAAAGATGTAATTAAGTAGGTAAAGAGAAAGTTTATTTGAGCATATTATTCTAACTTCTGGTACCTATGTTTCAATAGCATATTGAAAATCTGAAAAGGGGTCAGAGAAAACCTACCAAATGAATCAAGGCTTTTATAGTGAGAGGCTTAAGGAACTTATTTGGTTTATCAAAGAGAAGGTTAGGAGCTGATCTGATTGCAGTGTACAAGTGCCTACGCATTCAGAAGGTATCTGAGATTAGGGTGACCTTTAATAGTGAAGCACAGCTACATCAAGCGGTTTATAATAGACATGGTAAGATATGGATTTTACCTGTGGGAATAATCAATTATTAGCATTGCTTCCCCAGTGATGTTATAAATTTATCTTTGTTGGAAACTTAAATCAAGGTGTTGGTTTTTTTTTTTCCCCAAAAAAATTTAGGCACTGATTGACCACAAATTATCAGACATCATAATAGGAAGGGCTGAAACTCTCCAGTGCATGAAATTGTCATGCATTTTTCAGGAAATCAGACTTAATGATTCCTTCTGGCCTAAAACAAACCTGTAAATTGCTGCAGATATTGCTTTCACTATTCTGTGTGATTGCGGATACAGACACAGTGAGAGAATTATCCCCTTTTTCATTTTTCCATGCAAGCTGGACTTTAAAAGGGAAACATACAAGAGGGTAGCACACCAAGTGGCTCTGCATTATGCTATAGGACTAGACATAAAAAAGTAGGGAGGGAAGCCTATCTGCTAGTGGCTGGAGACAGAAAATCAGTCTCCCAAGTCCAGCGTTCCAGCCCTGCAGCTCTATTAACAGAAATAATGTGGAATTTACAAAAATAAAATTAGCTAAACCTTAATCTCTAAAAGGAAAATGAAGAAGCTGAATTTAGTAATATTTCACCTCTTTTAAGACATAAAAGGTTGTTCCCAGCTCTGGGTGCCCTTTTCATTGTCTTGTACTGAAAGTGAAGTAGAAGTGTACGCTCCAAAGGTGTCTCTTTCCTTTTTTATTTTTTAAATACTCACTGTTATTTCAACAACTCTTCATGGATAGCTGTAGTATCTGACACATTAGCAAGTGAATTCCAGCAACATTTTTGTTTTGTTTTAAAATGCCTTCGGGCTGATTTCACTGCCTAGTAGTAGTGTGTGGAGGGTCACAGCTATCACAGCCACTGCTTTCCTTAGGGAAGCTGGAGCTTGCTGCCAAATTGATCAAGAGGGGGAGACACAAACACAGTGAGAAGCTGCAATCAGAGGTTTGCCTTCAGAGTACAATGGTATTGTATTTTGGGAGCCATGTGGGAGGGAAGGGAGAGATTAGTCCCTGTGGTCTGACTTCTTTCTTAGCGGGTGCTTATGTCTTTCTGCACTTAGGGAAAGACAATACTCAGAATTTAAAAAAAAAAAAAAAAGTAAAATCATGGACTCCTTGCAACCTGAGTGTGATTGGATTTGATGATTTCAATGAGATCCAGGTTTCATGCTCTAAGCAAATGTGCTATGTGTAAGTACATTAAGAGAGCCTGTTAAACAACAAAATGTGATTAAAGCAACCCTCAGTTAGACCGCAAGATTATGGTAAAAAACCCTATAATATTGTAAATTAATTATTCTTTCTCTCCTAATTAAACATTCCCACAAGTCTCTGAATCTGCTGCTGAGAATCTGACAGAAGCCCTCCCCTGTCTTCGTTATTGGCCATTTACATCTGCCTGGTTTTTCAAACCCCAAAATGTTGTGAAGAACATAGAGATAGAGGTGTGGGGAGGTGGTGTTTAGAGAACTGCAAGATCACTGTACAGAAATACATCTCTGTGGGGACACGCTCTGTGCTAGTCAAGGAGGGCCCATACATGGGGAGCATTGACGGCATTCCCACAAGAAAAGGAAGTTGTGCACATCATAGAATCATTTAGGTTGGAAAAGACCTTTAAGATCATCGAGTCCAACCATAAACCTAACACTACCAAGTCCACCACTAAACCATGTCCCTAGGCACCACATCTATATGTCTTTTAAATACCTCCAGGGATGGTGATTCAACCACTTCCCTGGGCAGCCTGTTCCAGTGCTTGACAACCCTTCCGGTGAAGAAATTTTTCCTACTAACCAATCTAAACCTCCCCTGGTGCAACTTGAGGCCTTTTCCTCTTGTTCTATCACTTGCTAATTGGGAGAAGAGACGGACACCCACCTCACTACAAACCTTCTTTCAGGTAGAGCTCCATCGGTAGAGCTGACTCAAGTGTTCCTGGTGATGCAAAATAAGCAAGGAAATGTATAACAGTATAGCACTCATTTGAACAGTAAATTACACTTAGCATTAGCCAAATAAGAAATATGTTCCCTGTTGGGACAAAAGCAGCATGAACATGGAGAGAACAGATTCTTGCTAGTTTGCGTTGGCCAAGTGTGCCAAGTGTTGCATCACAGTGTTAATGTTTCTGATTTTATGCTGGGCATTTTAAACATGTGCTCTGTTTATTACGTGTATTCACTTCTGTCGCTACTTTAGTCATCATAATATGTACAGTTATGGTAGGAGGCTGTGTATATATGGCAGAATTTACGATAAGCTTCAGCATACAGTCATTCTCCACAGTGGCAGTTGTGCTCGGCTTTCCTGACAACTGAACTGGAGCTGAAACACAGGACGAGTTCACGTAGGTCTTGTGATCTAGAAGGATGTTGAATAGGTCTGATCTACAGGATGTTTGTTGCTGTTTGCCCACTTACATAATAATAATGGCACACAAATAAGGAGTGTTGTCCAATGATTTAAAAAAATCCCAGAACTTAATTTAGATGCTTCCCCTGCATTGGTAATGCATATATGTCCCTGTTTTCTCCCTTTGATTGCCAGAGGGAAACATTGGATTATATTATCAGTTTGTTCCACATACGGTTTAAAATTTGCTTTATCAGAGTAAAACAACACAGTATGCCATAGGGCCACTCTCAGTGTTTTTGCAGAAGCTTCTTAATGCCCAGTGGTTAAGTGATACTCAGTTAAACCTCTTAGACCCACTATCCAATATTCTGTTTACAAATGCTTCTCTAACAGACAACTGTAGATTTGACCCCAGAGTTACATCACGATGAGAGGAAACTGAACTGAGGGCATAAATTCCCCGTCACAATTTTAAACCTTCCTCAGATTTAAAGTTATCCTGCTGTTATGAGAAGATAGAGCTTTTGGGTGTAGATTTTTTGTTGAGGTGGTAACAATAGTATGTATGACACTTGCTTAGCGTGCTTCAATAGCTAAGCAGATCAGGAAAAGAATGAAAGCTTAGGAATTAGGTCATTAGGTAGAATAAGGATGTTTTAATTGACATATTTTGAATTACCAAAAGGGTTTTCCCATAACTGCTTGGCAAAGGTTTTTAAGAAAACTAAATTGGCATAAGAGGATCGTTACGTGCCAAAAAGATACTTGCAAGGTGAGCTGAGGAAGTTTGCTAATGGTGAAGTTCTCCAAGGTAGTGAGGACGAAGAAAGACCAAAACATTGTGAAAGACCTTAATGAGACTGAGAAGCCAGTCGATAAATCGTTGGTGAAGTTCCATCTAGATAAATGTAAAGGGATGCACATGCAAGGAAAACTTCACAAGACTTCACACAGAAAGTAATGTGCTATGAACTCTCTCCCCCAGCTGACAACTAAGCCCCACACAGCCACTCGCTCACTAACCTGTGGGATGGGGGAGAGAATCAGAAAAGTAAAAGTGAGAAAACTCGTGGGTTGAGATAAAGACAGTTTAATAAGTAGAGCAAAAGCCACACGTGCAAGCAAAGCAAAACAAAGAATTCATTCACTACTTCCCGTCGGCAGGCAGGTGTTCAGCCATCTCCCGGAATATGGGCTCTACCATGCATAATGATTACTTGAAGACAAACGCCATCACTCCGAACATGCCCTCCTTCCTTTTTCTTCCCCACCTTTATATATTGAGCATGACACCATATGGTATGGAATAGCCCTTTGGTCAGTTGGGGTCAGCTGTCCCAGCCGTGTCCCCACCCAGCTCCTTGAGCACCCCCAGCCTGCTCGCTGGTGGGGTGGGGTGAGAAGCAGAAAAGGCCTTGACTGTGTAAGCACTGCTCAGCAGTAACGAAAACATCCCTGTGTTATCAACACTGTTTTCAGCACAAGTCCAAAACATAGCCCCATACTAGCTGCTGTAAAGAAAATTAACTCTATTCCAGCCAAAACCAGCACAGCCATTAACACCTGGGGGTGAGATCTCAGGTTTATAATAGTGATTCCATGAAAACATCAACTCAGAGTTCAGTACTGATCCACCCTGAGTATTGTATATGGTTTCTGTCCATGTCTTCAAAACATTTGATTGAATTTGTTAAATTGTGGTAGAATTCAGAAGGGCAACAAGGGTGCTCAAAGGAATGGAATAGTTTCCATGCACAGAATGACTGAGCAACACAGAGATAACTTGGGATGTGGTACAGGTGTTATAAAATTGAGTTGCATGGAGCTACATTTAAACAAAAAGAATTGTTCTTGACACAGCAGATTGTAGGTATTGGAACTCACTGCAAAGAGTGGAGGTAATGTTTTACATCAGTTCGGGGGGTGACTATGCAAGAGAAAGTCACTGGGATTTACCAAATACACAGAAATCACCTGGCTCTGGAAAATTTCTGGTGGAAAAAATATGTGGACCTTGTGAAAATAGTTGGGGGAAATACCATATATATTTGCGCTGCTCCTGTTCTTCTCTTGATAACTACATATGATTGTTTTGGGGATAAAACGATAGGCTAGATGGAGCTTCAGTAGAGTTCAGCGGTTCTTCTATGCTTTTGGATTGTCTGTTGCTACATTTGCATTTTTTAGGTGCTTTGAAAGTCATTGTCGCCAGTGTCAGTAGTTGTAGAGTATTTCTTATGTTTGTATATTCTGAAATCGGGAAATAGAAGAATTAGTAGTAGATTACTGCTGAAACTTGTCCAGATTCTGTTAATCCTTGCTCACTTCGATAGTTCAGGTGATTTTAAGGAGACTTGTTGCACAAAGGTAGTATCTTCAACTTCATTGGAAAGACATTTTTAAATTTAACTTTTTATTAAACCAATTGAGATAGGAGAACTAGACTAAAAGGTTGTTAAACTTAGTTATGGCTACCAGAGCACTGTGAATAGCTTTATTAATTCTTTACGTAGCATAAGCAGCATAGTGCAGATTTTTATTTGCATTTGTGGTAGCTGTTAGCTTCTGTTGTTATTTTGTTTTATAGACTTGGTTTTTAAATACTGGTGTTCCCCACTGGGCAAAGTATGCTGCGTCATTTTATAACATATAGCTCACCAAATTACTCTCTCTCTCTTTCCCACTCCCTACCTCCCTGCAATGAAGAGGATAATTTTGTGTGGTGATCTGAGATCGGTTTACCCTGCGGCATTAATATTCTAACAGAGAGATACTATTTTATTTTTCCAGCATGCTGTAATCCACCCCAGTTTCTGATATATTTAAAACCTATTAATTGTTAATGTTGCACTTCTTGAATTCTAATCATGACCATACTACGCGCAGGGCTCCGGTTTGGGAAGGATCGTTAAGCATTCCCCTGGGCATCCCGAGTGGTACTTTCTGGAGGCGGCGTGAGCTGTATTATTTGTGAGAGTTTGTCCTTGTGCTGCTACATCTGTTTGAAACTGGGACTTTGTGCATAGTCTGCATTGTATGGTTTGGAACTGAATTGCCTAACGCTAGTGCTGTGGATTGTTATCTGGAATGCACAGAGGAATCATTGATCGCTGCTTCTTTTTGCCTTTTTATTTTTTTAAACGGGACTGCAGACGCTAGTGGGTATTTTTGCCATTTCTTTTCACCCATCTCAGACACTTCAAATGGTTGAGGTACTTTTCAGCATTACTCTCTTGTTCTAGATTACCTGATCTAACAATTAGTAGTTAAGTTGAAAAGCAAAACGTATCTTCCATTTAAGATAAAAAAAACTATTCCCTAATGATACAGCAATCCTTTAATATATATGATAAATTTAATAATATGTATTGACTGGCATAACTATTACAAAATGCGTGCTCAAAAAACTTTTAATCTGCATGTATAATTGTGATATGTTATGCATGGTGATGCAATAAATGGTACAAGTCAGAAACAGAATTTTTTTGTTATATTTTAAGCTTTTAAACTTTGGACTGTCGCTATATTCTAGAAACAGAGGAAACAGGAAATAAGGATATTTACGTTAGGGTTTTTTTAGACTTTATCATGTTCATTGTAACAACACTGTAGTGTCACTTAATAATTCAGTAGTTCATTCTAGACAAGGTGTTTTTACTTATGTAATAGTCTTAATATGGTACCCCTATGGCGATGAAATACAGTATTTGATGGCAAAGGCTGATAAAAATTATATCATCTCTCCAGAAAATTTGTTAGCAATGACATCTGCAAAACCATGCATTTGGTTTAAAAGGAATGTAGCAAGAAACATAGTCCCAAAAAATTGCTAAGTAATAGATTATCAGAGAATGTCATCTTAGGCAGATATGATGCAATATGTTTTTCTTGAATTTGTGTATTTGTGCATGTGCATAGATGTGGAGAAAATCCTCATTAGTGCAGGCTTCTGTGGAAGCTGAAATGTGTACTAAGGGAAAATTATTATTTTTATCCTCAGGTTTAGAAAGTCTGGAAGCAACTAATTTACTGTTATAATTCTTTAACTAATGAATCAGTAACTTCAATTTTTCTCTCTTCCTTTGTAAGTCATCTTAGTATCAACTATGTGATGTGTGCCATCCAAGATTAAACCACCACATTTGCTTTCTTCAAATAGTACTGTAAAGGAAAAAAAACATTACTGTGACTGCAAAGTAAGCTTCAGAAAAATATAACTTTATAACACATTGAACTGTTTTCTTCTGTGCTAGTTTAAAAACAGGGTTGGGAAATGAACACTTACTTTTTCTTGTAGACTGCCATTTTTCTCCCTCTCCTCTTCAGAATCCATTTCTCATCTTAAATAAGGATGGAGGACCACATGTGCACAGATGCTCATAGGATAATGCGGGTTGAAAGGGACCTCAGATGTCATCTGGTCCAACCTCCTGCTCAGAGCAGGGTCAGCTGTGAGGTCATAGCAGATATTCTGTTTGATATGAATTAGAAAAATATATTTGAATCTTTTTGAGTCAGGAAATTAATTTTAATCCATGCCACATCAGGAAAAATGACATACTATGCTTAGTTGAGGCCTCGATGCAGTAGCGGTTATAAACTCTTTTTCCTTAACATCCAGTGCCGTTCCCCAGCGCCTGCAGTGTTAAGAACAGAGTTCTCTGCCATCTTGAGGGTATTCTAAACTAGTGACCAACAGGAGCCCTAGTGTTTAGCAGAGATGTAATCGGTTCCTAGTTCCTGAAAATGTTCAGTCAAATTTAGGATTAGTATCTTCAGTGCTTCACTTATCTCACATTTTTCACAGTGTTAAAATGTGTTCTGAAGCGTGGTAACTTCAGTAGCATTTCCTGGGGCAAAGACTCCCTGTGTGCTCCTCTGAACTTCAGCCTTCCCATGGGCTCTGTCGCTCATCAATTTGGCATGGAAATGTTTGGGGATTGGGACCTTTTTTCCCAGCAGGTGATGCTTCTAAGAGTGGAGCCTGCAAAGGACCTCCACTCACGAAGAAGCCTCCAGGAGAGAGTGTTTTCCAAATAAGTGCTAATATCTATCACTGAACAGAAAAACAGGTAGAGATAAATGATAGTGATTTGTTAGGGGGCAAAAGTGGTTCCTCATAATGTGGCTGTGGGATCAGCAGGTGATAGGGGAAGGCTTTCAGGGGGCCCTTTGCAATTCAGATGCGACCGTGGGGCCCTGCAAGCGCGGAGGATGTGCAGGGTTGGAGGAGGAACTATTTAGGAGCCTGGGGACGGCACCAACAATGGAGCTGCCTTTTCTTCGTAAGCTCTGGCGTGCTACCAATTCCCTACCCTGGGTTAAATCTAATTATTATGAGGGCTGAAATTTTATTTTGTCCTGTTTATCTCAAAAAACTAAAGAAAAGAAAAAGCTTCCAGCAGAAAGTGTTTTTATTTTTCTTCGGTAGTGTATATTGCCCTGAAAAGTTGTAAATTGGTTATTGTTTGTTCTCCAGATGGATCCTGTGCAAAAAGCAGTCATAAACCATACATTTGGAGTGTCCATTCCCCCAAAGAAGAAACAAGTAATTTCCTGTAATGTCTGCCAGCTTCGATTTAACTCTGATGTGAGTATGGGCTATTTTCATTCTTTTTTTTTTTTTTAAAAAAAAAAAAGGGCGGGGGGGAAGCAGACAGAAAATCTTCCCTGTGAGTTCTCCATGTCATACCCGCTCCTCTTCCAGAAGAAATGGCTTTTTCCTGTTGTTCCTACATCCTTGCTGATAATGTCTTCCAATTTCTTAATAAAGTCACTCTTCCAGTAACTTTCATTTGTAATAAATATGAACATTTACTTCTAGCTGTCTTTTTGAGTATGATAAAATTCAAGGAAACTGTTTTCTGAGGTGCAATTAACAAAAATGCATTACAAAAGAGTACATTGACTGATATGTTTAAAATATATATCCAATGAATGTTTTTCCTGAGTAGCTTGAAAATTAAAGAAATTCAAGAACACTATGTCTAAGAAAATTATGACCTTCAACACTTTAGAAAGATGTATTTGTTCCTGGAGACTTAGTAATGTCATTAAGCTAATAAAAAAAACCCCAAAATTCTCGGATTTTTTGTTATCTCAAGTGTAAGAACAAATCCTTAAGTAATGTGTTAATCTTACATATTTTGCTGTTATAATTTCAGTCTAAGAAATAGTTTGCAGACACCTCCTCAAGCCTTCGAGTACTTGGTGCTCCTAGAGATTCGCAGTAAAACACCCATACCTACTACTCTGATTTTCTTTGCTTCTACCATTCCACTTTGAAAAGTGTCTTGTAAAGTAGTTTCCCCAGTTTGGCTTTCTTGTCTAGGCTGGTAAGGATTTTGAAGCAGTGCTGTCTTACCTTCAAATTGATTTCTAAATCTGTCGTCTTTTGACAAGCTTATTAAACTTTCTTTGAAGTGGCAATATCTACTTAGTTAACCTATTTCAAAAGTCGTTATTTAAAATTTAGTTCACTTGTTTTTCCTCTTTAGGGTTAAGATTTAAGGTCAAAAAAATCTTTCTGCTCTGATACTCGGTCCAGAGACCTACTCCTACTGATTAAAACAAGGAACCAGTAAAGCTTTTACAAATTTCCCTGGGCTCCATGGATCTAAATCTTGCTTCTGAGCTGGACCTTACACCATCACCAGGGAGGCAGCTCAGCCTGTTCCTGCTCTTCCCTCTCCTCCTGAGGTCAGGGTCCCTCTGATGATGGGTCCTGTCCCTAGAGTCACCGCTCACTTTGTCTGCGCTGACATTCAGGTGGACAAACAGCACTTTAGGCAGATGGATTGAAACACAACTTAGTGTCGCAAAACCAAAAAAGAGCTGAAATATTAATCAGTCTGTACATCTGCCAAGCAAGCAATTTTTCCTATCTAGACTTACTCACAAAGTAGAACAAAAAGTGCATATTGTATACTGCTTTCAATAGTGGCATCACAAAAGCATGGCAGATTATAGCCTTGTTTCCTCTTCTGGGGCGGGTGTATTCATATGGTATTGTGCTCCTTTCTTTCTAAATGTAATCAATATGCTCAGTTCTAGTTACTAGAAAATATCATCATCCTTTTGTAATGGATGGTTGTAAGAAAGGATGAAGTATCATGACTGTGCTGCTGTTAGTGATAAAATGCAGTTCCTTACTTTCTACAGCAGTTTGCTTTACCAGAACATTCAAAAACAACCTGGAAATTTGATTTTAGAATGTGCTGAGATTCTAGTAGTGTTATTAATACTGGAAAATACTTGAATATAAATTTAAGTTTCACAAATATTTCACAACCACAGCATACAGGAATATTTGGAGAATGAGTTTTCATAGTATAGCCTTTCTATTTTAAAAGCTAACTAGCCTTTCATCGGATTATTCAGCTTCTCCTGGGAAGCTTACATAAGATTTTAAATCTTTCCTCCAGGTTCAGTCTTTTGACCTTCGGAGTTATTTATTTAAGTGTTTGTTGCCTTTTTTTTTCTCTGAGAGAGTGAGATCTTATTTTATTCCGATATCATCACCACCACCCTCCCATAATCTGCATTGTTGTAATTTCACTGAGGTAATGCTAATGGCCTTTCAGCTAAGCCCTGCAGACTCTTTTGTAATCCCTTGATGGAGTTTTCTTACACACGCGCGCGTGCGGACCTGTAGACAAATATTTTCTTGTGGCAGTTATTCGTTGAAAAGATGATGCATAGTTCTTTCTTAGCTTGTTAAAAGCTCCTTCATAGAAATAAAAATCTGGACTCTCTGCTTGTGTTTTTCTTTTTGGTCCCTTTATAATGTGAATTATGCTTAGGGGGTGGAATGGTCTTTACAGTCTATCCTGTGTTTGCGCATTGGGGAAAAGGGAGTCAGATATTTGTGAACCTTGTAACTGTTGAATCTTTCAGTGAATCAGTTCCACTATGTAACATCCTGAGAATGTATTGAGAGCCTTTCGGGTGGCATCAAACTGTGATAACCTGCATTAAAACCTTGAGCACAGCACATTGCAAAATGACATCTGTAGTACAGCCGCTTCACACTTGCAGTTTCTTCTAGCTCTACAAAGCTGACATGCTCCTTGTTGATGGGCATTTTGTTCCTTTGCACTTCCTTGGACCTAAATTATGCAAGCAAATGAAATAGAAATGACAGAAGTAAGCTATTAAGTAATTTTCTTACTTTTGTTCTCCTAAATGAATTTCAGTTGCATGGTGTTTGAAGATTCTGACCTGATTCTAGTAGTGCTTTATCTATTGCATGAGTAACATACAGACCAGTGGACATTTGGCTGTGAGAAGAAGAAAATTGGTTTCCTTGCCTGCAATCTTTTCTTCACACTGTGGACACTCACTGGTCTGGATCAATAGACCAAAAAAAATTTCAGACTAGTTAATTTATAGTTGTCAAACCTCCCACTAAATTAATGCAATAAATTGCAAAGGTTTCAGTTTTCTTCTGCTAGTGTGTCTGCAGGTTTAGCTTTGGTGAGAGTGTTCTGGCATCAGATTCAGAGGCAGGGTTCTGCAGCGATCGGCAAGAAGAAAATGTCTGATATCAGGGATGGAAGGAAATTTTAAAATAGGTTGTCTCCAATGCGGGAGTAAACATATCTAATGTTGAAGCGATGCCTTCTGTATTTTGAAAAATAAAAGTTGCTAGGATGATTTTTCTCCTACCATATTATAATTTGAAAAGAATGTTTCCTAACTGAATTCTTCTGGGTCTCCCAGTCTCCTGTACTTTTGAAACAATTTTTAAAAGTACGACATGAAGAAAACAACTATGTACCAATTCAAAATTTGGTCCTGTTTTAGCCTGATCTGTTTATCCTCTTCCAAAAAAAGAAATTATGGGTTTTGACTCGTACTCATAGGCATTTGCTGTCATACTCTATCTGTCCTTTTCTATAATTCATTAGCTGCAGTTTGGTCAATTTGGAAGTTGTGTTTTTCTGCTAATAAATTCTGGCATAAACAGTTTGAACACCCCTTCCAAGCTCTGTCAACTCCAGGAGAAACTGTAGTACAGAAGAGATGATCCAAAGTCTTGAAAAACGGAAAAATAAAATGCCATTTCTGTGAAGTAACGCCAAACTAGAGTTGTTGTAGTAGCCTGAACTTTGAGGTCCTTGAATTGGAATTTTATCTGTAATAGTAGTATTGACCTGACAGCAGTGATAACTGAGGTTGCTTCAACAATAGTTTTCGCATGATCTAGTTAAGATGCTCTAGCTGGTACTTAGAGTGGAATTAGGTGCCTAAACCTAAGCGTCTTGTCGTTTGAGTATCTGAGGTGTCTGGGACATCCACACCAGGCTGGTAGACCTGACAGAGGACCTGCAGTTGGAGGTCGGGCAGGACACCTGAGGAAATCCCAAATTATACTGGATGCCTGTTTCTAGAACTGAATCCCCCACTCATTAGGTTTGCTTCTATTTTCTTTTTCCTTTCTTTTTTTTTCTTTTTCTCTTTTTTTTTTTTTTTTTTTTTGAAGAGGGGGAAAGCAGGATTTAGTGAGGAGAAAAAGCACTAAACGAAATAAGACAAAGTTAATTCACCTCAAGATTAGGATACCAGAAAACTGGAAAGTTAGTAGAGCTCTCAACAATTCAAGGGAAATGAAATGGCAAAAAAGTGAGGAGGGAATAGAGAAAAGGGCTTTTTCCTAAACTAATTTTTAATGATGGTAGATACTAGGAGTCAACTGCTGTTGAATTAAGTTGGAAATCTCAATTAGGAAGGATAGCGTTATGAGGATTGGCAGCTGATGAGATCGATTAGTCAGAATAGTCAATGAGATACTTATTCCAGCCTGCATAAACTTTTTTCTGTTCCACAGAGGAACATACTTTTATGGAAAACTGTTCTTTTTTTAAAAAAAAAAAGCAACACCATCCATTAATAGTTACAGTTGGATTTGCTCCAGTATATTAGAATAAACATAGGTGTTTCCATCTTCGCATCAAAATATCTGTTAACACCATTTTATCTTTTAATTTCTGCATAATGATGAAACAGTATGTGTTCCAGTGCAGCAATGACTAGTGTGTCAGTAAATTTCAAGCTACGGTCTTGTGTTATAATCCAGCTCAGAAAAAATGAGAAATATCTGTTATATTTACTACCATCAGAGACCAAGCAGCAGAAGAGGAAGAGTCCTCTTCATGGAACAGATTGTGATAGTGAGTCAGATTTTACGCTTGCTTAAAGGCCACTAGAGCAAGGGACGTAACTATTCCACCAAGAGGAAGCAAGATATGTTGAGAAAGATTTAGCTTAGCCTTTGGAAAAATATTTTTCTTTTTCCTTTTAAGAATTCTGGGGATCCTTCCAAACCTATGGTATATCTATGTGGACTATAGATAAGCTTTGCTAAATAAGTTTTCATATTAATTACATGGGTCTGGTTTGTTGATATTAATTATTTATATTACACACATTGTAGCAGAAACAAAAAGCAGCTTGGGTGAGTTTGCTGAATCCTTATGATACCCATAAGAGGGTCCAGTAGCAACAGGGCAAGGGGAAAAATGTCTGGTTTCTATCCCACATAGATTTATTCTCTGCCTACTCTTGGCTCATTCTTTCTCATTCCTTCTGGCCACCAGATGAATCTGCAGCATCTCCTGCAGCTGCTGTGTGGCAATAAGTCCCTCCAGCAGCTGCGGAGCTTTGGCCAGACTGTCCCCGAGATGTCTATTATATTCTGTTGTAGCATCTGACATGGTAGCCATAAGAGAAAAGTGAGTTGCAGCTGCAAGGATACCTGTTTGGCTTCTGCAGAATTGCTTCTTTCTCCGTATCGATGAATCATCACCTTACGTTCACGTAACTTCTCTCTGCTCTTCTCCCTCATTGTTTGTAGTGATAGTCCACAGAGTTTTTGGAGCTTGGGCACTATACAATAATGTCAATACTAATCTAATCCCTTTCCTCAGCAGCGAGACCTCTCTGTACTCCAAAATCAAAAATATATTATGCGAGCAGTCCACATGGTTTTTTTGTTATATGGTGGTTTTTTGGAAAACATACTTTGTCATCTGTTGATCATGTCTAAAAGTATTTGCTTCCCCCTGCACACTTTGTGTTTCTTGTAGAAAGGTCTTTGGCTGTGATACAGCCTGGTAGGTACTGTCTTGTTGATAGGATATAATTTGATTGAAATGAACTTCTGTTTGCGCAGTGAGTTGCTCTGTGAGTAATGACCATAACTTGGTACCACTTTTTGGTGTCACCTGCGAAGACTTGGAAATCAAGAAAAAACACCTTGTAGACAGATCAGAAAAAGCAGATGTAACAGTCGGGCATTAAGAGATGCTGAAGGTCATGTTATTGTTGAATGCATTTATAGCTAATAAAAATGATGTGATGATAGTGATCATCTTTTTAAAAACCCAGAAGGCAAATTTTTGAAGTTTAGGCAGGTATTACCAAATGTTAACTTTGCAAATTTGAATGAATCACTCATGCTGTCAAAAAGATAACACACAAAATAATCAATAGCATCCAATAAAAATCTACAGAACTGTCATTGTCTTTTGTCAAGTGTTTTACATTTTCCCTATAAATAAGACTATTTATATTGATTCTTTGGGTATGGAGGGTAGTGAAGTGGATAGGAGGTAATTAAAATCATAAATCTCAGGAACTTGTGAAGGTAATTTTCTGTTTTGTAGACAGAACTGACAAAATGATGAAAGTTGTTAGCTCCAACGTGACAGAAATATTGCACGATTATAGGGTACAGGGTTATAACGTGCTGAAAGCTCTGTTCAAATAACAGCTATTTAACAGAGCTTTTAACTGAGTTTGGTTAGATACTGAAAATATGAGTTGAATTCTTATGACATGGCTGGTCTTCACAGCTTCTTGATTTTTCTATGTCCTTTTCAATAGTAATTTACATTACTATTTGGAGCAATTAGGTTTTAGAAATCTGTTGAGAATAGAATTGAAAAAAATGATGCATAGCTTTGGTATCACAAATGTATGAACACTTCAGTTTTGCAGTTTTCTTCAATTACATCTATTCTTAATATCAAATGAGTTAAAACCATATTTTTCAACAACACTTCCTAATTTATCACTTCATGTAATTTTTATTGAAGTTATGATTCTAGTCTAAATTATTCTTAATTTATATACTCCTCACATAAATATACATACTCTTACAATATGGTTCTAACAGGTAAACTATGTGATCAAACATTTGGTAGACCTCTTACTATTTTAAGAAAGGGAGCTTTATAGTTTAGGACCTGCTGTGAATTACAATGCCAGTATGTTGTGGGTATAAATACCTCCGTGCTCCTCCAATCTTGCACAGTTAGATGCCTTCTCTAACAGGACCACTGCCATTGCAGCCATGTCGGGAGAGCTTCATTAAACCACTTCTCCCAACTGCCTAATCTAATGCGATTATGGTTAGCCTAGCTACTTCCACACTAAGAGCTGTACCTGCAAAAACAATGAATTTTTTTGTACTTGAGACTATGTCGGTATGATGGAATTCTGTAGTTATCAGGAATTCTGGAAGTCACGGTCTTGCTTAGATCCGTTCTTTTAAAGAATACTATTACTTATCTCCCAGCACTACTTAGGCCTTATTTATATCTTTCAGAACACAAATTCTATTGATTTCAAAATAAGCTTGGGTAATTGAAGCTATTGATAACTTAGGATAAAGACCTGAATATTATGAGAATGTTGTAAGTTTTCTGAAATAATTATAAAATAAGGAAATTCTGTATTAATGATATGCCCCCTGGAACTGGAATCAGCTTGACGTATAAAAGTGGGCAGGTACACAGGTGTTGAGAGGTGGTCTTTCTACAGTGTATGTTATGACTATATTTAGGACACGTTAGATTTTTTTTTTTTTTTAGTTTAAAATTATGTAAAGCTTTTTATGGTATGCAGGAGGAATTTATCTTTGTAGATACTCCGGAGTAGAATAGAAGTTTTCAGGATTATTACGTATCTGTTAAGTCTTCCAGTTGTAAATTGTCTGTGCAGTTGAACTGTTATTGGCAGAAGCTTTTGTGGTATTTTCAACAAAATATTTTTCACTGGAGATTATTGACACCAAATGAATACAGCATTTGAGATAAAATTGCTGTTGAGAAGGCTTCCCATCCAGGGCGGCATTCCTGCTTTAAAAAGATGCAGTAGCAATGGAGAAGAAATAGGAGCTACGAGCCACCATGTTGAGTTCCATTTAGTTATGGCACTCACCTGGTATTGCAGAGCTTAAGGCGTGAACCCAGACTTCCCACGGGTATACTTCAGAGTCTCCCTTTATTTCTGTAATTCCCCTTCCTAATGTCATGCTGCTCTACATATATTTAATTTTACATGTTAGTTGTCAGACTGGATAATGTGGTAGCAGATTCAAGCATTCAGCTTAAGCGTTGGTGGTCCAGTGGTCTTATTTCCATCAAGACCTATTGAACGGCTACTTCAGCTGATCCTGAAGAAACCTGAAAAAAAAATCTTAATTTAATAAACACATACACACTGAACCATTAGCCTTACTCAAACCTTGCACCAGGTTGTCATTGAAGGGATCTGGTAGGTTAATACTTCGTCTCTTTATGTAGTAATAAATTCAGTTAATTAGTCATTCACACACCAAATAGATTCTAAAACTCAGTCACTTGTGAACTGTCAAAATGAATAGTGCTGATTTCAAATATACTGTCAGTCATTGCTCCTGACAGGGATAATTTTCTGTAATCTTTTGTACTGCAGTCTTACCTTAATTTCAAAGTTTTCTTAAAGGTAATACCACTGTCAGTGAATCTGTATGATCTGTATGTTTCCTGGTTATCTATATCTTTATATATATACATATACACATATTGAAGTTTATGCAAAGTAAAGCTACTGAGGTTATTTTAAGCACTATATTATGCTAATGATATTCACATTTATTTTAGAAAGCATGTTTACATGTAGAAGATGAAGATTTGCATTGCTGATGTTTTATTAGATGCAATCTAGTATATAAGGCTAACGTATTGTATGTAGTCTCACAGTTTAACATCCTGATGCTTAGATTTCAAACTTAATAATTTGGAGCTGAAAGTAGCAATTAACTTTAGGTTTCAAATAAAATGTAACATTTGGATCATTTGTGTCTCCTAATGAAATGTGTTTTTAAGAGAGGAAAAACTTGTCCTTTCTTATAACCAAGTCATTAATCGTTACAGCATAGAAGGCTGTCTTAAAAAGAAAAAAATCATAAGCTTTAATTGGTTGGGGTTTTTTAATTACCACTTAAAGACTGTGAATGGAACTAAAAATCTAGATTGCTTAAAGAGAGGGAGGGCATCCTCCCACCATTTTAAGGTATAGAAAATTGAAAAATGATGGGAGAAAATTGCATATTTATTTGTCTGTCAATGCTATTCTTAATTATTTGCAACTGAATTCAAAATACAGCTTTTCGCTAAGCCATGATCTTCTAAAGATTTAGACATGTGTTTAGTGTCTTAAAATATGCATCCTGTTGATCAAAGAGTAACGCCAGGCAAAGGCGTAAACACTTTTGTGGAATTTGGCCTGTCAGTACAAAGGTATTTTTTGCATTCTGGTATTTAATGTCACATTTATTGCAGCTTAAAGCTTTTCCTGTTCATTAAATCTTACTAGCCAGTACTTGACAACTTTCTATACTTTCTAATAAGTAGGGGGATTCCATTTTAAAATGTCACAACATGTATATACCAAGCTAGTAGACCACAGTCAGTTTTGGAATAAAGTGGAAATTAGATTTTCCTTTTAGATAGGGAGTTCTTTCATATGAAATATTTTCTTATTCCACTTTTTCAAAAAGTGTCCTCCTTAACCTAGTAAGCGTTTCATTTAAAAGTTATTATAATAATAATAGAAGTTCAATGGTGACATTTAATTTTGATTATAGAAGCAATAAATATAATTTAATCTTTTTTAAATAAAAAATTAAGTATTCCAATAATATTGCATTGTGGCACAGATAAATTATTTTACTGTAGAATTGATTCATCCCTACAGTAAATGCAGCCCTATACACTGGAATAAATTATTATGCAATTAAAAAGCATCACAGTACATGAGTACAAAGAGATTTATTAAGGTTACATATCTTTATTTTGGCTTTTCGTAACTTTTTTATTTTCTCAAATATTGTTTTGATGATAGGGAATTTGCATGAATTAGTTGTACTTAGTTTAGTTAATGTTAATGATGATCAAAAAGTACATTCAGTATCCATTTAAAATATTGCATCCCTAAGATATTTACTCTTAATTTCACTTCATATTTTATTGGGGTTTTATATCAAAACTGGTGAATTATGTTTCTTTTATACATGTGACTTTTAAACCTTGTGTATACAGAACTTCCTTTGGATTATCAGTAAAAATGAAAATAAATGCTCGACTTCTTGTCTTAACTAACAATGAAAATTGTATATGTCATGGCTTATTTCAAAGCTATGTTTAGTATTTCAGTGTTGTATGTTACAAAGCTCATAACCTGGACTGTATTGCTGTATTTGTGTCAGAAACAAGATTTAAATGGGACTTGGAGCAAATATGTTTGCCTTTAATGTGGTACTTGTGCAAATATTTCATTAAACTAGGGTTAGTAATGATCAAGATATTAATAATCAGAATAATTGGTACCAGTAATAATCAGAACTTGCGTTCCAGTTTCAGATTCCCACAGCCGTCCTTTTTTCTTTTGCTTACTATGACTCCAGAAGACTCCAATGGTTTTTGTAACACGGTTACGCAGAACACAGTTCCGTGTTGCCACTGCATTTTGGTTACCAAGAGGCAACTGAATCAAATGATTTAACCCACAGTGGATAATAAACAAACTCTGAACTTCCGGTGTATCTGAAAGGGTTAGAAAATAGTGCTTATGTGGCTAGGAAACATTGCTTCAGTACCTTAAGGAATGCTCCTCTAACTTCATGTTTGAAAAGAGTATCTGTGTTTCTACTCACAGAACAGAGATGAGTTGAAAGAGCCTAAAAACCAGAGGTTTAACAAAATACAGCCACTGGAAGTGGAAACTAGACGAATTCAGTGTAGAAATAAATGGTATGTACTTAACTGACAAAGTGAAGCACTGAAACAATTTACCAAAGGTAGATTTTCCATCCCTAGCTACTTTAAAATCAAGGCTGGACAATTGTTTTCCCCAAAGGAATATGGACTAGTTCAAAGAGTTTTGGAAAAGACTGGTGTTTTCAGAAGCCCTACTTAGATGGGCATAGCAAAACCTTTTGGCCTTATAATGTACAACTATGAATTTTATAATAAAAAGATTATAATAACTACAAAACTTAAATCAAAAGTGAGTCCATTCACCATGTTTCCATGAGGCTTTGCTTGTGTTTATGGAAATCTTAATTTTAATTCTGCCTGGGCTTGTTTGTTCTCAACAGGTCTCATGTACACTATATGAGGATTGAATGAAGGGAATCAAAGACTGTAGTAGGTTATTACTGATATTGCAGGCATTATTATTGCAAATATCAGCAGAAAGGCTTATTATCAAGGAATTGACTTACTAAGTCTTTCTCTTGAGTGCACTTATGTCTCTTATGTTATAGCTTTGGCCTCAGGCAGCATATGATCCTATCACCACCACACATATGCGCAGAGCATAGAGTTCAAATATTTAAAGGGACATCATCAACTTGAGAATGTTTGAGTGGAAAATCTTGGACTTGCTATTATTTAAAGTTAAAAGTATTGGAGCGGAAAGGGTATAATATACACCTCAATTTTTAGCTTCACTTTTTGTACACTGTAACGTGTGAATAGTTTATTTAATTTTGTTGATGGTGAACACTCCTTCTACTGCATCATCTAGCAACAGCAAAGCTTAAGAGAAATGGACAAAACCCCGCAAGGGTGGAGAGAGACAGGGTGAGACTCCTGTGCCTACGTAAGGCCCATCGACATAACAGGCTGCAAACAGATCTGTGCTCCTCTACCCACATTCAGAACAGAAGAGGTCCAACCCAGAAGTTGACAAGTGTCCCTTTAAGTAGTGCACGTAGTAGTAGTGGTATAGCTGTTTAGTTGTTTCTTTATAATCCTTAAATTGTGTTTGTATATGTGTTAATATTTCAAAGGTTTTAAAATCAAGGAATAGTTTAATAGCAATTGATGAGTAGACTCTTTACTGTTTTTATATTAAAGTTTTTTTAAAATCTCAATTTCAAGGGAACTCAAGGTAAAACTTCTCTAGCAGCCTTTCTTACTGAATGCTTGCTTACTGAAACCTATAAAAGAAAAGATGCAGCCACAACATGTCACATACACTGTCATTTCGAGGTGGAAAGCACTGTGTTTCACAGGGTGTATAACAGCTTAAGAAGCTTCGGTGTACATGAACTTCACTCCTCTATTTTAGCGGCAGTTCTCCATCAGTTTTAACAGTGCATATAATTTTTGTGAGGACTCCAACACGCTGTCTATTCTCTTGTCTGGTCCAGCTGTTTCTACTCTTCACTTACACTCTACCATATGATAAAACTTTTATTACGTGCTGTCCCAAGGTGACTGTCTTGTAATGCCTATTTCTGCTGATCTTAAAACAATTTTCCTCGTTATGGCAGTACTCTTTATGGAATTCGAACATCTTAGATGTTACAGTTGCTTTTTATAAAAAGCATGTGACTTGTTTCATGGCTCGCTTCATTTAACACAGTGAACTAAATAAAATAGTCCTAATCAACTGAAGAGAGAGAATGTGTTTTTGCATGAACATAGTAAAAGTTTACTTGCACTGATGTTTTTATATGTCAGGTGCCAAGGTGTGGTCATCTGGTTACATGAAGCATGCTTTCTCTGAGTGTTTTACTTTGAAATAAACTACGATATTAACTTTTTTAGTTAATATGTAACCTTCAATAGAGGCACCTAGTAGTATGTCTGAAATAATTTTTTAAAATTATGTTTGGAAATACTATTAACGCACAGCTATTGCTGAATAGTGTAATGTTATGAAAATAGACTGTTTTGTATAAAATGGTTCCTACCATTTTTGGTAAATTAATTTCTTAAGAAGTCAAGGAAAAGGTTTAAATTCATTAGCTGAATTTTTCAAGCTTTGGAGTTTGTATTAAGCATGTAGTTCCTTAGTTTTGCACCTAACAAAGTGGCCTGATTTGTCAAGGCAGCTGGTTATGAGAGTCAGGACCAATAATGGGGACTCAAAATCACTGACAAAACGGGCATTTATTTATGTGTCTAGCTTTAGCTGTGCAACTTCAAAAATACTGACCTAGTTTCTGAAGAAAGTTTTAAGACAAAGGTGAAGTAAACATTACATCTCAGTACATATTTCTACCGTTCTGTTTGGGCAGACCAAGAAGAGTATATTATATATAAAGCACTTTAGCCACAAAAAGAAAAGATAATAAATATAAGCTCCTCTCCTTCCTGTCCTTCAGGTTCCAATTTTCTTAGTCTTTGGAAAAAATTATTCAAGGCAATTTATAAAGCAATCAAGACTGATAAGTATTTAGTTTTCTGTGTTTTACTTGGGTCTACTGAAGTTTATAGGTATAGCGTTTCTTCATTTTAATCCTTCTTGCTTGATCTAATAGTGAAGTCATAATGCCATTAATGCCTGTTTCAATTGCTGTTAGTGTGATGATGAATATACTTTATGACTTTTGTACTAGATCAAACAGAAGGAAAAATGGATTATTTAATCATGTTACGGCATGGTACATCTTTCTAACTACAAGCAATAAAGACTAGGGAACACTACATGAAAATTGAGTAGCATCTTTCTCAATTGGATGTGTTTACATTTGTATAGTGCTTTAAATCTTTAAGCACCATGGAAGCAAAGAATTACATTAGGAGTGACAGAGCTTTATGTAATCTTGAAGCCTTTTTTTCCGAGTTACTGAAAACATGTACCATTCATTAAAAATCCTGTCGTTTGAATATATAAGAACTTACATCTAGGAAAACTGTTAGTATAAAGCTACTAAAATTTTCTAGGTGGAATAATATGGTGCCTACTATTGAAAGTGTCATTTTTCTGCCTTGTCATCTATTGTGTTATATAGAAGTACAGAAGAAAGTGAGCCTGATTTGTTCTCCTTTGTAGAGCCAGGCCGAGGCCCACTACAAAGGAAGTAAACATGCCAAGAAGGTCAAAGCACTAGAGGCAACGAAAAATAAGCCCAAAGTTGGTTCTTCCAAGGACAGCGCAAAGGCTAACACGAGCTGCTCCACCACGCCAGTCACAGCCAACATCTCTGACAAATCAGGTCAATGAAAACTTTTTGTTCTATACGTTCTTTATTTTCTCCTTTTTTGGTGTTTGTACGAGAGAATCTGTACGGTTTGTACGAATTGCATGACAGCGATCCATGACTTGTGTTTTCTAAACTATTTACTATGCTTTCTTGAACAGAATTGATTGGTTTTGATATTATCAAAGTGCTTTTTCACATCTGTGAAACATCTGGTGTCCCTGAATGCTAAAGTCTATTTTTTTTAAAACTTGTGAAATTTACTCTTCTAAAGTATGGGTGTTGTTCATACAACAATAATAATGGATGGATGTGGGTGGAGGAGCAAGACTGAGGCGTATGTATTTAGCTGAAGCACAAGAAACCTTTGTAAGAAATTTTTCCCTTTTGAATAGGATAATACTGCTCAAACAGGAAAACACACCTACAGAAACATAGTAAAGCCTCATGGCATGAATATTTCCTGACTTCCACAGCTCATTAGTGCTTCAGCATCGCCCCCCCCCCGTCCCCCCCCCATATTAGTAATCTGAGGAAGATCAGTAATACTGATTGCAGTGGAGTTGCTTGAGTCTCTTTCTGCTCTGTCAGTGTTGTGTTACTGAATAAAACAGGAGAATTTCCTGAACTCGCTGACAGTCTGAAATATTGTTATCCAGGAGGAAGCACCTACTGCGGGTTACCCGACTGTTAGTCTAATAGACTGCTTCTGATAAATTTGCTTCTGCCTTGGTAGCCATTTATTATCCTCTTCACCGGATCTCAGCTTGACTCACATGCCATAAGGTGAATGACACAGACAGTTTTCTCACACACACACACGCACACACACACACACACACAAAAAAATTTCCATATCAGTGGCTATTTGTCATCCTGCTCTCTTCACAGCAACACCAAAACTGTCTTTGTCTGGGTCCTTAGCAATGACAATAGGTCCCAAATTTTGCGTTGATTTACCTAGCAAATCACATTTTAGGTTGGAGAGAGATAACATGAATCCAGGTAGCATCTTCAGGTAAACAAGCCATGTTACTGTAAAATGGTAGCAAACTACCATTGATCTAAATAAAATGTGGACTATTGACTGGAAAGAGATTTAAAATATTTTATTAATATTTTACTCTCTGAAATATCCAAAAGAGCTTTAGTTGAAATAGCTTACTGCTCCAGGTGTACACTGTAAGAACTCAGACAACTGCTTAAGTAAGATATCAGTTAAAACTTTAGAGGATTTAACGTGTTAAGAATGCATTCTGTGATAATGTCATTGTATTAATACCCTTCCCCGCCTGTGCCAAAGGCTGAGGGCCAAATAACAAAAGTTTCAGCATCTTTTACAAACTCCCTCATCTCTTCCATAAGTCTGGATCTGTCTCATGTTTCCTTTGCCAGACTGTGAGATCTGTCCCTGACTTAATTTTCTTCTTCTCTGTGTAATGTACCTAAAATCATTCACACCTCTACATTCAGTTTCTGATAAAATAATCCAACCAATGACAACGGAAACCTGCTCTTGGTATTTTTATATTGCCCTGTTTTGACAGTGTGTTGTTTTATGCTATCAATTACTCCGCACAAATTAGGCAGAATACCATCTGTGTCTCTTGGATTATACCACTGCAAGTGTTTCTACATTAAAAATAAATCACAGCGGCGGTTTAGTTAAACACTTCCGTCCCGTTAGGAGAACAGTGGGATTCTCTGTGAAGGGGAGGCTCCTCCGAGCCTGTTACTGCTCTACAGGAGATTGTGGGTGGCATGTTTGGGACGACAAAAACCTGAACCTGGAGTGGCAAATTCTCCATATATGCAGGGAATGCTGGTTACAGAGGTGGGGAATGGCTTGGAGATTGGGGTTTTTACCAGGCTATGGACTTGAAACCAAACCATAATTTTGTTCAGCTCCACTTTCCCTTACAGAAGCTATTGTTCATCTGTTCTTCAACATATGTTTAGCTCTTTAACATAATGCTTATTGCAGCCGGAGCAATCACTATGTTGCTTCTGGGAATCAGTGGCGGGGGTTTTTTTGCCTTGGAGCAAATTAACTGATAGCATTTTTTCTGAATATTTTAATACAGTTTTCATTCTCTGAGAAATGGATTATTACTATATATTAACTGCATAGGTATATTTTAGTTTCTTTAAAAGATTTCTAATACTAAGAGTTTCAGTTCATGTGTGTATCTGTGGTCTTGATTTTTTTTATCCTTATTTCCTGACGAAATGAGACTTACGGTCGCATCATCTATCCTTATCTCTGTTATTCTCTGGCCCTGTCTTCGCAACTTTGACTGTATTGCCTAGTGTCAAAAAAATTCATGAGATGAAGAGGTTTTAATGAAGCTCCTATAAGTTTGATGAAAATTGGCACCTGGGTAGAAGAGAAGCCTTAATTTATGGTCCCTCCTGAGAGATGCTGCCATGTGAGCTCTGTTTTGCTTGGCCTGCTGACTGGGCAGGCACTATGTTTGCCTTCAGGATGGGGGATTTGAGAGTGTGTATGTGTGCTGTAGGTCTGAAAAAGGGGCTAAATGGAATCAAGGAAGGGAATTAAATTCCACTGCTTGTGGAGCTGTTGTTTAACCATTGTACTTTGGAGGATTGCTAAGTTCCTGAGAAATGCTTGTGAAGAAGTAAGTCATTCCTGGTGTTCTTTTCTTGAGTATGGAAGAGGAGAATGAGAAGCTAAACAGAGAAGACAGTTTTAGGTTCTTGTGTTCCTTTGTTATCCACCGTACTTCCACTGGTATTAGTGCAGAATAGGCAGGGAGTATTATAGTAAACTGATAAACTGAATTTACTATTCTCTTATATAGGTCTTCTAACAAAAGTACACAACAGGCACAACTAGCAGCCTTTTTGATGTGCTGTCATTTTGAGTGACATAATGATGAACGAACTGGAGCTCTCCAGACTGAACAGTTGCTATATATTGAATGAAAATGTCAAGTTAAGTTTGCTATAGAGCCATGTCTTCTGTGGGTCAGACATAGCATGAGACCCAAAACACTTATTTGTCAGAATTCACTATTGTAGTAGTAACAGGAAAAATAATTTCACTGTTAGCAGAGCTTGCATAATGGATCTATCAAAGGCAAAACCCAAATTCATCCAGTCATTTTTCAAAATTTCTGATGCAGTGGTCTCTCCACAGCTGTTCCTTTCAACTTGAGAAGTGTGGCTGCTGGTAGAGCTAAAAAAGTTAAATTAATCTTTAAGGTCTTTTGGGAAGTTTCCAGAAGAACTTGGGCTCCTGCAGACAAAAATGGCCTTAGCTGAATGGAAAGGGGTGACTCTGGAACTCGGTCTGAGCATGACGATGCCCAAGTTGTGAGAGTGGTCTTCCCTGCTGATGTTAATAATACATTATGACTCAGAAATGACTTTTGTAAATTGATCATCAGCACACATGTAATAATAAAGCCATAGTACCATAATGCTGAGTTGGCTGCAACCTCAGGTAGGCAGATATTGATGGGTTGGATTGCACAAGTTTTGCATCCTAATGTGATTAGACTACTACGTGATCTTATTTTCTAAGCACACAACTCTTTGCCATTAAGAACATACTTGTTTATCCTGTTCACTATTTCTGCAGACAGGAACAAAACGCCACAGATGATGTGTGACAAGGTGGTTGTTTCTGTACCTCTTGTTGGGTCATGTCTGCTTGTCCTGATGGGTATTTGCAGATCAGAGGTGTCCATAGGGGACCCTTTCAGAACTGTGTCTCACACAGTTTCTCTAACCACCCAGGAAAAGTCTAGTAATGGCTATAGAACAGTTTCATACACTAGAAAAATCACTATTGTGACACTGCAAGCTTCTTTGTAGCTGCTTTGAGACATGGTTACAGAACAGCAGTGTTAACAGCACTGGGAGCTGCTCATTCATGTGGAGCAAAGATTCCCTTCCCTCCCTGTGGAAGCCCAGGATTTTCAGGATGGCTTCACACAGAAGTATACATATATGTATGGCATATACGCATGGCATTGCTTTAGAAAAGGGCAGGGGTAGCAACCAGTACACAGCACAGTTTAGAATATTTAGAGTGTGTTTTAAATATAGCTCTGAGAATGCAATAGAAGACGGTGTCTGTGATCCCACGTTAGCATAGTCTAGATGCTTACAGTGATGAGTCCTTTAGGAATGCATATGATAATAACTGGATTGAAATGTCACTGTTTACTTATCAAGCAAAGAGGAATTCTTTGATCGTACTTCCAAATCAAAATAAATAGTTCAAAATGGAGCAGACAGATGATGTTGTATCACCTTCTTTGCATTTTGCTTTGATACAAAAATCAGGAAGTAAATGCAACTGTTTTGAACTACTCAAAAGAGTCAAAACCAGGTTTCAGATCATAAAAGTAAGGTCATTTTTTTTTTTTCTGTCTTTGATCCATTCAGTATGTGCTCTATTTCCTTTGTGCCAGTGAGACCTGTTTGTGAAATGATAAGTATGGGCATTTCAAGTTCGGTCCTCATTCAAATAAGATCAGAAGGCTCTGCTACTTGGGACTTAGGTACAAATAAACCCTTTGGATGCTCTGTGAAAACTCCTTTTTGTTCAGCTGGTACAGGGATAGGCAACATTACTCACCTAACTAGGACAAATTCTAGACCCCGTTTCAAATCCAGACCTCTCTTACTACTGCTTTGTTCTGTAGCCATGTCTCAGGGCAGCTCAACAAGCAGTTCACAGGGTCATGGTGATGATATTCCAGCATATGAGCAGTCCTATGTTGATCTGCTGTGTATGGCAAGGACGGCAGGAAAGAGATGGGACAGGAAAGTTGTTTGCCAGCATCTCAATCCTAAGCAGGCCCTGTAAGAGTTATTCCAGTCATTACAGCTGTATAACTAAAACCAGCTGGACGTTGTTCTGAGGAACGTTGTCATGCTAAAGTGCGGTACAGTGTCTGACACCAAATGGGCTAGCTCACATTTTGAAAACAGCCTAGACATGTTGATGGACCTAATAAATGCCACTTGATGTCATGTAGACATATGGTAATTAGTTGGCCCATTAGACAGGGCTGGCAACTCCAAGCTTTATCCGACTTAGAAGAGTTGACCTTGAGGCGTGTCTGTGGGTTTTAGTTCATTAAGGACTTTCTGTGGGTGCTTTGACAACAAAACTGAGTGTTTTTTCCTTTTATTCCTAAAGTAGAGTGCAACATGTTGAATCACATTTACTCAGGAAGATTATGATGGGTTGGATTTCTCCAGTGTCCCAATTACCAGTGCTGTTTATTCATCAACTACCAATGAGGTGTAACGTCCCAAGGGAGGGCTCAGTTCATATTTCGCAAGTCCACCATCAGAACACTCCCTTAGTCGTGTTGTTTTCATTGCTGATTTTGAAAATCTTTCTGCCAATGCTTAAATTTTAAGCTTTTCCATATACATCTCCGTACTTGGAGTGATCCTAAAAGTGATACCAGTTCTCTTAACAAAATCCCTTTTCACCTTAACACTTACTCCATTTATCACCTTGTTTTCCACTCATTTTAAAGGCATGGCTTGTTTACATAGCTCCAATAAACTTTTTTTTACGTAGCTCCAGATATTTTTACATAGCTCCAGAAGCTTTTTTACATAGCTCCAATAAACTTTGTTTACATAGCTCTAATAAACTTTTTTAATCCCTTCAGAATTAGCTAGGAGATAGAGATGTGCAGCCTCCACAGCTGAACTGTGGTATATCTGTTCTGGGGAGTTTTAGGTTATTTGTCATACAGATATCATTACAAGAACCTCAAAGTTTAAGGTGTGTCTAGGGCATTTATTCTTCAATCTCTTAATTCGTTGTAAGGTACCCAATTCCTCTAGACCTCAAAATATGTTGTGACAAAGTTGAATTTTGAGGGTGGTGCAGGGAGAGAGAGAAGCTGTAGGAGAGGAACCACGACAAGGATGTGTTTGGCTTGCTGTCCCCCAGTGTCAATGAGCCATATTTAGAGGTTCTGTCTTATGCCCCTCAAAGATGCTTGCTATGTCTAGCCTCCATCAAAAGCTACTGATGAGCCTCATCAGTTCTTCACATTTATGCTTACATAAAGAATTCTGCTGAAGTTATATGCTACAAAATAATCATGCATCTGTGTTTATGTGTATTCAGATAGTGCCTGCTAAGCACAGGCATATCTCTGTTAGATAAAGGCATTAGTTTATGGTCAACTAAGTAGTAAATTCAATCAGATTCAGCCACCAAGGAGAGTCATTTCAAGGGCATTTTTTTCATTAAACCCTCTGAGGATGGTAAGTTTTGTTCTCTTTTCATTCAGTGTTTCACAGCCATCTGAAGATCACTCTATATTGCCACCTGTTGAAACTCTGTCCCCAAAACAGAGGTAAAGGCACAGTATAGGATTTGCTGCTTGACCGCAGTGCTTTTATAGTTGATAATATAGAATAAAATTAATAAATACTCATAAATTCATCACAGATACACTGTGGCAAGTACCATGCATGTATTTACATGAACATTATATTATCAGCATTGATATGTAAAATACACTGTCAGTGGCACATTTAATGCCTATATTGGATTTAGTAGTGAATAGCTTCCAGGTATTTTCTGGTGGGTTATTTCAGCAGCTGTTTCAGGAAGTTGCTGTTTGGTTTATGTTCTTAAGATGAAAGGTTAGCCGAAAGAATAAATAGCAAATCAAAGTCTACTAACAGGAAATCATTAGAATAGGTCCGGTTTTTAAACACTTTCTTCCCTGTCACTGTTACTGTTCATACTTTTCCAAAGTGGATATTCAAGCCTCATCTTTCCATGTGTGTCTTACAACCTGAATGGAAGAGCAGTCATTCTGCACATTTTGGTGTTGATAAACTCCTGGGAGCTCCTGGAAGTCTTCAGGTATTTCTTCAGTCTGTCTATAATAATGCTAACTAGCACATATCAAATTCTGCACCTCTACTGAAAACTGATTATAGGTGCCATTAACTGAAAAAAAAGCTCTGCAGCTGACACAATTACATTGATGAGCTGTTGCAATTCCCATTCAAATTGAAAAAGGTCAGTCTTTTCTTTCTCCAGTTATTATATCAATCAGAAATCCATGCAGGCAGGGTTTTGTTTTGAAGAAATGGTAGGCTTTTTCTCCTGCAGTAATTTAAGCAGAAGCTCTGCATCAAAAATATATTGTAAGATGAAGTAAGACTCTTTTTGGGTGCTCTGCACCTAAGCACTCATGTGTATTGTTAAAACTGTATACCACTATTACTTTTACTTATTCCAGTTCTAAAAACTGGAATTTCATTGCATATTTATTCATTAGTGTCCTTAAAATTACACAAAGTTTTTCTTTCTTTGGGGAGAGGTAAAGATAGGCATTGGGCCAAGCAAGAACGACTCTACTAACGTTGCTGGACAGTGGGAGCAGAGCCAGGGATGCTCTCAGCTACTGGGTTTTTTTTTTAGCTAGATGTATGTGGTCATTTAAAGAATCCATTTATATATATTGAGTCTTTCAGCAACCCTTTTATATAGTGAAATCAGGCATCTAGTTTTCTTGTTTGTTCTGCTAATGATGTGCGTATTGAATATCCAAAGATTTTTTTGATAGGACAATAATGATGATAACGATAATGGGATGATAATAAGATGAATATGAAATAACAAAATTTACTAGCAAATGTATGTATGTATATTTCCATAGAGGACATAATACCAGAGAGGTGGAACTACCAGAACTATTATGTGTCACATCATTCTTTACTCATCACTGTCTTTACAACATACTATTACAAGAGTTCTTGAGTCTTCAGGTAAGGAAATGGAAAAGGGGAGAAAGTGGGACAAAAAGAAGTATCTGGCAAAAAGAGACTGAGACGGAGATACCAATGTCACTCGTCTGCTTTGCAGTTTTCTGTTAGGAAGAAACATGATCCAGAAGTATCCTAAAAAGTGAGGGTTATGTAATGAGATTTTGTAAAAATTGCAAAGGAGAGAAATAAAATATCCCCTTCTAGCACCTTAAGAGGGTTATTATTTTGATGGCAAATGACAGTATTATTTGCCTAAGAAAAAAATAATTTGTGAACCAAGCCCTAGGTTTGTTTTGAGATGACTAAGAAATTCAAATCAGTGGAAGTTCTCTTTATTTACATACGACTGAAATTAGCCCTTTAAATCCATTAGAGTGGAAAACTCCCCAAAAAGAGAGCTGCTGGTTTTGTTGGTTTTTTAACAAGCCTGGGAGGAGTAGCTTTATCTGTACCTAATACTTTCATAAAGCTTATTAAAGACACATATTGCTAAAGAAGTAAGGCCATTCTTTTGATGCCGGACGTTTAGTTTTCTCACATAATCAGAGAATGAATAACAGAATGCTGGTGATTACTCGTACAGTTGGTAGTTGAATGGAGTTTTATCTGTGTCTAGTTGTGCCATAGTTAAAGGTTGTGTCGAGTCTAAAATTTGAGTTAAATTTCCTCATTTTCTCTCAGCCTTTGAGTGAATTTAGTCTCCAAATATAAAAGAATGGGTCAGGCCCAATGCTGTTGCTTCAGGATGCTTTGGTTTTGCCCCTAAATGAGATAACTGTTCTATTTTTTAACCTTTTTTCTGGAAAACATGTACTTACGATTGGGGAAAACAGTCTTGCTGGTGGCTTTTTTCTGTATTTCTCAGCAACTATTTAAGTAAAGGAAAAGACCTCTGAGAGTACAAGCTGGTCTAGCAGCAAGTTCCACACAATCAATAATGTGGCTTGATTTGGGTGGGTTTTTTTTGTAAATGTTATTTTTACTCATACTTATCTTTGGTTTTGTAACATAAATGCAAGCAGTATTTAGAACACAAGGAAAAATGCATGTTGCTAAGGGATGGCAGGCAATTGTGAGACCAAGTTGGTGAGTTGGTTTTGATACAGAATTGTTCAGAGATCCTGAATCAAAACCAAAAGCAAAAATATCCATGACTGGCACATCAGGCATTTAAATAGGTCTTTTGAAAAATCTTCCTTGATCGTCCTTCCGCCTTAATTCTACAGCTGCTGCATTATTGACTTGGTATGAGAAATATGCTACATTTCCTATAGCATAAAAATTATACATACAAACAATAGGTTACATATTATTTCCTTATTACTTGTTTTCAAGCAGAGTGAAAATATTTTGGTGTCTGTTAGACAAGTTATATTTGAAATGCAATTTATTGGTCAAATCTTGAGGGCATGACTAAATACTCACAGTCCTCAGGCAAACCTGCCACAGAAATCAGTGAGAATACAGAATTATAGATGTCATTTAACTGAAATGAAGATGAGTGTTTCATAGTTGACTTCAATGGCAGTTCTGCCTGGGCAAGTACCGAGTAAGTAGTTCAGACACAGGCCCGCAAGAATGTACTTGCATGCAGATTCTCAGTTCTTCTTGATTCATTTATTTAGACACCCATAAATTTTGTAGTGAGTTCCAAAGCACTTTAGCAGCTGTGGGTAGAATTTTAAGATTCTCCCCTCCCCCCCCAAACGGCAAGTGAAATGTGTGTTTAGTAATATATTTCAGATTCATAGATGGAGGAGGCAATGTTATTTTTATAGTTGAGGAGATGAACCAAGACATTTTTAAGCAGAAGTGAAGGATGTCTGGGCAGAATACAGTATGTTTGTTGTAATCTTTGAATGTTATTTTTCTAAGCATTCCTACATTATTAAAATGTTAAAAAAGCAATGCAGTACTATAGAAATTTTGCATTCCAGGATCTCTAAAATAAATGTAGCAGAGTCTGTAATGGGAGTATAAAATATTTACAAAATAATAGATGACTAGTGTCAGAAAAAGATAAGTTTAACCAGCAAAAACATTTACTTTCACCCAGATGTGAGCCACATTTTATAATAACAGAACTTATACTATATTTCAAACTTTGCCCAAACCATATTATATTTTCCAACTCTTAAATTTTTCCATTCCAGCCAATACAGACTGGCATAGCTCAGAAAAGATGGAAGGTTAAAGTAGATTTAAGGTAAATTTGCCTAGACGTACAGCAACAGGACCCAGGAAGACGAAGCTATTGGATAATCTCACTTTATGGACACTCGTTAAATTAACGTCCACCCTTGCTAGCTATGTGGTGTTATGTGTTCCCTGGTTAGATCCACCTTGTTTTTAACTGCTGGCAGCATAGTGCTACTGATCTTGCTGAGTTTTATGAAAAAAATTCCAGTGAAAGTTTTCCCAGCCTACTATAACAGGGGTGAGATGTGTCACTGAGAAATTAGATATTGGCAATGTACACTAGGAAATTGCTCTGTATTTGTGTTTGGAGACGAGCTGGTTTTCTCCAGAACTAATGCACTGCATTTACCATAGTTACCTGTTCACCCTATTCAGTCTAAAAATTGTAAAATGAGGGAAAAAATTGTATTAATCTCTTTTCAAATGAGCAAAAGAGAAGTCCAATATAACCTGTATTCTGTAAAAAAGCAGAATGGAAGACAAGCAGGTGAAATGGAGACACAACACAAGTTGCTTCAAGTGAGTGTTAAAGTTAGTTTGTTTGCTCCAGACATAGTACGCACACTCCTGCATTTTGGCTAACAGTGCCAAATCAACCCTTCTTCTTGTTCCTCTTGCTTTTGCACAGAGAAATTGCATTGTGTTGAAATAGTAAATAAGAAATTTTTGAAATGTGAATGCCTTTTTTTTTTTTCTCCCCTCCCCCCTGGTGAGTGCACCCAGATATTTCTTGATCTTGGTCAGTAAAACAGATATAAACCACCATCCAGCCCACCAAAAGCAATTCCCCAAGAATCCCCAACTATGCAAGGAATTGACTAAAAATTGTAGGTGATATAGTGGGGTCATCTCAGACCACCCCAGGAACTGGAGCAGCAGGCACTCTCTGTTCAGGAAGGTGCACAAATAGGTACAGAAATAGATTTTGCAGGGCAAGATTTTACAGTTGCAGAACTGTGTGTACTCCTGAATATTTTCTAATTCTCATCAGTCTGCTTTCATATCCAAAATTTTAAAACCAAACCTTTGTAACATTACATCTTTAATCTGTTTAGTTGCAAATAAGTTTGGACTCTGAAAAAACAACGAGTTCCTTTGTTAGAAAATTCCCTGGAGTCTTTGGTATGCAGATCAGAAATAAAATATCTAAGAAATTAAGTATTAACATCACTGTTGTACCATAGCCAAACAAGCAATACTTCTGAAATGAAAAAGATACTTCGGCACAGCCCGTTGGAGAGTAGCGATGCAGTTAATCAAATAATCAGTCTAGCTACAGAGTTCACTTAAAATTGCAGAGCCATCAGACATTTCCTGATGTAGCTTCAGTATCTCGAGAAAATACGTTGTAGCTTATTTCAGTGCACATTTGTGTTTGAGATGAAAAGCTTTGTATTTATAGCTTCCATTTGTTTCTCATCTTTGTATAGAAACAAAATTGGTTTTCTTTAGAATGTGTCAAACAGATTTATTTCATGTAACAACCTTTCATTATATAAAACCTAGCCATTTTTCAGACAGGCCTGAAGTACAAGAAAAAACATTTTACCAAAACTAAAGGTAATCAAAGTGTTAATAGATACACTGCGCTGTCTGATTTGCATGTAGGTTTGCAGTGGAATTTTTCTAGAACAGAGCCCTATGGGGTTTTCAGCCTCATTTCTCAGTAGACTGCACAACTGGTGAGAAAGTAGGTATTTTGTCTGACAGCCATTAGAGTCTCATTATTCAGCAAATGTGGAGATAAAACAAAAAAGATTTTTGAAATCCCTTATCAAAGTTAGCTAACTCTGTCTTAAAGAGTGTCAAGAAATAATCTAATGCTCTTTGTTGTGTTTTTTGAGTGATGTTGAGATGCAGGACAGAGTGCTTACAAATGCTGTAAAGGTTGTGACCACTAGTGACTTACTTGCTTTCCTGCTATTGCCTTTATGGCATATATTACTCATAGTGTTTGTCTTTTTCTTCCTAAAAAGGATAATTAATTGTGTAAATGCATGCTTTATTCCTTTATAGCAGTGTGAGCCAGCAGAAGATAAGACATTCTGTGAAGAACAATGTTTTGAAACTTGCTTTTCTTAGTGGAGCTATTGTCTGCCTTTCTACTCAGTAGCTTTTCTGCTAATATATTGGAGGAGGCCCTTCTTGTCCTTCTATTAATTCGGTCATTGATCATCTTCTCCCTCCATGTGTTATTTCAGGGCGAAGAGATGTACAGCAACTATTGTTTCCAATATGATGACTTGTGGGTCCTTTCTCTGCCCCAGACCTGTGTCCCAGGGTAGATCCTAGGGTTTGTTTAGGCAGTTCTTCAAGTACAGTGTGGCTAAATAACTTTTCCCCACCTTGATTTTATTTTGTCGTGGTTTCTTAACATCTCCCTTAATTACTTTCAGCTGGGCTTGTAACCTCTTTGACTGTGATCTCTCTACTTTCATGTTTTTGTTTTAAAGGCTGCAAATTTTGTTACAATATTTCTGTGGTACAGCTAAAGCTACTGATTTTTCTCTCTCCAAATTCTTCATGTCCTTCACTTTCAAAGCTCTGTATACTTTTGTAATGTACTTTCAAGATGCTGACTTGCATCTACCACCCATCAGCCATTGAAACCAGCTTCCCAGACAGCTTCCCACTTTTCCTGGTCCTATTTGTGAAGAGGTCCCTGCAAACAGCTCCCAAACTTACTTCTGTTACTCTCATCTCCGAAAATTTCTTGTTCTCTGTGATGGATTGAAAAACAGAAAAAAACTTGTGAGAAGTTTGGCTGCCACACCGGTGCCTGTGTTGGTGACCATTTGTTCTGTCTCTTTTGTGATTTCATACCTGTCTGTCTGCAGCTATGATCTCTGCTCTTAAGCTGGAAATTGCTTGGTCTGGGGACCACATTATTGTTCTGTGTGCAGAAAGCTTAGAACAGCAAGGTCAAATGATAGATTTTAGTAATATCAACTAACTTGCTGCTCTTCAGCATTGTCAATACGTATATTTTATAAAGAAGTGGTGGAAGAAAAAGTGTAGTGAGAAATAAGTGTCACAATGCCAATTTAGCTACAGTGATAAGCTTTTCAGCAAAATTTCTCGGATTGTATATGGCTGTAATTAATGTAACTGATTTTACCTTTGCTACACCGTTGATCAGGGAAAGAGCATTTATACAATAGTCTGACAACCTGATTGATTTACTCTTCCCATTCTGTAATCACTGTATGCTTCAGAGGTTGTTTAATGCAGCCCAATATTCATAGGCATATTGGGAGCTGTTGAAATTGTAGGGAGAACCTGAAAATTGGTTTCACCCAGTACAGCTCGGCTGGTTTGGGAGATATGCTTGCTTTACCTCAAAGTCTCAATTACTCTCAGAAATCAACACTTCAGACTAATACCAGTTCCCTGTAACACAACTTACATGAACTCAAGGCTATCATAAGACAATCTTTGCACCACATTTCTAGTAACCCATAAATAAAACATAAACCTTTCCTTCCAGAAGGCACTTTTGGTTTTAGTTACCATAGGAAGTGGCGTGGTTAGAAATTAATTGAAGGTGTTCAGAGTCATCAAGCTGTCCACGTTTTTAAAAGTTGTTCTTTCAGTAGTGATGTGGTATTGTAACATACCACTGTAAACAAGGCTGATCGCACCAAAGGCTTTGCACCTAACCGTGCACCAGTTCTGCTCATCAGTTGCATAGCACTGATAACCATGCAGTGAATCAGTTACACATTAAATTATTTTATTGCTGTGTTTCTCCTAATGTAGCTGCTTTAGGCTGGAAATTGCATTAGAAATTGCACGGCTCTTTCCTTCAGTTTTTTCAAGAAGAAAAGGAGCACAAGTATTTACTATTTTCTTACCTTTACAAAGAAGAATCATAAATATCTAGACTGCCGAAAACAGTTTTTCCATTATGCTCTTTTCTAAGCTGGCAATATGTTCTGTTGTGCGAGCAGGTGGAAGAATTATAAAACCAAATCTCCATTTCTAAGATGGGAAATTAGCAAATCTCTCAAAAGAGCTCCGGTGTAGGGTTGTCTAGAGCAGCGGTGGCCACTTTGCAATGTCTGTGCTGCCCTTCTGTTCCAAGTACTTCGTGTATGGCTGCTCTTCAGTGCCTGCAGCTGGGGGATGCAGTGAAGGACCTGGCACAAAGAAAGGTGCAAAGCTGAATGCTGAATTTCTAGATTTATACATGAGTGTTGGAATTCTGCTTGGTGTTAGTTGTATTAAGAATCTCAATTCTGAACTAAGAATCTGAATTTTAAGTTACTTTTCCACTGAAAGTAGTACATATATGTTCATCATGAAGTCCAAATTAGAACATCTACCTAACATGCACCAAAATCATCACTCACACTAAAAAAAAAAAAAAAAAGTTATTGCCTACCGATAGAAAGCAATACCTTTAGGCAATTTCAGTATAGTGAAAGATAATTTTAAAACATAAATTTATAATGCGCAAATATGTATATGTTATAAAACAGTAAACGCTTCACACAAATCCCAAAGTAAACCAAGTGATCTCTCTTAAAGGTGCCTTATAAACCAAACCGCTTAACAGAATGGTTGGGGGGGGATTCTTTATGCTTTCTGCATGGACTGCATTGATAGCTGGACTATGAGCAGGGGCAGAGCATTCATGTTCAGTTGTTCACCAGGAAAGAAAACAACTGAAAAGAAGAAATGCAGGTTGAGTGTCAGAGGGAAGAAGTTTTATGATAACATTTTTGCCCTTTTTTGAGCTAGGGCAAAACCCCTTCACGTAGCCGGACTAGGATTTCAGCATTAACACGTAGGTCCTGTAGGTTATGCCACAGCAACTGTTGTGAGAGTGGCATGACCTGCAAAGATCGGTAAATCTCTTAAGCTGCTCTTGCTCTGGGAGCTAGAACCCGTCAGATTTGAACCTGTCAGATGTTATCCGGCGCTGTGTCCTGACTTTGGTGCATACAGCTGAAATGTGGCAGTACTAATTGGATAAATAAGTCTTGCATTCTAAGATGGTGCTGACACAAACATAAGGCAAACAACCAGAAATATGTGAAAACAACTTCAAAGCAGAATTGAAACAATGTAAGTAGGAGACAAGAGCATTGATATTACTGAGCCCAAAGCACTACTTAATTAGCTAGCTTTATTTTTTTCCTTGGGCTCTATTTCAAAATAAATGCAGGCTTCAGTAAGAACTTGAAATGAACGATTGATTTAATTCTCTGGAGTCTTGAGGAAAAGGGAGACCTAATTTAAAGACAGGAATCTAACACAGATGAAATTTGGCCTTTCTGTGTGGAAAAAGAACATAGTGGGATACAGCGCAACAGTATGGGTTAGCTTTAAAATGAACCCCTTGCACGTGAGTTATGACGTAAGCATTTCAGCCTGACCCTGACTCAGCTTGAATCACAGCTGCAGTTTGCTGGGAGGAGGCTGGTACCGCTGTGATCTCCTGCCTCCAGCTGTGCTCTGCTGAGCGGTACAGCAGGAGCTGGTGGTATGGCCCTGGTCCTGGGCAGGGTGGACTCGCTCGTGCACTTGTTTGGCCTCTGCCCGGCTCTGTTGGGCTCCGTGGGCCCAGGTGGAAATCAGAGCGAGTTTGAGCCTATTCCCAATAATACTTGCCTTCAGAAATAGCAAGAGGACTATAATCCTACCGCTGCATCTAACCATCTACATGTATTTTATGTGGTGATTACAGTTTGCAAGTATGTATACGCGTGCAGGCATTAACAGTTCCATTCCTGATTTCTGAGTGGAGATATTTGTTAGCTCTGTGCTAGAAGTACAAATAATCTTCTTCGTGCTTTGTATATACAAGCGATTTGCATTTCCTGTGCTTTGCACAGTTGAATACTTGGCATTTCTGTCTCAAACATAAAACTTTAAGTAATGGTGTTTTGAATTCTGCGGATTGAAAACAATAAGCTGTTATCAAAAGCCCTTTTGGAGAAGTGCAATTTTCTGATTTTAGAAGCCAGGAAAACCCAATTCTGGCCCCACTGCAGTGACAAATATGCACTTAGCTCAGTGTACTTTCTGTGGGAGTTAAACTGTATAATAACCTTACAATTATGATCTTTGAAGATGTTCTGCATTAAGCATTTAGAATGGTGGAAGGAAACATTAATTCATAGAGGGGCGTGTGTCTCTCCTTATACACATACATCTCCGTGGATGAAGAGCTTATTTGTGTCAGGAAGCTTTCCAAATGATGGTATTATTATGTGAACTGAGGTTCTTTCCAAAAGCTGAGATACTGGCAGAATTGAGCCCAGCTGGATGCTGGTAACTTCTGTCTAGTTTTCTAGAACTTTTCTTTTTAGCTTGTTACACATTATATACTCTAGAATTGCTTTTTATTATGAATAGTGAAAACACTGTAAATCTAGGGAATATTTTAAAAATTTATGTACTGCATCAGCTGGTGGCCAGCTAATGTGTTGGTCGACAGCTGGCTGAATATGAGCCAGCAGTGTGCCCAGGTGGCCAAGAAGGCCAGTAGCATCCTGGCTTGTATCAGAAACAGTGTGGCCAGCAGGAGTAGGGAGGTGATTGTTCCCCTGTACTTGGCACTGGTGAGGCCGCACCTCAAATACTGCGTTCAGTTTTGGGCCCCCCACTACAAGAGAGACATTGAGGTGCTGGAGCGTGTCCAGAGAAGGGCAACGAAGCTGGTGAAGGGTCTGGAGCAGAAGTCTCATGAGGAGCGGCTGAGGGAACTGGGGTTGGTTAGCCTGGAGAAAAGGAGGCTGAGGGGAGACCTTATTGCTCTCTACAACTACCTGAAAGGAGGTTGTAGCGAGGTGGGGGTCAGTCTCTTCTCCTGGGTAACAAGTGATAGGACGAGAGGAAATGGCCTCAAGTTGCGCCAGGGGAGGTTTAGACTGGATATTAGGAAAAATGTATTTACTGAAAGGGCTGTCAAGCATTGGAACAGGCTGCCCAGGGAAGTGGTTGAGTCGCCATCCCTGGAGGTATTTAAAAGACGTGTAGATGTGGTGCTTAGGGACATGGTATAGTGGTGGACTTGGCAGTGCTAGGTTAATGGTTGGATGTGATGATCTTAAAGGTCTTTTCCAATCTAGACAATTCTATGATTCTAAGTGAGGAGAAGTGGGCAATGAAATCTGTCAGTTTTCAATCATCTGTTAAATTCAGCGATGGAAAACCATCAGTCTGGTAATTGGTGGCCTGTGTAAAATGGATCTTACTCCATTGCTCATGATCTCACGCCACAGACACTTGATGGCAAAACAAAGAACTAAAAGTCTGCTCTTGGTGCAGACGGTTTGAACAGCGCGGTCGGGGCTGCGGGCAGGAGTGTGAGCGGTGCCCTTGCTGCGCCCGGCAGCCTCCCAGGCCGGGGGTCCTCCCGGTACGCATCAGCTGGCGTTCCTGCCGGCCCTGTCTTGTTCTCTCTCTCACCGGAGGAGGCGGTTTCTGTCTCTAGGAATTGTTTCAAAAGCACCAAATCTTTATGCTTACGTTAAAAAAAATACATGGGAAACAACATTAAACCCCCCCCAAACTAGAAGTGTGGTCTCTATATATTAACATACCGCTTGCAGTTCTGCAGGTGTATTATTCTTTTAAGGCCTGAAATGCAATATACTGAGGAACCTTCCTTTATTGCATATATTCTGGTGTTACGGCTTTTGCAGTCTGGCATAATATTGCACAGAACAACAACAACAACAAGTCTATTTTCCTGTAACGTGAATTCACAAATGGCAGCAGTTCAGCACGTTTCCTTTGTAGATGTTAGCACCTCTGAGAACTTTCCATATTGAAAACTCTTTAATTTAGAATTTTAGCAAATGCTATTTATTAAAACCGTGTAGTTTATGAAGACTCACAAGTCCTATAATATGTTCTAGATTTTTGCAGATGTGACTTATTACTATAGAGATATTAAAATTGAATAGTCTGTGAACTATGATTTAACATCACTTTCTTTTGTCGTACTTTATCAATCAAAATACCGTCAGAATCTGGTTTCATCATTAATTTGCTCCTAATAGGAGTCTTTGTACTTGATAATTTTCAATGGTTAATACAGTTCATATCGTGTAATTTCAAAGTATTTTTATCGCCATTTAAAAAAAAATAATTCTTTTATTAGAATTTTCTTTCTTCTGGTTTTTAACAATCTAAAATTGATGTGCTGCAATGCACTTCTGGGAAATATGCCAACAACTGTGGGTTGTAGTTTCAGGATGCCTGTTCATAGTTCATACGCACTCGCAAGTGTTTGTTGTAGGGGGTACAAACCCGTTTTCAGAATTCTTGGTAGCACAGCATTGGCCTGATACACAGAGTGATGTTAAGGCAGAGCCTGGTAGCTGTAAACATAAAGTGCAAGGGCCTATCTTCAAAAATAACCAAGTGCTTAAAATAGAAGCTAGTTTTTCAAATCAGTTCAACACTATTTAAAACTATGCCATAGGTTTCAAATAGGATATAAGTAGTTTTAAGAGGTTGCTGTTATGTAGATATTGTACTTGCTTAGATGATAAAATTTGATTCCTGCTGTTCAGAGTGACAACGGGTCACTTCTGCAATAATTTCTTATGTCCATTTTGTCAGGGTTGCTCATACCAGAGCCACTGTACTGTCCCCCTCCCATCCCATATTCTTTATAGGTGAGCTTGTTTTACTGCTGGCAACTAGTATGGCTTGCGGTCACAAGGACTGCAGTTGAATAGCTTAAAATGCAATGAGCTCTTGTAGACAACACGTAGGCAAGGAGCATTTGAATACTGGCTCTGGCACAGAGTTCCTCTTTAGGCACAGTTGGGACATTTAATCTCTCGCCTTGCGATTGCCATCTGTAAAATGAAGTAATACCTGCCTACCTGTCTCATAGGAGCACAGATGATTGACTCATGCTTGTGAAGTGGTACAGGAATTCACTGAATGCACGTCAGAGCTATCTGATCCTCAGATATATGGGGAATCATTGGAAAAAACCTAAAAATATTAGCAGCTGTGTTCATGTCTGTAGTGTAGTACCATAATCAACTCCTGTAACTGAAATGAGGGATACCGTATGTCAAGATGGTGCTGGAGCCTTTCAGAGTCCTCCCAATGACTTTGAGAAACTCGAGCCATTCCAAAGGCAAATATATTGCTTTTCGGAAATATTTTTGTAATCCCCAGTGCAAAGGCTCACATGTTTCTGAGTGCTCTCCAGTCCTTAACCCTGGCTGCCTTTGGGCTTTCTTGGGCTCCTTTCAACTGGCCAAACCTGCGGCATGACAGCAGCAACAGCTGGCATGAATTTGTTGAAGTCATTGTTATTCACTGTTAACCTTAAAAACAGGAAAATCACCCCTTTTGTCAAATTACACACATTTCATAGTAGGCTTTTAACAAGATTTCAAGGATGCTGCTGTCCTGTATAAAATGAGATGAATTAGGCCCCTGTTGTGCTAGGTTCACTAAAACCACAGGACTATTGCTGTATGATTTTTTTGTGTGCAGCATATTATGACATACGTATTTTGCTTCTTTTAGAAGATAAAGGGAAAGCAAGATCCAATAGTGCAAGTCAGCAGTCCAGTACAGAAGTGGGTCCTTTTCTTCCCAAACCTGGAGTGGCAGCAGTGGCACCTGTAACACCTGCCTCCTCCTCCAAGAGCACGAATGCGGCTCCTAGCACAGTTTCTGAGTCAGAAGAGGAAAAAGCAAAAAAACTACTTTACTGCTCATTATGCAAAGTGGCTGTGAATTCCCTGTCGCAACTAGAAGCCCACAATACAGGTGAGTATGCATACAGTGCAAGTTAGTTGTGTGTTGTTATTTTTAAAATTCAGTGTAACAAGCTGGTTTTCTGACACTGTGGTAGCCACACTTCACTGAAGAGTCTTTTAGTTAAAACTTACAAAGACAAGTTACAAAACCATTCTGTTAATGACAATTTCATGTGTGGTGTTTGATATTTTATTAAAGCGCTCTCTAAATTTTTTTTAACTGTCCTTCATGTACTCTATAAGCTTTTAGTGACAAAATCCCTACAGTTCATGTTACCTAATCAGATTCCATCATACCTCCATAGTGAGGATCATAGTATGGTTTCTGTAACACTAAGGTTTCTAAAATGTCAGTTCTCTATCTCTTTCATATTTCATCTCACTATCTCTGGTGTCTGGTTTTTTGCTGGTAAAACTTAGAGTAATTTTTGTTATTTGATATTTTTGATAATTTTAGGGTGGGCTCCTTAGATTTCCTAGAATCTTTTGATTATTGTGAATTAGATATGCCCCCTTTAAAAGGCCACAAGCAGCAATCCCTAATGTGCTCTGGCTGCTCTGTGATGTACTGGTGATGTAAAGCTTGTTAACAAACCATTGAAGCTGGTTTTACAGCAGTCATCCATTCTTGAAATGGCCAAAGCAGCCATTTCTTCCAGATCAGAGGATACTTACTGAAGTATTCCTGTTCCCAGGCAGGATTGTGTGGCATTGAGTGATTGCTGTGGCTCCCCTCCCACTCTTGGCTTGGCCCTTTTTCATGATTCACCAGCTACATGGATTTTGCCAGAAGAATAAGCAACAAACGCCTTGGCCACACAGCCACCCACTGCCCCCAAACAGAGAGGCTGTGGTGCAGCGTGCCTGCTGTTCCCCTTTTGTACAAACCCTTCTTCCACTGTCTGGCTTCCCTTTAGATCGAGTCAGTGGGAAATACACTGACCAAAAAGAGAGTCGTCATTAATCCCAACCTGTGGTAACTTTAACCATTCTGTCTTGAAGATAAATGTGTTACAAAAAGTCCCGAGGCTAATAGACATGGTTGTATGTTGCTGATCATTAACTCACCTGCGTCTCCTTGCCCATTAGGCTCCAAGCACAAGACCATGGTCGAAGCTCGGAACGGTGCTGGGCCCATCAAGTCTTACCCTAGGCCTGGATCCCGGCTGAAGGTTCAGAACGGCAGTAAAGGCTCAGGACTGCAGAACAAGACGTTTCATTGTGAAATCTGTGATGTCCATGTTAATTCAGAAATTCAGCTTAAACAGGTAGCTTGCATGTATCTGGGGCTCCTTTGTTGTTTTTAGTTGCGTTGCAATATTGTAGGTAGGATGTAGGTCTGTGTGAAGATGTTTTGGCAAAAAGTGAACTTAGGATTTCTTTTCTGTCATCCCACAACTATTTCTAAATAGTTCACCATAGGTCAAGTTCACCTAATTGTTTCAGCTGGGAAAAAATGGGCTTGAGAGTCATAAAGCAGAGGTGAACAAGGTTGTCAGTATCAGTGAATAACGCAGCAGATCTAGTTTAAAAGTTTGCTGTGTCTCAAGTGAGAGGTTTGAACTTTGGTCTCCCAAATGGAAGAAATTCTGGGTTGAGGTTGCCTGAATTCCTCTTTTGGTGCTGTTTCAATCTGCTGGGATACTTTTTAATACTATGTGAGAAGGAGAATGTGACTTGAATCTATTGGTTTAGGACAATCAGCAGGAGGGTAATACTGTAGATATGTCTGAATTGTGTAGAGCAACGTTGTTGTTAACAGCATAGCTGTATGAACATGCAGCTCTGCTCTGTCCGAGCCAATTAGCCCTGGGTTCAGAGCTGTGCCAATACAAACACGCTGTTTCTGATACCCAAACGGGAATCTCTGACTGGATGGTGCTGTGCTGTGTGGATGTGTCCTTTCATGCCCTGTTATTTCAGTTTTCTCTAAGATAGTATTAAATTGCATGGTGTAGACATATCCCTGGGTACTGGTTCTTCCTTCAGCTAATACTGAATTATTTATACAACTGAACAGCATCAGCGAGACTGAAGTTTACCTCCTACTTCTGAATATCCCTATGACCTAGTGATTACAGCTCTGCCTGGTTCAAAGCTCCTCAAGTGGAAAAAGGAAATACTAACCAAAATATCGATAATTTGCAGAGCCTGTCTCAGATCACAGAATTTGCCGTATTTGATTACTTTCTGATTCTCTGTTTGATGTGCTCCAAAGTGTTATGTTTAATTTAGCAAAACTCATCTTTGCTCTCTCTAAAGAACCTGCTTTATCTTACAAACAGGGGCTTAGGCATATCCTGCTGATAAATCAATTTCAAGTTCAAAACTGAGAAATGTTTAAACAGCTAATTAAATGTGAGTTTATTTATTTCAGCACATTTCCAGCCGAAGGCATAAGGACAGAGTTGCAGGAAAGCCTATGAAACCTAAATATAGTCCTTACAACAAACTGCAGCGCAGCCCAAGTATTTTAGCAGTAAGTATTTTTATTTCTCATCGCTGCCTATGTGAATTTGTGACCCTGGGGACTCCCAGCGCACGGAGACAGGAACACGACAGACCTGACGCTGCCACGGCGTTTCTCCCCCCGCAGGCTGAATCTGCACGGGGATCAGATTTGAAGATAGTTATGTATTCTGTCTGCCCAGAGGCACGCAGACAGCACTGCGAGTGTTATTTACTGCTAGGAAGAAGGGAATAATCAGTGGAACGGGGAATGAGCCGTGTGCCCCCTGGAAAGGTATCGGCTCTGCTGGGCTAGTGCATTTCTCCTTGAAGGCTGCCATGTATGTACTCTGTCTTTCTGGGCACCTGAGGTAACTCTCAGTTATGACGGAGGCAGTCAGGGAAAAGGACGTAAGATGTTAAGATATAAACATACTAACGCTCATTCTCTGCATACAGCAGAAGAGAGTGCTGTGTGGGTGTATTGTTGGTGCAAAAGAGTTATCAGGTGCTTAGGAGAATTGATTGCCTAGCTGCACGCTCGGGCTGTGTCTGCCACTGGCTATCAAAACACCTTTCTTGCCTTTGTGCCCCTAGCCGTTCCCCTTTCACATCCACCTGCATTTCCAGGAATTCCCCAAGCTGGTTCTGCCAGTCAGCTGCAGCCGGAGTTCAGGCTGGCTCTAGCACAGCACACGTTGTATGTTTATTTGCTCATGACTCAGCCTGTATTTTATTCATTAGGGAAAAGTGCATGCCACCTATGGCACAAAAACAATTTATAGGTTGGAAAGACAGAGATGCAAATGTGTGTGCGCAAGAGTAAGCATGTGAAAAGCCTTTAAAAGCTGAAATATTAATGTGTCTTTGTAGTTGTATAGAGGCAAATGAAAATGCTGCAGGCTTTCTCTAAGTCTCCCCATTCGATAGGTTCTGCACACAATAATGTCCTTCACTTGTGTAATACATCATTTTATAATCTATTGTGTTAAGGAGAGACCTCCGCTAATAAAGGAAGGACGTATCTTTGCCCCAGCAAATGTGTGATTGTGGTGCAAACCATTTTCAGTGAGACTGCAGCGTATATATTTCTGGTCAGCTTTTTCACCACAAGCACCAGCAACCATTGTAGATCATAAACTGAGTAATAATTCTTTCAGAAAGAATTCTTTATGGTATTGATCTTAAAAAATATTTCTATTTTGAAAAGAGCAGCTCTGCATTGGGAGGTAAAAAGCTGACTGGACTAATACTAGTTTCCCAGCTTGACCACTCTACTTTTCTACAATTCATTTTTGCAAGTGGAAAATTTGACTTTTGACATTGAAGTCTTAATCATGTTTTTTTAATATTTCTTGCACAGTTATGATTTATATAATTCAATGTTGTTCACTTGCAAATTATGCTTCCTTCTGGTCGTCAGTGTGACTGCCCCGACACCCAAGAGGTTTACGTATCTTTAAATGAACAATGTGGTTGCTTTAATTGCCTTGGGAGTAAGAAGGCAACGTGGGTAAAATTTCTAAGCAGCTGACATGAGGCTTCTGTGAGAAACCACGGTGTGCCCTTTGTCGGGGTTCATTGTTCATTTTTTCCCTCGTGTAAAAGTGGGTGTGGGGCGAACTGTATTTACATTGCTTTTTTTGTGTGTTTTATTCCAGGCAAAACTTGCATTCCAGAAGGACATGATTAAGCCGCTGGCACCTGCTTTCCTTTCATCTCCTCTTGCTGCGGCTGCGGCTGTATCGTCAGCTCTGTCCCTTCCTCCCCGCCCCTCTGCCTCCTTGTTCCAGGCGCCTGCCATACCACCGGCTCTCCTCCGGCCAGGCCACGGTCCCATCCGTGCAACACCTGCCTCCATACTTTTTGCACCATACTAATTTATTGATGTGAAAAAGAGATAACTATGGCCAGTAGAAAGGGTAAAACAAAAGCAGGAAAGGGGTCGAGATTTTAAAATGTCTTTCTCTTTTGAAATGCCATCCAGCGTGACATCTCAACCACCCACACCATAAAATTCATCATTGAGGGTACTGCATTTTGGAGTCTAGACAATTCTCTTTCTCAGTCTCTCTCTGTCTCTCCTTTTTTAATCCAAATAGAGAGTGATTTACTAAAAACTTAATTGCTCATAAAATTGTACCATTAAAGATTCATGCATCTATTAAATTTTTTTTTTTTTTTTGCAACGTGTATGATGCACCTTGGAATCAAGGAACGTAAAATATTTTCCTGACAGACTTGAAAACTAGGGTCTTCCTTGCTCACACTTATGTAAATACTTATCTGAAAACCAATGGGGTATAATCCAATGTGGAAAAAAAGGTAGATGAACCAAATGCTTGATTGTGGATAACATCTCAAAAATGATTTGTGTCCTTTTTTTTTTTCAGTGTGCTCTTGTTGACAGGGATTGTGTACTGTCCTAGGCCCCAGTACTGGTGTATCTTGTGTAGTACTAAAGATGTATCACATGTCTGATTTTAATAATTTTAGTTTCTGTGCAAATGTTTGAAAGCAATGCAGCGCTGAAGCTTTTAATTATTTCTTTTGTGTCACACTTTATTTAGAGAAATTAAAAATAGAAAGCCATATATAACATATAGTTAAGATTACTACTTGTTTGCTACTTTCATTTAACTTATTTTTGTTGTTTCCTCACTGGTGTTGCTAAGCAATGTTTAAAGAGAAAAAAAAGCTTTTCAATTGCACATTACCACAGCTCACATGCATTGTTCAAGATGACAATGGATCCATGTATTTGTACGTAAATATCCTTTTTCTTCATTTCTAACTAGTTTCCTTTGTAATGATGCTGCATAACGTTGTGGCTCCCTAATGCAATAATGTACAGAACATAAAATATTTATAATTGACCGTATTCTCTGTTTACTGAATATATTGCAGTAATGCCCCACCTATCTTCTTACCTCCCCAACCCTTTTATAAAGGTGATATCAATATGCAGTACTCAGACTGAAGTCATTATCTGATAATGGGGACAACAGGTGGAAGAAAGGGAAAAAAAATATAATTAACTTTTAGAGCATCTTTATCTGCAATCCATAATAGTAAAATGTCTGTGTATTTTTTTAAATGTACCTTTTCAATAAAATAATAAGAAAAATATCCACGCTTCTTGTGTTTATTAATTGGTACAGAAAAAAAAAGCCTGGAACAAACAAATGTAGCTAAAGGAGTCTTCAGGAGCAGGCAAAGCATTAGAGTTGCAATAAAGTATAATTACAGAACCTGTGTTTACTTCCCTTGTGTTTTAACGTCGTCTTTGCTGCATCTTGTTACAGCCTTTACTGGGGCTTTCTTGCGGTAAGACTGTAAACATTCACTACATCGGAGATCCAGAGGAAGAAGCAGTAGAGCCAGGGGGGTGATTATGGTTTTATTATTGCACCACCAAAATGCTACAACATGGTTATGCCATCTCTGATGGAGATTAAGGATTAACTTTAAAACCAGCCTGGGCATACCTGAGGCTGTGGAAGCAGGTCACTGTGGAGCCAGGACTTGCTCTGAAGCATGGGCAAAGTAGGCAGCTGCTTGATGCAGCAGGCTTTTGAAGGCAGGTGTTTGGGGAAGCTTTGAAATGATCTTTTTCCCTGCTGAAAAGCTTGATCTGTTCTATAAAAATCTTTTCGTTGTTAATACAAAGTGAAAAGTAAAGAGCACAAGAGTAAAAAGACTCAACTGGAAGGCTGTTAGGGTTAATACAAAGCCAACAGGGCCATACAAATCCACAAAGGCCAAGGAATAAAAATTTCAGGAACTTTATAATAGAGAATTTACAGACCAACATATACCTCATAGCTGCAACATACTAGACACCATTTTCTGCAAGTGTAATTCTGCCCAATTTCCACTATGCAGTGGAGCAGCCGACGGTGTTGTGAGAGGATAATTTGCTGGAGAATCACCTACAAAGGGGCAGGTAAGGGAGTCTGGGCTTTCAGCATCCTCTGGGGAAGCAGGTACAGTTGTATTAGTCCTGTGGACTGAGAATTACAGTGGTACGGGTGGGCACTCTTCCTTGTTGCATCTGTTTGTGTCTGATTTTGTAACTCATGCTTGTAGGGATTCAGGTTTAATTGCTCAGCTACTTTCGGAGGAGTTACTTGCATGAGGAGCCTCTTTCTGTCCAACAGGAGATAGGTTTACAGAACTGTGTATTTGCATTGGTTCTTCAGGAAACAAGAGTTGTCTATGTATTAAAGCACTATTTTACCTGCTTTTTATAACCTGTTGTTGGTGATGAGAAATTTAAAGCAATTACAAGTTTCTGCAATGGAAAGTGTTCCCATATAAAATACAGAAAACCTCTACTAAGGGGGGGACCGGGCAGGGGTGTGTAGATTTTGTGGACAGCTGATTATTTCAAAGAGCATCTTACACTGGAGAAATATTCAGGTCACTAAAAGTGAAAGAATGTGTCATGTCATTCAGCAATGAGAGGAATTGCTTAACCTGTGAAACACAAGGAGCTAAAAGACTGTGATTGTAAGCCAAGGAAGACTCACGTTCAGATTCATATTCAACACCCTTTGTACTCTTTGCTGTGTTAACTTATATTTCGTGTACTGTAACTCCACCTGCCACCAAAGTTTTGTCCATGACATGCAGGACTGAGCATTTGAGATGATAATTACATGATAAATGGCAAACCCTCTCATTATGCCTGCTGGGATCTTGCGTTTTAGAAACGAGCTCTACCTGAGAAGGAAAATTTGTATCATACTTGCACAAAGGCTATTAGCTGCTTCTTTGATATGTTAGGATGTTTTCTCCTGAGGTGTAATATCATTACAGACAGCTGGCTATGAAATTCGTGGATTTGTTCTAACAAAGAACTGGTACTGAAATACAATATTTGTAATGCAGTTACCATTTTGAATAAATACATTGAATGTGCAAACCACTAAGGTAATAAGGTTAAAGTAATAGGATCACATCCTCTCGTATGCCTATTATTCCAGGTCTGTTCACTGCACTTTGAGCTGCAAGTTGTTCTCGTATGAGAAGTCAAAAGTTACAAGGGGCACTGTGTTGGCCAGGGATCGTAACCTGGCACTGCCATCTTTCTGTAGCAGAAGAAAAAGGATCCAAATCAGACACGGACACATCAGCAGGAACTTTCTGCTGGTGCCTGTGGCTGGATCATGGTCCTTGTACTGTAAAAGATTTCCATAAAGAGTACCAAGCAGAGGTCCAGTAGTCTATACAGATATATGCTTTTAAGAAAAATAATAGAAATAGGATCTTCTATGACCACTGCAGGATACTAGTATGTGTGCCTCTCGTTTCTGCAGGTCAGAGCGATAATAAAATCTTTCCCTCTGATTTTGGTCAGATGGCAGAAGGAAGAAGACAGGAGCTAGCACATTGCCCTGTCCATATCACCAGTTGAACTCCTATGATAATGTTACACTGGATCCATCTACTCATAAACTAATGAACGTTTCCTGTAAGAAAGAGATTATTTCATTAAAAATAAATCACCTTATTTTACTCCCTTTCTCTCTGATCTTGGACTATAATTTTATGCTCAGAAAAGTTTTGCAAAAGAATTTGTCACATTTGTCTGAAAAAAAGAGAGCATGGTTGTTTTAAGCTCTGCAGGAAGTATTTCACTATCTTTATGCATCTGGCAATAACCCAGTGGAGCCTCACTGTATATCTTTTGAACATGTCACCTTGAATAAGTGAGGTACTGTACTATTTATTCATGCTTGGTTGGACAGTAAATCTCCACAGCTGTCACCTTCTGGTCACAGTGGTCATGGTGATTTTCTTACTATGCCTAGTATATTTTTTTAACCATTTTTTTCTTAACATTCTCGTTTCAAGTGACATCCTGAGCATCCTCAAGTATTTATTGGAATGACCAGCATTTCAGGTAAAATTATATATATGTGTTTGAGTATCTAGAATTCTTAGATATTATAATGTTTTTGGATTAAAGTAACAATGATTTAGAAATGTTTCTATTTTGTTTAGTTTCCTATTTGTATTTATTTGCATTGATAGAGTACTGCGCTGGACGCTGAATGCCAAGAGCCATCTCCTGCCAAGCACCAACAAGTGGAGGGGGCCAAATCGAGCCTGTCGCCTTTGAAAGGCTGCAATTGAGGGAGGTCCCCAGTAGCTGGAAAAAGGACGATTTTATGCCTGTCTTCAAAAATGGCAGGAAGGTCTGGGCACATGAAAACCCACAGCTGACTGGGATTGGCCAACGTAGATTTGCCGAAGGCAAAACGGTGCCCGAGCGCTTTCTGTGATGAGGTGCCTGCCTGCGCAGGCAAGGGAGAGCAGTGGGTGCCCTCAGGCTGACTTCAGTCAGGCTTTTGCCCCGCAGGCAAACGTGGGCGGCGTGGGCTGGGTGGGTGACCACAAGGTGGGTAAGGGTGGCGGGGCCGCTGAGCTCCACGCGTTGGGCGGCCACGTGCAGCCTGCGACAGCCGGTTGAGTGCTGTTCCTCGGGGGTCGGTGACACTAACGCGCTCGCCGGTGGCCCGTACAGTGGGACGGAGAGCACTCGGCGAGCGTGCGGCTTTTTATACTAAATGGGGGGGCCTGCTTTTCCAGGTGGTATGCTGGAGGGTAAGGCTGCTCTCCAGAGGGACCTCAGCAAGCCGGAGACGTGGTTTGACGGGAACCTCACGGGGTTCAGACAAAGGCCAAGTCCCGCGTCTGGGAAGGAGCCACCCCGTGCAACATCGCAGACCGGCCCCGCTCCCCAGAAAGCAGCTTTGCAGGAAAGGACCCGGGTGGGCCCGGGGCCACCCAAATTTTGTGGTGGACAAAGTGAAGGCAAGTCTGCAGTGCACCCTTGTGGCAGCAGAGCTTAGCTGGGTACGGGGCTGCTTTAGCAACACCATGGGCAGCAGGTTAAGGGACGTGGTAAAACTCCTCTGGTCAGCACTTCTGGAGCTGCACCTGGAGTTACGTGCCCAGTCTGGGGCCTCTGATACCAGATGTTGACAAACTGGAGCAAGCCTGGGAGAAGGCCACAAAGGCGGTCAGGAAATGAGCACGTTGTATTCAGGAAAGCGAGATGGGTTGGTCGAGCCTGGAGAAGGCTGTGGCAGTTCTGGCCGCTGCCCTCGAGTGCCTGACGGGTGGTTACAGCAAAGAGAGGCGGATGTTCCTCAGAGAAGCCCCACGAAAGGATGAGAGGTGACGGTCAGAAGCTGCGGGAAAGAACATTCTGGCTGCACGTAAGGAAAAAATTTTCCCAGTAAAAGTGGGTAAGTCCTGGAGCAGGTTGACCAGGAAGGTTATTGCAATATCCACCCTTGGGGAAGCTCTTATATGCAGCCAGATGAGCAACTCCAAATGCTTTGAGCAGGAGGCTGGACTAGGTGACCACCAGAAGACCCTGCCATCTTAAATGAGTCAATAATTCTAAAAGAGAAAAAGGTCTTCTGCTGAAAAATCAAAAGTAATCATTGTGTTAAAGGGCAATTAGAAGCTGAAGAAAACTTTGCAGCACTGAATACTAACTGATCGTTCATAGCATGGTGGGCACCTGCTATGAAAGCCTGAAAAAATGAAGACAAGCATCTTACCTGTAACAGGCTGAAGAAGGGGAACTGAAAGGAGGATGTACCTGGAAAGGTGACAGAGTCAAAGTGACAGGTAGGGAAAATTATTTGTACTGCAATATCGTGACTGGATTTTGGAGGGGCTGAGGGCTGTATTTTTCAGGCCAAAAAAAAAGGACTTTTGCAATGTGGTGTGTTTCAGGCCTGGGTGAGTTTTGCTAAAACAAATACGTTTTCACAAAGTTATTTGTTTAGATTATCTGAAACCATTTAACCAATTCGATAGCTAAAAAACTTCTCACCAATCTTGCTCACATCCTGTGCTCACAGCCAAGCAACTCCTATGAGTGCATCAAGCACCATGGCTGACACCTCTTCTGCATATGTCTCTGGGTACGTGTGTTTTGGAGCAATGGACTGTTTGGGTTTGGAATTGCATATTTCTTCTGCGCCCTATCAGACTTAAAAAGGAAAGATCAATGCAAAAATTGGTCATATTTTTTAGAAAAGTATTATGGACTGTTTAAGGGTAATGTTGGCAATATAGTAAAGTAGCAGCAAGAGGGTGGATTATTATAGGAAAAAATAACACTTTGTGCAACAGACAGTAAGGGTACTGCTGGCTGAATCTGATGAATATCCACTGGTTTATGCAGGTAAGATGCTGACTGAAAAGAGGGCACCTGCTATCTCAGAAGCAGGGTTAGGTAAGGTGGAGACAGATTTCTGTGTCTGGAGAACTGGCCAGCAAAATCCACAGAACATAGATGTGCTGTCAGACATAAATCCACTACGCAAATTTTTTCGCTCTGAAAACAAATTCAGATCTATACAAAAGTACAAAGAAAAATGAATCCTTTCTCCCTCCTGAAATAAAGGTAGGGAAAATACTGTGATTTTATTGCGCAAGCCAAATGAAAATGGAACAAAACTGAAAGGTGCAGTTCATACCTTAGCAACAATTTTTCACTGACTTAAAAAGTATTTGAGTGCCTCCACTATTTGTCTAAATTCCATGAGATGTAAAGGGAAAGGGATGTTAAGGCCTTAGGTGGAACTGAGGAAAAAAGTAGTAAAGCTATTTCATCAGCATAAAACATCTGAATGTGTTGTGTGAAGGGACAGAATCAGGTCAAGTCCCTTTACGCGAGATGGGGTAGGTGTAGGCATCTGCAGTGGGTTTGTTAGTTCAGGAACCACTCAGAAGCAACAGACGGCTTCCTCTTGCACAGAAGACCTAAGGCGCCCTGGAGGAAAGGGATGCCTTCCCCATCAGATGGACTGAGGAGAGGAACAGGCATAGCCAGACTCGCAACCATGCAATGCAGGCAGCACAAGTGCCAGGATGGCCACATCGAGCCCCGTGAAGCAGGTTGCATCAGGAAAGGGACCGGCATGTTTAGGTCAGTCTTACGTGAAAGCATTTGACTGTCGTGGTGCTGAAAAGCACGTTCGTTAGGAGGTGTTAGCTGCTGTGAGCTGTTTTCCTAGGCTAGGAGCAGCCACGGCACACAGGCTTCTTTTTCACAGACTGCAGTTTACACTTTAGATCTATGATGTAATTTCAGCAGATTTAAATGCCCAACACGCGCAGCAGCCAGTTGGTGCTGTCAGAGTACTAAATCTGAGCCACGGCTTTCAAGATACTTCAGGCAATGAGCACTCTCTCCAGTGCTCCAGACCCAAATACGGCTCTTGTCCAGCAAGGGAAATTTCCATTTCGTTTCCCCAGGATTTTGTGTTTCCTTCAGGAGGTGTCTCGCTCATAAAAAGATGTCATTTTTGGTTAAGCCTTCTCCCCAGAGCCGTCCACCCAAGTTACTTTTCCATTTAGACACTTCCTCTCCGCCAGCTGTAAGAGAGAGGTTTTTCCCACTGTTCAAGGACTGATTTCTGCCAGCCAAGTTCTCACCATCCCATGTCTGAACCTATTGCAGCATCGTCCTGCCTTGCCTTCTGATTATATCAGCTGACTCTTTGATCCTCTCTCTAGCTCTTTCCTGGACCACATCAAACCATGCCATTTATTTCTCCGGCCCTCTATCAGCCTCTTAAGTATCAGTTCTCATAGCCTATCAAGATGTCAGCTCCCTCCTCCATCTCCTGGGTGAAGTCTGTCTTCAATTTTCCAGCAAGTGCTGGTGAGATTTTTCCATTCTGCCCTTGAACTTGAAAGCAGCTCCCTAAACTGTAAAGTCACCAAACAGTCCACCTTCAATATCTCCCCTACAGCTCACTTATAGCAGCAAAAACCCACCTCCCACCCCTCCCAAAAAAAAGAACCACCACCACAACACCTGTAGGGAGAGTAAAACTGGCAGAAGATTTCGTGATGTCAGATTTTAGCACATAAGAAAGCCTAAGAATAAGGGACAATGTAACCATGACCCTTCTCTCATTTTATCTGTCTAAGCTCTGTCAGCCTTGACTGTGCTAAGCACATTTTCTGGCAGATCTGATGCTTGCCTTAGAGGGTCAGTGATGCCTGCAAACGCTTCCTTTTTGGGATATATTATCTCCTCAGGAAGGCAGGTGGTAGCTTCATTCAAAGCTAATTTTCATGTTCAACTGTGCCAAATCAGGTTTTCGCATGCAATTCGAATTTTAAAATGTTCTCTAACATTTTCTGCAAAGGCTGAATGAAAAATGGATCTTCACTGCTTGGCTTCATCGAAGCTGCTCTGAGGCTCTCACGGTCGAATAGTGTGAGCCTAGCCATTGCCAAACAGGGCAAAGGAAACAGTGGCGGTTTGATTTATGTAAGAGCAAATACACTGGCTCCATCCTTGCTTTTTCTTGTCTGTATAACTCCTGATGGGATCACGTAGAGGTGCGCTCCTGTTCTGAACGCAGTCCACCCACCCCACAGAGCAGCACTGTTTGCAGTGTAGCCACAGTATGGGAGGGTGCACACGTGCCTTATCATGTGTGCTGGGGTTTAACTTCCTTTTCTGCTGAATATCTGACGTGCATCAGAGGGACAAGAGATCTGTCTCCTGTTATCTATCTGCCCCTGAGTCCAGGGCTACAGTAATCCCCTTCCATGAAAAGTTCCAATCCCCTTCTTGAAAAGTTAATCTTCCGGAGTGCCCTGAGTCCATGCCTCGCTCCTTCCCTGGGGCAGAGATGTGTTTCCTGTGTCTTGGCTTCCTGCCTTCCTCCCCCAGTGGAAAGGCAATCAGAGTTCATGGAGAAAAACCCTCCAGTATGAGATTTACCTGTGAGTTTCACAGGTGAGTGCTGATTAATTATTCAGCCCCCAAGAAAAGGGAGAGGGGAACAGGAACACGACGTCTATCTGACACCAGTTTGGACTTCATTAGTGAATGCTTTTCACCTGTGACAGCTACCAAACCATAAATCCCAGACTCCAGTTCCTTGCTGATGCTAACCAGACTCCGGTTATATTCTCCCCCTTCTCTGCTACCCATCTTTGGAATACATAAGGGGTGGGGGGACCATGCAAGCACAGATACTTTCTACCACCTGAGCCCTTCGTGGTGCCAGACCTGGCACCAGGCTCGTAAATCAGCTTCAGTGGTTGCTCTCTGTAAATGATTTAGTGCAGGAGATACTGATTAGTGGTAGCAAAGGCACCAGAACTATTCGAATGTAGAGGGTGAGAAGAATTACATCCACATTTTCAAATGCAAATGTTAATTTTAAAAGTTACGACTTGCTGTTCTGTCTCTGGGACTGAATGCTGGGAACGCTCTGGTGCCTTTTAAATCATCGGAGCTGGCCTGCTCTGCAGTCCTGTCATGGGAAAAAGAAAAAGTATTAAACAGTTTTAGCCTCTTCCTGAAAATACTTAACTCCTTACATATGTTGTCTGCCATTATTTACATCTATTTTTAAAGGGAATTAATGGAAATTTGAGCTATTTTATATTTAAATTTGTGTCCTGTGGCGACTGCTTGCCATGTGCCAGGGTGACGCTCCACCGGTACAGGGACAGGCAGCAAGATGAGAGGGTGCAAGGTGGGCTGCGAGAGGAGAGGGAGCTCTCACTGCACCAGGATGGCGTGTGAGCTATGAAGAGGTACAATGCACTCACAGGCGTTTCAGGAGGAAAACATGTTTACGAAGGTGTGTTTTCAGACTGTTAGTTTTTGGTTTACATTGTGAGTGAGCAAGAAATCAGTTGTGATTTGAAATGCACTCCTGCGTTGTCACTTAAAGAATATATAACTAAAGACTTAAACTAAAAAGCTGTTTGATAGATGCTTCATAAATCTTATGAAGTGGGCCATTGAGGAGAGGACTCAACTCAGTGCCAGGAACTGCACCTGGCCACTCTAACCCGTTCTACTGGCATCTCTCTTCCTGTGCACCGTGGCTTGATCACCTATAAAATATATTTGCATGCTAAAACCCTTACGGTTTTTTTTCAGGTTTTTTTTTTTTTTTTTCCTAGGGCTACAATTTTAACTGCCAAATTTGATTCTGTGACTTGAAAAAGCTCTGATGTGCAATAAGTTCAGAGGTTCTATTCATTTTCCACAAGGCACATTTACAATTACTGTCAACATCTCCAGAGCTGGCAAATGTTCCAAGTCAAGGATTTACTAGAAAGCAATGAAGAAACTTGGATGGTGGTGGCTATTTCTTTCTATTCATATGCTCACTGCATGTGTTTTCTCTAAAGTAGACATTCAACTCCATACTTCAGTAATAATGTAGAATATTGATAATGAAGGTAAAACTTTAAGACTAATAGAACTTGTCAGATATTTCCAGTATTTCAGTAAAAATGTTGGTGAGCACCAAAAGAAATTTTCTTCCTGGCATGAGAGAGAAAGGAAGTCTCTCATCCTGATTCATTGGCGTTGTTTGACCTTGGCATAAGGAAGAAACACAAAATGCTATTGCCATGTAGCAATACAGAACTTGAGATCTCTGACAAACATATTAGTCTCTTCTCAACATATTAGTATGGGTATAAAGAAGAAATACCTTTGCTTTTTTGCCTCACGTTCTTAGTCTGATTTGAAACCTGTTCATGAGGCTTAAATTACGTGATGTTTGGGTGCTGTCTTCCACTGCTAATACAAATACCAAGTGGACTGATGACAATGTTTGAATGGGGTAACTACTCATATTCTTCAATGTATCAAACAGGAATAACACTGAAGCGGTTACAATACAGAACTCAAATACAGCATATCTGCTTTACAAACAGCAATCCTCTCAAGACTCCACTGACATGACCAGACATCCTTTAAAACATCCCGTGTGGAAAATTTATTCCTGCCTTGATCCCATCTTAAAGTATCTGATTCTTCCAAAATACACATAGAGGTTTTCAGAGAATAAGGTCAATAGAAATGGACTCCAGATAGAAAATAAGATTCCTTTTAAGAAGATATGAATCAAAAAATTACGATCATCCTCTTTCATTTTAGAAATATATTTCACCGCATTGTCAAAGGAATTGTCTTTTCTCATCATGACAGATAGAGAAGATGGAAATCGTCAAAGTTTTTTTGCTTGGTATTTGGAAGGCTGATAGCAGTGATTGTTCCCACCTTTTCTCAAAGCTTGGCTGCATGCTTTCAACAAGCAGTTCACACAACGATGCATTTCAACAGATCACCCACTTGCTTTCTAGTTTCATTTAAAATAAGAAAATTTTCAATTCTGTGAGTGTCTCTTTCACACCCAGTTGAGACAAAGGGAGTTTTTTATATTGCCTGCTGATGAAAAGAAACACTAGGACCTTAAAAACAGCTAGTGATTCTTTGAAAAGGGGAAAACGCAGGCAGTTCTACCAGAACTGAATCAAGGCAGTCTGCGAAACAGGCTGCCAGGCCCCTGTGCTGATGGGAAATCAGCCTCTCACCCATTATCTACTCTTAAAAGGAAGAGCTAAGAAAGTAAAATGGAGATCACACCTCAGTTCTTTTCTTTGCCTTATAACTGCAAGGGGGAAGTGGTGACGCCCTTCTTTTCAACTGGCCCAGTGCCCTGGCCACAGCTTCTGGAAATCTTGAATGCTTCGCTTCTCTCATGTCTGGCACTTACCCCGAAGCTTGTGACTCTGCAGCCAGCCCACAGACAGGGCTGCCTTGGCATGGCAGAGGACCTGGAGCCATTTATAAGCTGATCTCTAGGAAGTATATACAGGTACTGTAAAGAGAAAACCCCAATTTTTAGAGTTATTTGTATCTGACGTATCTCATAACAGTAGACCAGTCTGACTCATTTTCTTATTTCTGTGTGCTGTCAAGAAGGCATGATATTTGGTTGGCATATACTACTGGTGGTGGGATGGGGTTTTTTCCCCTATTTGCTGGGAAGGATCTTATTATTATTTAATGCTGGGAAGCAGCATTAAAACATGTAAACAAACAAAATGCTTCTGCTGTATTGGAACTCTGTATTTTCAGAGTTAAATCTTGGAATAAGCAGACTCTGACCAGAGTCTCTTTAGAGGATAAAGAAGCCAAAAAATTAACACCACCCCTCCCCAGCAGAAATGCATTTCTTCTTGGCACTGAATGAAAGTGTAGAGGTTAAATATGTACGTCCAAAGAAATCTCTCTGTAGGCATGGTAAAGGAATTGAGAGCTGATGCCAAGTATTTCTGAAGTTCCCACAGAGTCTTCATACCAGGAGGACAACAACAGACCCCAAGAAAAGCTCAGTAGAGCTTGTCACACCTGGAACAGTTGAATGTAGGTTTAGAATAGAAATAGTTCAGTCTGCTAAGAAGCTTTCAGGTTG